>NW_026585504.1:55781937-55818790 GCF_907164565.1 Psammomys obesus | reverse complement strand
GTGGCTGCATTGTCCTCTACTGTGGCCTGGTAAGGCTGCTCCCCCCCCCAGGGGGAAGTGATCAAAGAGCAGGCCAATCAGATTATGTCAGAGGCAGTCCCTCTTCCCATTACTATGTAACCCACTTGGACACTGAACTGCCATGGGCTACACCTGTGCAGGGGTTCCAGGTCATCTCCACAAATAGTCCTTGGTTGGAGTATGAGTCTCTGGGAAGTTCCCTGTGTTCAAATTATCTTGTTCTGTTGCTCTCCTTGAGGAGTTCCCGTTCCCTCCAGCTCTTACTATTTCCCACTTCTTACATAAAATTCCATTCACTCTGCCCATCAGTTGGCCATCAGGCTCAGCATCTGCTTTGACAGTCTATACTGCAGAAGCTTTCAGAGGCCCTCTGTGGCAGGTTTCAAGGTTGTTTCCTGTTTTCTTCTGGCTTTCAGAGGCCCTCTGTAGCGGGTTCCGAGGTTGTTTCCTATTTTCGTTTTCTTCTGATGTCCATCCTCTTTGCCTTTCAGGATGGGGATTGAACATTTTAGTTAGGGTCCTCTCTTTTGCTTAGTTTGTTTAGATGTACAGCTTTTAGTGGGTTTATTCTATATTGTATGTTTATATGAGTGAGTATATACCGTGAGTGTCTTTTTGCTTCTGGGTCAATTCACTCAGGATGATCCTTTCCAGGTCCCACCATTTACCTGCAAATTTCATGATTTCCTTATTTTTCATTGCTGAGTAATACTCCATTGTATAGATGTACCACAGTTTCTGCATCCATTCTTCAGTTGAGGGGCATCTGGGTTGTTTCCAGCTTCTGGCTATTACAAATAAAGCTGCTACAAACATGGTTGAACAAATGTCCTTGTTGTGTACTTGCGCCTCTTTTGGGTATATGCCTAGGAGTGGTATGGCCCATTAACTATTTCTATTTGGTATTATCTATTACTTTATTTATCTGGGCACATGTCTGTCTCCTAGAAAGTTTGCTCAATGAGCTATGAATTCTGTCTTTTACCTACTCTGTGAAAAATTCCTAAGCTTACCACAGTAATACATCTTTTTTCCCTGCCTGTCTTCACTGTCTCATGTAGAGCTGTAAGTTGCAGCTCTTTGGTGTTGTTTTTCCTTTAATATTATTAGTTTATGTTATTTATATGTAATTGGTTCATTAGACAATTTTCATACACATGTATAATATATTTTAGTCATATTCATCACATCATTCTCTTCTTCTCTCTCCTACCTCTTCCCACTCCTATTGATTCCCCATTTTCCAAACTAGTCGCCTTTCGACTTTTGCTGTCTTCGCTTTTAAAAATTCAATGAGGAGTCTACCACAAAAGGCATCTGAAAGACTCTACCTAGCAGTGTTTCAAAGCAGACACTAAGACTCATAACCAAACCCTCGGCAGAGTGCAGGGAATCATATGAAAGAAGGGAAGTTAGTATGATATGGTAAGGATAGGAGCTCTACAAGGACCAAATATATTTGGGCACAGGGTCTTTTCTGAGACTGACACTCAACCAAGGACCATCTATGGATATAACCTAGAACTTCTGCTCAGATGTGGCCCGTG
This sequence comes from Psammomys obesus, assembly GCF_907164565.1. Taxonomy (NCBI): domain Eukaryota; kingdom Metazoa; phylum Chordata; class Mammalia; order Rodentia; family Muridae; genus Psammomys; species Psammomys obesus. Next base: position 55,817,222 of record NW_026585504.1, on the reverse strand, counting down.
GTAGCTCAGTAACCAAGTAGTTTTGCAAAGTAAGGGGAACACGGACTATTTCTAACAGGATCTCAAGGGCAGGCTGTTTGACACACACCCCCCCCCCCGCCAGGGGAGGAGCAGTCTGTTATGCCACAGAGGAGGACTTTGCAGCCAGCCCTGAAGATACCTGATAAAACAGGGACAGATGAAAGGGGAGGAGGTCCTCCCCTATCAGTGGACTTGGAAAGGGGCAGGGAGGAGACCAGGGAGGGAGTGTGGGGTTGGGGAGGGAATGAGGGAGCGGGATACAGCTGGGACACAGAGTTAACAAAATGTAACTAAAAAGAAAAATAAAAAAAAAATCCAATGAGATTCCTTAGTTTTGCTTATAGGAGCAAAAGGTGACTCAAATAGTGTTTTATTGGAAACCTAGGAAAAACTGTTAACGTCCAGAAAGACAGTTTGGTGAGTCAAGATGCTTGCCACCAAGCCTGACCACATGAGTTCAGTTCCTGTGATCCAAGTACTGGAAGGAGAAATTCAACTCAAGCAAATTGTCCTTTGACCTCCACACGTGCACCCCCCACACATGGTCAACTAAATATATTAAAATTTCTACAAATGGTATTCAGTTAATCTGAGTCCTGACTGCAGTAGGAAGCTCTCTCTGCCTTGCAATGGCTATGGCTTTGTCCACTTCAGTAATCTGACACAAAAGTAGAAGCAAAAGTATCTAGAGAATGAGGCAATGTGGGGCGTTGTCACCTTGATTCATTCAGGAACACCCCACTGGGATTGCAGAAATTAAGGTTAGACTGAGACTATCTGTGAGGGACTCCCTTGATTTTAGTGGTGGATGGGGGAGGACCCATTGTAATTTTAGGCAAGAGCATTTTTGGTATCTGATCCTGGATTGTATACAATAGAGAAAGTGAGCTGAGCATCAGGATGCATTCAACCTTCTGTTTCCTAATTGTGGATGTGATGTAACCAGCTGTTTCAAGCTCCTGTTGCCTTGATTTTCCTGCCACTTTGGGTTGTGTCATTGAACCGTAAGATCAAATGAACCCTTTATTCTTTGAATTAATTTTGTCAGGGTATTTTTACCACTACAACAGGAAAATAAACTAATAAAGTAACCCTGCATAGTTAAATAAATCCTTTCCCAGAGCCAGAGAAGCTCAGCGGTAGAGAGCTTACATAGGATATGCTAAGTCCTGGTTTTGATTCCTGGAATCACTGTTTTAAACAAAAATTTGCAAAAGCTTTTACTAACAACAGCACACAATCTTTAGAAATGTCAGAGAACTAAAATGATCTATGCCACCTCTGTCTGAGAATACAATTGCTGGTATCATCTTGAGGGGTTTTAACAGTTTTTTTTTTTTTTTCTCAGCTTTTTCCTCTGCAGTCACTAATCACCTTACTAATTAATTTGCAACATGACTTTATTTGGCATAGATGTCCTATATGTTAGGTTTGTTCCCTTTCTTTTTGAGCCTAAACTATCAGAAATGGTTTAGGAAAAGAGACTAAGCTATAAGGCAGAGAAGAGAGATGACCCTCATAAGATAGCCCTTCCTGTTTCTCTTTCAGGCAGTGACTTGAATGATGGCCTGTGGCATTCTGTCAGTATCAATGCCAGGAGAAACCGCATTACTCTCACACTGGATAACGATGCTGCTTCCTTGGCTCCGGACACCTTCGGGTTGCAGATTTATTCTGGAAATAGTTACTACTTTGGAGGTAAGTTCAGTAGGCTTTCTCATCAAGTAAAGGGACAAGGAAATTATTCCATCACGTTCTTTGTCATTTAGACAACCTTCCCCAAAGCCATGCATGCACACATGTGGGCACACTAAAGCACAAACAGCGAAAAACCAAAACCTCACACAACTGTGCTATCTGGATCAGTGTTGGGGCTACTAGAGCTTGGTTACAAAACTCATGAAAAGAGATTCTTGTAGCTATGCCAAACTCCATGGCTACACTGAAAAGAGAAACTAAGCTGAAAACTTAGAGAAAAGGAGCTGAGAGTCAGCAAGTACCTACAAGAGAGAAAACTTGAGTGGGAAGCACCACCTGCCTGCTGGGCCATCTCAGTCACTCCACTGCCACTTTGTTTGTGAGCTTCATCTCTCCCTTCCCATGTCTTAGAGATCATCAGCACCCATGCAGCATGACAGAACAAAATGGAGAGGAGCTAGGGTCTCCACAGGGGAGCCATTGCTTTTTTTGATTCTCTGTTCTCTCTAATGTTTGATGAATCCATGCAATATTTCCAGTAACACAAACAAAACTAAACTGGGGTGGACAAAGCTTATGTAGTATTTTACCATTTTTTATAAATGCACCCATGTTGAATATTATAAAGGTATCTTTTTATTGAAAGAGATGGTGCCTACTTCTCTAGCCAATGTTCTGTCTTACAGAAACATCTAATGAAGACTTAGTTCCCAAGGCTCTCTGATCTTGTGCTCCTAACATACAGTCCCAGGACTCCCTTTCTAGAACACAGAGAACAAACATACTTTCAGAATTACACCTACATATAAGTCAGAGAAGAATTCAGGCTCTATGAAACTTAGTGGCAGAAAGCTTATTCAGCATGTAAAAGGCACAGGTATCCATACGCATGCATACCCAACCCCATGCACACTCAACTCTCCCACCTTCTTTTCCCTACACAGTGTAGAGAGTGGCACATCTGGGAAATATCTTATAGATATGATCATAAGCCAGCATTGCCCTAAAGTTGACAGTTCCTTCCCATGTGGTAACTGAAGACAAGCATTGCATAATACCGTTCACTGAAGAGAAAGCATGAGGATTCCATGGGAAAAGACATTCACTGCTCAAACTTGAGGATTTGAGTTCCATCTTTGGAAGCTGTAGTGGGAGCAGAGACTGGGCTCAACAATTCTGCCTTCTGATTCCATACATGGCTGCACATGCATGCTTGCATTCTGTCTTTCTCACGTAAAATAATAAATAATACTAACAATGAAATATAGACTGTCATTACCTGTAGGCTGACACATACTAATCATATACTCTTCCCTGAGCCATACCTGAACCCTTGTAGTCTCTCAGCTCCAAAATCAGCAAATCAACACTTTCTTCCCAAGGAATTGTGACACAGGCTAGAAACAGGAAAAAAAGAAATGATTGAACAGGAGTAGAATACATATTTAGGGTTTCCTTGGAAGGGAGCTGTGCGGAACAAGATCAATGAAATTGAATTTTAGCAGAAAAAAGATCCACAGTCCTTCACCCACAATCACCATTACATACCCAGCAATACCATATGATAATATGTCCATATGATAGATAATAAGGTTGCTTTTGTTGAAATAAAATAATCTGTAATTTGGAGAAACAGTTCAGTCATAAAGCACTTGCTATGTCAGCATCAAGATCTGGGTTTGGACACCTAGAGTGCTCTGAAAGCCAGATTCTGTAGCACATGACTGTTACCTTTGTGCCACTTATGCCAGCTCCCCTGGTTTAGAGGGAAAGAAACGACACATCTCCATACAAGATAGAAAGCACCAACTGCTCGAGTTCTCTTCTAATCTACATGCATAGGCTGTGGCACATGCTCTCTCCCAGTCATGTACATTGTCAGCCAAAGATTAACAAAATCATAATAATCTGTGGGAGGCTGTACAGACACAGAGTGTATGGAACAGATTCAAATCTGTGTTCACTGCAAAACACAGTGGGGAAAAAAATCGAATGGGAACAAATGCTGAGCAATGGTCTCAACTCCTAGCTGTGCATTCTACATCACACAGGGTGTTTCAGCAATGTAGAAAGAATCATGGTCATGAATTTATTTCCAGGCAAAACAGCTTTGAGTAATCATGTTATAATAATCATCTGAAATAGCACAGAGGTAAAATGGCTCTCCTCCCCTAGCTAGAGTATTGCTAAATTCTTGGTGGGTTTCCCAGTGTGCTAGACATAGAACATGAAGATTTATCTATGATTTGAGCAGTGTTTAAACAAATCTTCCACACACAAACCGTAAACTTAAGGATGGTGAAAAATGAGCTTCGGCAATAATAGTCAACTTACATAAATTCTCTCTACAGCTTCAATTAGAAGTTGCAGTATCTCTTCATTTTATCGTGTGCTGTGAGCTGTTAACCAACTGCAGGGCTTCAGCCCCAGAGTGACTGTCTGCTAGAGATGGGTGAAATAATCCCCCCTTATTTATAGCTCATTGCCACATTTTCAAGCTCACATTCCCATGTGCTTTAACCTATTAAAACCATGGAAACGGAGTTTGTAAGAGCACACATACCCACATACCTGCTTGGTCTTCACCTGTCTCAATGAGGAGTAGGTTGGCTTGGCTGTAGGTGATGCTAAATGGGAGCAATGCATTTTCATTTTTAAAAGAACACTCTTTAGGACTTGTGGTGTTAACCTTTCTATGTGCTATTACACGCTATAATTATGTGCCCTTAAGCCCACAGTTCTCTTAATGTCTGGATTTGCTTTGTGCAGCATGTCAAAAATCCTTCTTGGTTCCTGAGTGTACCTTTCTCAGGAGCTAATCATGTTAATACTCCACAATTAACCAGACAAATATGCTGCTGCCATCCTTACCAAAGCATAATTTCCTTAGAAAGTGTAATTCAGAAATTTATTGCGAATTTAGATTTGTGTTTTGAGACAGAACCAACATTCCCAAGCATTTACCATAGGGGAAAAGTGTGTGAAAGATGTCATTTAAAGAAAAGAAAAATATGTTCCCAGCATGAAAAAAGTGTGGGTGTGTCAGTACGTGTGTGTGTGTGTGTGTGTATCTTGCTTAGCTGACTCAGTTGGTAAAGTGCTTGTTATGTAGACATGAGAACTGAGTATGGATTCTCAGTTTCCATATAAAATACTGGGCATAATATGGAAACCTTTAAATTTCAGGCCCAGATAAGCAGGTTCCTGAGGTTCACTGAAAACCCAGCCTATCCAAGTCAGAAAGCTCTGGGGTAGGTGAAGAGTCAACATCACAAAAACTAAATAGTGAAGGCATAGCTCGGGAGCACATGACCAGTCAGTCTAGGTAAACTGGTGAGCCAATGGTTTGCAAAGAGAACTTATCTGAAAGAGTAAAATGGCAAATGGTAGATAAAGATATCCTGATGTCAACCTCTGTCTTCTACACACAACCATGTACACACAAACACACACACACACACACACACACACACACACACACACACACTAGGGGTTAAGGTAAATGTTATACTACTTATATTCCCTTTGGCAGTTTTTCCTTTATACTGTGACTGAAAAACTTCATTTTGCATCATATCTGCCCTTCCTCCTGAGTGAAGATTTTCAACAAAAGTGTGCCCTGCTATGAATAAAAAAAAAGTACCCAAATAATTAGACCTCAAAGACTTCCATCAATAGGTTGCCAATGCAATGACAGGTCATTTTAGTGTTCTTCATCTTTTTTCTCTGTCCCACAGGGTGCCCTGACAATCTCACCGATTCCCAATGCTTAAATCCCATTAAGGCTTTCCAAGGCTGCATGAGGCTCATCTTTATTGATAACCAGCCCAAGGACCTCATTTCAGTTCAGCAAGGTTCCCTGGGGAATTTTAGTGATTTACACATTGATCTGTGTAGCATCAAAGACAGGTAATTATTGTCTTGTCTCCTCTGTTCCCCCACCCTTCCCATTCTCACTGTTGTAAATATGAGTTTCTTTAAGCAAAATTCTAATCTGCTGACATTAGCCACATAAGACATAATTGAGTTGCCTAATGGGAAATATTTCTGAAAGAATTTCAGGCCCAGAGGAAAAGGTTTAAATTAGTTGTGTCTCTCTCCATGTTGACTTGCACAAATGGGATATGCAAATTAAATCAAAATACAAATTTGTGAAAGGATTAAAATTTTATGCATAAACAACACTTGATTACTTTGAAGTTAAGAGTATAACATAAAAGAGGGAGAAATTACTTTCCCATTAACCATTGTATTCTTTGTCTGTTGTGGGTATCCTTCCAATATTGTCACAGGGCTTCAGGAAATCTACAGCTAAGGGTTTGGCTGTGCTCAGCTTGGATGTCCTCAACTGGGAATGACTGAGCCTAGTTCCAAAGAGACCAGACAGTAGACTAGTTAAAATTAGTACTTTCATTTTACAATCCAGAGATATAGCATGATACTCAGTTTCTAGTTGAATCTCCCTTGGTATTTTGGCTCCTTTTATGGTGGCAGTTTCTAGAATTAAAGGCAGAAAACAAATGAGAATGGTTGCTGAATTTCAGCAATGCTTTGCCATGTCTGCAGCACCTAACTACCTTGTTCTTCTAATTCTGCTTACTGCTCTTAAAATATCAAACAGCCAAAGGGTAGATAGGATTTGCTAAGTGCCTGTGTGTTGGTGTTAAAGGCCCTTGGCTACATTAAACCATCTATAAACTGAAATATTCTCTGATTTGTGAAATATGTGATATCAGTAAGGACACATGATACCAGTAGCTTGGTATAGCTGTGAAAATGAGGAATGAGATGGAGGAAGTTTGGGTAGGTGATTAAATTACAACTTTAAGGATGAAGCAAAATCAGGCTTGTCCAAGGTAAGAATAGACAGAAGCTGGTAGAAGATGGTGCCATAGAATGGCATGGGAACAGAACACATCTTCTAAGTGTAACCGATTCAAAATTCTTTTGACTTTGCATTTATAATCTCTAGTACTTGGATGCATAATAATAGTTTACAATAATTAAGAGCATATGCTAGTTTTTTTGTTTTGTTTTGTTTTGTTTTGTTTTGGCATTACGTATTTACCGAGAAGGTGGTGATGACCTGTGTTTAAATCCATGATGTCTTAGGTTCAGCTAACATGCTATAGTTAAACTGAATTGATATAATTCAGCTCATGGGTTATGCAGAGAAGGCACATGGCTTCCACCTAGCTCGGGCTGTGGACCTGGAATCATCGCAAAGAGAGCTTTTGTATAAGGAGATTTTGGTTTCATGCTCACTGTGAGGATTGAGAAGGAAGTTCATTAGATTTGTCTAGAAACATAAGTTGAGAAAAAATGTATGGCAGAGTTAGAGGAGTTCAAAGGGTGACTGTCCCAGTCCAGGGGGAAATGATGAAAAGCATTGTGACTTCACTGGGGAACATGGGAAATCAGCCAGGCAGAACATGGTCTCTGCCAATGTTGGAAATGACTACTAAAATTAAATGGAACATTATCACATATTTGTGATAATATCATTGCACACAGGATCAATAACATACCACACAGACTTTTTGATCCTTGTGTCATTTTTTTTTCCATTTGACCATCTGGGAAAGTGGGTAATAAAATTTGTACTTCATTAAAATGTGCTAATTTAGTGGTCTCCAAATCAAAGCCATTACAGGAGCCGGATACCTCCCAAGTCTATATTCCTGTCATGATAAAAGCTTCCAAATTCATCAGCTGGTACATCATTTTATGTATTACAGATCAATACAGAGACATTTGTCAGTTGGGATCTCTTTATTACCTTAATATGCAATCAAGGAAGCTCTCATTATTTTTGAATACATAAAAGTCATTATCATCTACCTTGTACCATTATTTTTTGTGTAATTGTAGTCTTGAGTTATTATTTTACATACACTTGTGTTGTGTATATGAATGTGTAATAAGAAATGTGTTTTTTTCCTTTAGTGGGTAACTGGTATGTTTCTGATGAATTCAATCACTTTCTCTAACAAAATGGAATCCTGTGTCCAAATCATTGTTTGCTTTCTTACAGATCTAATTTACATTTGTTTGAAATCTGGGAGAGGGGGATTAGGAGATACAAAAAGCAAGTGTTTCCTGACTTTTGTGTTTGCTTTTAATTTTTGTAATAAGGATAAAAGTCATGATGACCTACTAAAATCTGTACACCTAAAGAAACTAATCAAAAGGAAGGACTTTTGCTAAAATGCTCAATTCCTATCCAGAAAGGCAAAGAGGCTGGACATCAGAAAAAGGAGAAAACAGGGACCAAGTCAGGAGCCTGACACAGAGGACCTCTGAAAAACTCTGCCCTGCAGACTATCAATGTAGATACTGAGACTTATGGGCAACCTTTGGGCAGAGTGCAGAGAATCTTAGGAAAGAAGTGGGAAACAGTAAGATCTGGAGAGGACAGGAACTTCACAAGGAGAGAAACAGAACCAAAAAATCTGAGCACAGGAGTTTTTCCTGAGACTGCTATTCCAACCAAGGACTATGCATGGAGATAACCTAAGACCCCTGCACAGATGTAGTCCATGGCAGTTCAGTATCCAAGTGGGTTCCATTGTAATAGGAACAGGGACTGTCTCTGACATAAACTGATTGGCCTGCTCTTTAATTACCTCCCCCTGAGGGGGAAACAGCATTACCAGGCCACAGAAGAGGACAAGGCAGCCACTCCTGATGAGACCTAATTGACTAGGATCAGAAGGAAGGAAAAAAAAGTCCTCCCCTATCAGTGGACTTAGGAAGGGGCATGCATGCAGAGGGTGGATGAAGGGAGGGATTGGGAAGGGAGGAGGTAGGGAACCCCGGGGGAGGATACAAAGTGAGTAAAGTGTAATTAATAAAGAAAAATAAAATAAAATAAATAAAAAAAGTCATAATGAAAGTGCAAATGCATGTAAACTAGTAGCAGCTGTAGATGCGAGGAAGGACAAATACGTGGTTCAGATGCATAAAATGAAGATGCAATTTGTTTGGTAAAGATAATCAAGAGAGCGGACATGGGGTAAGATTATCAATTCTCATCTAAAAAGACAGATGGGATGCGCATTGAACATATGACAGGAGTCTACTGAGTGCATTTGAAAGACTCTAACTAGCAGTGTTTTCAAAGCAAAGACTCATGACCAAACCTTTGGCAGAGTAGAGGGAATCATAAGAAAGAAGAGGAGTTAGTCTGATGAGGAAAGGATAGGAGCTCCACAAGGACCAAATATATCTGGGCACAGGGTCTTTTCTGAGACTGACATGCAACCAAGGACCATGTATGAATGTAACCTAGAACCTCTACTCAGATGTAGCCTGTGGTAGCTCAGTAACCAATTGGTTTCCCATAGTGAGGGGAACAAGGACCATTTCTAACAGGAACTCAATGACTGGCTCTTTGGCCTCCCCACCCCCCAAGGGAGGAGCAGTCCTGTAAGGCCACAGAGGAGAGCTTTGCAGCCAGTCCTGAAGATATCTGATAAAACAGGATCAGATGAATGGGGAGGAGGTCCCCCTCTCAGTGGACTTGGCAAGGGGCACGGTGGAGATGAGGGAGGGAGGGAGGGACTGGGAGGGAATGAGGGATCGGGACACGGCTGGGATACAGAGTTAATAAAATGTAACTGATAAGAAAAAAAATAAAATAAAAAAAAAAGATGCAATTTGTTAGAGGTCAGCAAGGAGAGAAAAGCTTCAGTGCTTGGATAACTAGACACAGGGAGTTCTTTAGGGGCTCCCTAGAGATCTGAAACAGTGATTCCAGTTCACGGGAAACTTCTCCACTGTTTTACTTTACTTGTGTTAATTGGTGTGAACCTGTTAGCCAGCTGGTATGAACTTGCCTGCTAGGAAGACAGGGGCTGTGGTTTCTACTTGTGCTCCTGGCTGACAAGACCATAGAGGCCTGAGTGTCTCTTCTTGACAGTAGATACTACGTCCTCTACTCTGGCCTTCTGTGTGCTTTTTCTCCTTTACAGTGAAACAGCTTCACCTATGCATCATTGTGTTTCTTTCCTAGTTCCCAACTGTGCCTCTTACATATGTAAACATCATAGTGCTAGTTATTTGAGAGGAATATCACGTATGGAACAGACATGGCAGTCTTCAAGAAAAGGGCACAAAGTTCTAAAAGTGGCTCCGTAGTGTGCTCTTACAGGACTTTGAAATCATGTCTGAAGACTGGTAGGCTCTGCTTCTTTGGAGCCCTTTAAAAGTCAGCCCTTAAAACATCATTTTGCAGAGGTGTTTCATTGGCTAAGAGTACTTGCTTCACAAGCATGAGTATCTGAGTTCACATCCAGCACACTTGTAGCCACCTAAGGGTGGCAACACATGATTACCTGTAACCCTAGTGCTTGGGAGCTAGAGAAGGATGGTTTCTAGAGCTTTCTGGCTGCCAGCCTAGTTAGAACAACAACAACCACAACACAATATAATTACAGTAAGCTTCAAGTTCAATAAAAAGAACACTCCTCAAAAGAATAAGGTGGAGAAATTCTGACTATCCTCCTGCGTCATCACTTATACACAGACATGTATAAATGTGCATACATGCACATAACACACTCTAAACCTACCAAATAATGTTGATAAAACTTTGCTAAGACTGACAGACAGTGATTTCTATGCAGCTTGTCAAATGGAAAGGAAATTTTGGATGCCACATGTTCCATTGACTATGAACTACCCTTGTAGAACAACATAACTGAAGGAGCTTCTTACACATAATATATTCCCAGTCCTGAACATACAGAAATAGAGATGTAAAAGGTGACAGAATCAGAGCTTATTGTCTGTGGTCTCTGGTTGTTTCCTAAGGAGATTGCCTTCTAATCCTTTTGAAAATGGAAACTATTTTTTTCCATTGAATGGATCACATATAAAACAGTGTATTCAGTTTCCTGTGGCCAAAAATGTTATAAAACACAATTTCTCCCTCCATACTTGGTTCTTCACCAAGTACATTTTACTCTAAGAAAAGCATGTGTCTCATTCTCTGGTCAATATTCTTAGCTTCTCAGCTTGAGCATGAGGAGCTGCAAACACAGAGGATGGGAAAACATTATGTTGGATAACCTCCACAGAGTCCTGCTACATCCTACCCCCTGTGTGGGAGTGTGTTAAAAGCAGTGGGTTATATAAAAAGATTTCTTTCTGTGGCAACACATATGTCTCATCTCTTCTCTAAAACTGGAAGCCTTTAGATCAGGTGCCAGGAAAGCCATGATAAGGGCAATGCCCACACAATCTGAACATTTCTCTCTAAGTGAGAAATGCTACAATATGGTATTCTCCCTTTGTAGGTGAAGAGAGTCAAAACCTAAACAGGATCAATTCTGCTGCTTTTTTCTTTTTTCTTTCTATCTTTCTTTTTTTTCCCCCAGTTTCATGGAGGAAAAGAAATGTTGTGTTATATATAATATTACTGAATAAAAATTCTTTAAATATTCTTTAACTATATCCACAATCCTATGAAGTTCAAGTGGATTTTTCCAGTGCATCCAGGGCAGAATATAATGGTGCACAGTACAATTTGGTAGAAATTTCTACCAAAGTTAGAAGGTCTGTGAGATAGTTCGGCAGTTAAGAGCCCTTTCTTCTCTGGGAGAGGATCAGTTTCATTCCCAGTACCCACAGTGGTTGCTCATAACCACTTATAACTCTAGCACCAGTGGATTTGACTTCATCTTCTGGTTTCCACTGATACCTGCACTCCCATTCACATAGTCCTACACAGACACACATGCATAATTGGGGGAAAAGGAGACTTTAAAGGTGTTAGTTATAGATGAAATAGCTAACTTCCAACCTGGAACTAGGAAAGGGACATGCTTGCGGTTTTAAGATATTCTGGCGAATCTAGAAAACATTCATATTTGTTGTTTCTGGGGTTGTCATCAGTGGCCAAGGAAGTTCAGCAAATGCTTGTTCATGGTCATATATTTAGTGATCACAGCAAAAAATGATTCAAGTCCAGCGCTTCACAATTTCTGAATCTATGGAAGTGTCCAGGGTTTGTTGCTAAAATGTAAAGGAAGGGAATGGGCTTGAGTGGCCAGAGTGAGTAAAGGAAGATGACATCAGGAAGGAGGAGGAAGCTGAGGAGAGGATTATGTTTAGGGGATCAAGAGCATGAACCCAGCACTAGTTATGAATGGCATAAGGTAGGACTGAGAGTATAGGAAGGGTTGAGCATGTGCTAACATGATCAGAAGGCTGCACTGGGTAATAGCAGGGTCTAGCAATGGATGGAAGTGAAAGCCAGAGGAACAATGCAGCAAAACAAAAATTCTGTAATCTAATAGAGAGCCAAATTAGTAGCTTATCTTTAAAAAATACTTACTATGAATCAGGGAAATTGTTCGTATGTGTGTGTGTTAACCAAATTACAGTAGGGATCATCATTAACTAAGTTTTCCAATAATGCCTTTGAGACAGAGCAGCTAAGCAACCTTCCCAAGGCCATGCAGCCAACATGTAGCAGAACCTGGTTATGCATGAAAAAAATCTGATGGAGGAGAATTGATCTGTTTCTGAATGGTGCTCTCGCTAACCTATGTACACCACAAAGCCCACACTCTTTGACAGGATTGTGAAGTAAAAAGTGTTGTGTTTCATTTTTTTTTCATCAGAAATCATACATTGTAGGAGCTGGAAAGACCATTCAGTTGGCAAGTGCTTCGTGAACAAACATGAAGACCTGGTTTGCAATTTAGCAGCCACATGAAAGCCAGGCAGAAGGGTGTACTTACAAGTCCAGGATGGGGAGGCTCCCTGAGGTTCTAAGGTTCCTTAGAACCTCTAAATCAATGGGTGACAGATTCAGTTAGAAAATTTGCCTCAAAATAAAAATGGTGTTTAGAGTGATTGAGGAAGTCCAATATCAATGATATGTCCTCCAAATGCACATCAAACATGTGTACACACAACCAGAGTGGGGGTAACTATCAATGCTGCTTATTGTCAGAGACCTGGAGGGAACAGGAGCTCCACAAGGAAAGCAACAGAACAAAAAAATCTGGGCACAAGGGTCTTTTCTGAGACTGATACTCCATACAAAGACTATGCATGGAGGTTACTTAGAATCCCTGCACAGAAGTAGCTAAAGGAAGCTCAGTTTCCAAGTGGGTTCCCCAACAATTGGACATGAACTCTCTGACATGAACTCATTGGCTGGCTCTTTGATCATTTCCACCTGAGAACAGAGCAGCCTTACCAGTCTACAGAGAAAGACAATGTAGCTAGTCCTGATGAGACCTGATAGACTAGGATCAGATGGAAGAGGAGGAGGACCTCCCTTATCATTGGACTGGGGGAGGGCATAGGAGAAGAAGAGGGAGGGAGGGTAGGATTGGGAGGGGATGAGGGAGGGAGCTACAGCAGAGATACAAAGTGAATAAACTTAATTTAAAAAATCAAAAAGAACATACTGAGACTCAGAACATACTGAGATCTAAGATTTCCAGTAAAAGTCTTGGCCATAGCTAGTTCTTGAGAATGATTATGGAAGAGAGGAACTTTATAATTAGCCTGGAATGGCTATCCTATGGAGGTAGAGTCTGAACTAGTTAAGTACCTGCAGTCCATCTGTAATTCTCCCCATCCTGCTGTGTGTGCGAACTGAATAATCCTTCTGTTATTTAAATGAGGGTCTTACAACATCATCTCATGACTCTTTATATGTGAGTGAAGAAGTGCTTGTAAGGAACATGAACCTTTCTTATTCATTGCTTTAAGTATCCTTGAAGGAGAACATGTGTGCTTTTCTATCAGCCTGATCTTTCTTGTTACTTGTTTTTACAGAAAAAGTAGATCAATCTATTGATAAACTTTTGCTGTCCTCTTTGACACAGAAGGGTCATTGGTTTGAATGTAAAGTATCCTATATTGGCACATGTGTTTGAATACTTGAATCCCAGCTGGAGCTGCTTTTGCATGGTTGTGAGAACTATGAAGAGATAGAGCCTCATTGGAGGAAGTTGATCACTGGGGGTGGGCCTTTATGTTTGATAGCAGGGCCTACTTCCTGTTGCATTCTGCTTTCCCACTATAAAGACAATATGACCAGCTGCTTCCTGCTCCTGTCCCCCGGTTTCCTCTGGCCTGTAGATGGTATACCATAGAACTATAAACCAGAAACAACCCTTTCTCCTTTCCTTTCTTTTCTGTCAGTGTTCTGTCACAGCAATAAAAAAAAAAAAAAATATTTTGATGATGGTGTCCTTTGCTTTACAGAAGCTTTTCAATTTCATGAGGTCCCATTTATTGATTGTTGCTCTTAGAGCCTGTGCTGTTGGTGGTTGGTGTTCTGTTCAGGAAGTTTTCTCCTGTACCAATGAGTTCTAGGGTATTCCCCACTTTTTTTTTTCTAGCCGATTTAATGTGTCTGGTTTTATGTTGAGGTCTTTGATCCACTTGGACTTCAGTTTTGTGCAGGGTGATAAGTATGGATCTATTTTCATTTTTCTACATGTAGACATCCAGTTGGACCAGCACCATTTGTTGAAGATGCTATCTTTTTTCCATTGTATGGTTTTGGCATCTTTGTCAAAAATCAGGTGTCCGTAAGTGTGTGGGTTTATTTCTAGGTCTTCTGTTCAATTCCATTGATCCACCATTCTGTTTCTATGCCAGTACCATGCAGTTTTTATAACTGTTGCTCTATAGTACAGCTTGAGATCAGGGATGGAGATACCTCCAGAAGATCTTTTATTGTAGAGGATTGTTTTAGCAATTCTCGGTTTCTTGTTTTTCCATACAAAGTTGAGAATTTTTCTTTCCAGGTCTGTAAAGAATTGTGTTGGCAATTTGATGGGAATTGCATTAAATCTGTAGATTGCTTTTGGTAAGATGGCCATTTTTACTATGTTAATCCTGCCAAGCCATGAGCATGGGAGATCTTTCCATCTTCTCATATCTTCCTCTAATTCTTTCTTCAGAGTCTTGAAATTTTTTTCATACAAGTCTTTGACTTGCTTGGTTAGGGTTACACCAAGGTACTTTATGTCATTTGTGGCTATTGTGAATGGTGTTGTTTCTCTAATTTCTTTCTCAGCCCTTTTGTCTTTTGTATACAGGAGTGCTACTGATTTTTTTGAGTTAATTTTGTATCTGGCCACTTTGCTGAAGGTGTTTATCAGCTGTAGGAGTTCCCTGGTAGAGATTTTGGTGTCACTCATGTATACTATCATATCATCTGCAAATAGTGATAATTTGACTTCTTCCTTTCCCAGCTGTATCCCTTTGATCTCCTTCAACTGTCTTATTGCTCTAGCAAGGACTTCCAGCACTATTCAGGTTCAAAAAAGGGACACCAGCAAGGGGTTGAACTCCGTGGATAGCAGCAAACCTGGCATGTGCAGCTGAGGTGGCATTTTCTTGAATAATTTACATATATATATATATATATATATATATATATATATGTATAACCTAGTCTATCTTTTAAACATGTGATTAATACTTTTGTTTAAAGAGGAAAACAGATTTCAAATTTTCCCTAGAGGAGGGCGTTGCCCTGTGTTCTGCCTGAGCATTTCTGCTTTCCTTAAGCCTGAGGGGCATGAATGCAGAGTTCTGTTCTTTTTTTTTCTTGGGAACATTCTAATGATCATTTTGGCTAAAAGTAAATTTCCTATGTGTCTCAACAGTATTCAATGTGAGAAAATCTGAAATTCCTACAAGCAAAGCTTTGGGCATGGCTGCAAGTGAATATCTAGGTTGAGTTATTTGAGGTGAGAAGATTCATTCTGACTGTGAGTAGCACTGTCCCATGGTCCTGAACTGAATGGAAAATGAGACAGTGCTTAGAGCACTAGCCTTCATCCGTTTCTGCCACCGGACTTCATACACAATAAGACCCACTGTCTCCTGTGTCTGCTGCCATCATGATGGGTGGCAGCCCTCAAACAGCAGGTCAAAGTCGACCCTTCCACACTTCAGTTTCCGTTGGCAGGCACTTGGTCACTACAGTGAGGTGAATAACTACTGTCCTACTACACAATGCTTTGTTCAATTCTGAGAATTCATAGAGTCTGCAGGTCTGCTTTAGGACACCTTGTTTCCTTTTCTGCCTCCTCCCCAAACCCTTCACTGGCTACAGCGGTTAAAGCCTTCTAGTCGTCATCAGTTTCTACCCTCACATATTTACACCTACATTCAGCAAACATGAAAAAATTAGCTTGCTTGTTATTCAAAGTCAGCATGAGATTGAAGGTTGGCAATTTCAGAGGAAAGTTTGGTGAGTCCCATGTATCTCAAAGTGACAGAAGGAATAAATATTGCATAGGTCTCTGCAGTTACCAGGCTTACTCATGCTAACCTGAAACTCTGGAGTGTGTGTGAAGACTTGCATGCTGGTGGAGGGATCATCAGAACCAGTTGGCAGTGGTTTCAACAGGCAGTAAGGAGAGTAGCACAAATCACTACTGTTTTCAGTGATATTAAATAATTAAACAATAATTCCCCAACAACTATAGCATCTGAGAACTACAGGAAGTCAAGTATTAAAAGAGCAGCACATTATCAGAACTCAAGCTAGAGTCCATGGTGTATTTTCTCCGAATACACACTCAACACATTTAAATGATGACATATAAGAAGAGGCTACAAGCATCAGAGGCTACAGGCATTAATTTATTTTATTAATGGAGATAGGGAAGAGCTCAGTCAGAAAAATGCTTGCCAGTACATCATGAGACCTGAGTTTTAGTCCCAGAACCCACTTAAATGAGCCAAGTGTGATGGGATATTGAGATCCCAGCTCAGGGGAGGTGGAGATCGGTGAATCCCTGAGGACTAGTCACCAAGCTGAGTTCTAGGTAAAAATAGGAGAATCTGGCTCAAAAAATAAGATAAGAACAACAAACTGAGTAATGACAACCAAGGTTGTCCTCCACCTCTACACACAGGAATGTATGCTCATACACATACACACACACACACACACACACACACACACACACAGACACACACAGGCACACATAAATACGCATGCACATGCACACAAACACACACCAACCCCCCCGCAAAAAAAAACCTACCTATTTCTCCAAGCATATAGGAAATTTATAGCATGAAATTTCTAGATGGTGTTATCTTAAATTATGGACACATCTTTTAGAAAAAAAAAAAAGTAGTGTAGAATAAGTCTCTTAGGCAAAATTCACCCCCAAACCATGTCCCCACTTTAAGTAATGTGCATTTAATTATTGTAATACAAACAGAGCTGGCTGGTTTTAATTATGTGTGTTTGTGTCTGTGTGTGCAAGTGCCCATATGTGAGTAGATTCACAGGTACAGGTATGTCCTGGAGGCTTACACCTGCTATTTTCCTCAGTCACTTTCCACCTTGTTTTTTGAGACAGAGTCTCTTATTGAACCTGAGCTTACTAGTTTGGTTACTGTAGAGTTCTGTCCTCGCATATGTGAAGCTCTCATAGCCAGTACTGTCTGAAAGAACTGAATTTGTACCCAAAGCCCACCTATACGTACCACTCCCTTATAATTAACACACTTCTTTTCTTTTTTGGTTAGATGTCCTTTAATGTCCAGCTGTAATCATTACTTATACTTTGCTTTCTGGGAGAGAGTTCTTGATGTCAAATATTGCATTCTGCTGAGAGCAGGTGCTTAACCTTAAGTCAAAACTTGAACACTTACGACTTTAACAACAAATGACGCTTACACAAGTAAACAGTATCCTTTGGTGTTCGATATAGTATTTACTCAAGATGAAAAATAAACTTAGAAAAATCTGAAATCCATTTAAAAAATTTCTCACTGGAAGATGTATAAGAACCAGTTGGCAGAGATTTGAGCACATAGTAAGGAAAGTAACACACATTGCTGATGTTTTCTGTGCTAGTAAATAATTCCCACAGGTCTGCAACATGTCAGAATCACAGAAAGTGAAGCTTAAGGACAGTGGCACATTCTTACAGCTTGAGCCAGAGTCTGTGATGCACTTTCCTGTAATATACACCCAACACAATTAAATAACTACATTTCATCTAAGAGTTAAGAATTCTGCCCTTCACCTCTTTATTATCTTGAAAATTTCCCAAATGGTTAGT
This sequence comes from Psammomys obesus, assembly GCF_907164565.1. Classification (NCBI taxonomy): domain Eukaryota; kingdom Metazoa; phylum Chordata; class Mammalia; order Rodentia; family Muridae; genus Psammomys; species Psammomys obesus. The sequence goes on along the minus strand of NW_026585504.1, from coordinate 55,799,433 downwards.
GCCATATTTTACTCCAATTGAAAACCAAGAAAGGCAAATGGGATAAACATCAGATGAGGGAGAAAACAGGGACCAAATAGGAGCCAACCACAGAGGGACTCTGAAAGAATCTACCCAGCAGGGTATTAAAGCAGATGCTGAGACTCATAACCAAACTTTGGGCAGATTGCAGGGAATCTTTTGGAAGAAGAGGAAGATAGAAAGGCCTGGAGGGGACAGGAGCTCCACAAGGGGAGCGACAGAACAAAAAATTCTGAGCCACGTGGTCTTTTCTGAGACTGATACTCCAACCAAGGACCATTCATGGAGATCACCTAGAACCCCTGCACAGATGTAGCCCATTGCAGCTCAGCCTCCAAATGGGCTCTCAAGTAAGGGGAACAGGGGCTTTCTCTGACATGTACTCAGTGGCTGGCTCTTTGATCATCTCCCCCTAAATTGGGGAGGGGTCAGCCTTACCAGGCCACAGAGGAAGATTATAAAAGACAGTCCTGATGAGACTTGATAGGTTAGGGTCAGATGGAAGGGGAGTCCTTTATCAGTGGACTGAGGAATGGTCATGGCAGTAGAATAGGTAGGGAGGGCAGGATTGGGAGGGCAGGTAGAGGGGCTACAGCTGAGATACAAAGTGAATAAATTGTAATAAATAAATAAGTGGAAAAAATACAAAAATCCTTTTTTAGCTTTCAGGGCCATACAAAAACAGTTGTTGGGGTAGCTATGGCTTCTTATTTTAGTTTGGTCAGCCTAGTCTTATGCAAAAACTGTATGGTGAGAAAGTGTTCCAGCTGCTTGGGGAAAAGTGAGATATTTAATTTGTATTAAAATGTCATATTGTGACCCCAAACATGTATGATTACTATTTGTCAAATAAAAATTAAAGCTACTTAAAAAAAAAAAAAAAAAAAAAAACAAGAGTACCTGATAACAGCACCACCAGTGCCAGCTGTCATTAGTCAAGTGGTGTGAAGTGCTCCTTCTGTGTCCTAAAGCTAACAATAACATTTTTGTTTAGCAAGGCCATTGTAAAATTAGACAAGCAAGCCACAGCAATGTACACGAGCAATGTAATCTATAAATAATGCAGTGGAAGGAAGCGCACTAGCACAATATTCTTATTACATTCTTGTGCATATCTGCCATGGAAGGTGAGTTTGAAGAGAAGGCAGTTCAAGAGAAAGAAGAAACAGACAAAGTGTCTGTAGATTAAGGATATGATGTGGAGAGGAACACTGGAATCCATGCAGCTCCTGGAGGCCAGGCTGGCACTGTGAAGTTGGCTCTGTTTCTCTGGCTGGAGGGGCACAAACAGTGGCACTGAATGGTGCTCACAGGTTTGTGTCCATGGCAGCTCTTGTCTGAAAGTGAAATCACTAAAAATTCAGATTTCCAATCAGCCCAGTGGACTGTCATTGTTTACTTTTCCCTCATCTTTATCAAAAGTACCTGTCCTGGAGATGCCTTAAACAGCACTCCTGTTTATTTAGTTATTGGCTGTGTCAGACTCCACCATTTATTGGTTTCGAAAGCTGTTTCTAACTTCTGCCTGATGTAGTCTAGCATCCCCTCTCTCTCAGTCTCTCTGTGTGCATGTATTTGTCTGTGTGTACAGGTATGCACACACATGGATGTGAATGTCTGTGTAGGCCCAAGGTCAATGCCAAGTGTTTCCCTCCTTACTCTTTTGAGACAGGGCCACTTATTAAACTTATTTATAGCATTTGGGTTTGGGTATACTGTCTGCCTAGGAAATTCCATGGATCCTACTGCTTCTTCTTCAGTGAAAAGATTACAGATGCATGCCACTATGTTCAACTTTTACACGAGTTCTGAGGATTCAAATCCAGTTCCTCATAGTTGCATATCAAACACTTCACTGAGAAAGCCCTATCTTTAGCTCCTAAAATGTCATTAAAAAGCATGAAAAATAATGATAAAAGAATATAAGAGATGTGGGGGGGTTCTACTTTGAAGTTTTATAAATCTTTTGTTTTTCTGTATTCGAATCTAGGTAGGAACACTTAAATGTAATAAAATAAAATGATAGGTAGGTTCTGTGCTACATCTTATTCTCTGCTAATTATCTGGCTCAAACCTCTGGAGCCCTATATGGGAACATAAACATAAACTCTTCTCATTTTACAAGGGAGGAAGCTGACACTGCCAGGTGTTAAATGGTTTTTCAAGTTATATAGACAGCAAGTATTTTCTTGCTGTCTATATTAGAAATTTAACAGGCTCTTGAGAAGCTTTGAAACTTTTAAAATAATGCTTCCCACTTGAAAGTTAAGCTATACATTGAACTGTTCTTTGTGAATCATTTGGAAGATACAGGGTAGCATCTATGCAGAGCTACACTGTGCCTGGAACAATGCTGGTGCCAAAGGAGGGATGTATCAGATGAAAGGCTGATATGCTGAGACACAAATAAGGAAAAGGAATGTATGGAGACGATTGGGCATGAGTACCATAACAAACGTTGCTCATAATGGATGTTTGAGAGAATGGCAGCCCATTCTCTGGTAAGACCATCAAGCAGAAAACAGTAGGATAGATTCAGTGTACACCTCTGTGTTCTTAGTTGTGCCTCTGTGTGGCAAAGTAGATCATAATCTCTCCCCTCATGGTTTGAATGGAAAATGTCCAACCACAGGCTCATGTGTTTGAACGCTGAGTCCTCACCTGTTTAGAAACTTGAGTGACTTTTAGAAGGTAAAGAGTAGCTGGAGGAAGAGAATCACAGTGGATCCTCCACAGAGGATCACAATAGCTCTTGATGTTTGATAGCCAAGCTCATTTCCTGTCACTTTCTCATTCCTACGGTCTCCCATTTCTGCTGTCAGGCATTCCTTGCCTAATGTCATGTCTTTCCTACCATTATGATTCCATCACCTTGAAGTGAAAGCCAGATGGGCCTTTCTTTTCCTGCTCATGTAGTTTTTATCAGAGGTTTTATCACAGCAACTAGGAAAGTAACTCATACAAAGCAAATGCAATTGATAGGGTTGCAATTCAGTGTTGGCTTTAGTAGGAGTATAGACTACTCTATTCTTTGGAATGATTTGTGACAAGAGACGTGTTCTCTTTTTTGCTAAAGTGGGTGCAGTCATTAGTGATGATTATTAACTTAAAATGAGGTTATTGAAACTGGAAACTGACTAAAAAAATCATTCAATTTTAATAAATTTGAATATTGATTGACATCCAACTTAGAAACCTTGGAACTATTCTTAAATCTCATCCTAGGTTTAATTCAGGGTCTTTTTAATATATTGTTGTTTCATAAAGACTGAAAAAAAATCATACATTGACTATCCTAGTGAAAATATTGGGTCCCAGTAAAATTATAATTTTCAGAATCTTGTATCCCACACCAGGCTTTTATGAGAGTTGTTGCACAGATTATAATTCTGGTAACTGGTGCTCTTATAAATACACTGAGTGAATTTTAGGACTTGTGAATTGTGAACCCTCTTGGACGATGAGTTCTGAGGTAAAGATCATTTGTAGGGTCTCCAAAAAAACTCACTGGCTTTAACCAGTGTGTGTGTGTGTGTGTGTGTGTGTGTGTGTGTGTGTGTGTGTGTGTATCTTCCAGAGGTACACATGTCTTCTTGTATCCCTCTTACTTTATTTTTCAAGACAGGTTCTCTCACTGAAGGTGTTGTCCTCTAAACAGGGTAGACTAAATGGCCAGAAAGCTCCAGGGACCTTCCTGTCTCTACCTTCTAGCCTCAGGATTATAGGTGGGTGGTGCCACATTCAGCTTATTTTTGATATTTTCTTGTTATATTCTGCTCAGTGAATCATCTCCCAAGCCCCTCACCTGCGTCTTTGTACTAGTACAAATGGAAACTTTACACGCCTCATTATAGGTAGTGATCTATGACATACTTTAATGCTACACATAAAGTAATCCAAAAATTTTTGGTCCCAATTCCTTTGGTTACTAATATCATAGTGTCGTTTTGTTTAAAAATAATTAGGATATTTTTAATCTACAGTTTAATATGCCAGAATTTTAGAAATTCATCTGAAATAAAGAGGGGTTTTGTGTTGGGTCAAACAACCTAACGGGTTTGTGGGTCATTTAGAATATTGGCTTTGCAGATAAAACATATCTGTCTATTGGGCACATCATAATACTGGCTCAGCAAAAAATTTTCCCCTACATAGCCGGAAGTCAGACAACCAGCTCTGTCTGATATTAACCATGGTCTATAAAAAATGTTTCTTTGTTCAATAAGTTTGAGAAATGTCAAAGTATTAAAAGTTAAATGATTTTTTGAATGATTTCTCTCTCTCTCTCTGTGTGTTTGTGTGTGTGTGTGTATTGGGTAAGTGTATATTTCATATACTTATAAAGTGTAAGATGCATCCTTCTTCTTCTTCCTGTCTTCCTGCCCATCTGTCCCATGATTCTTGCCATTCTCCTCCTCAAAAGCCCAGAAACCTAGCCAAACCTCCTCCATTGGGGCCTCCCCAGGTATAGACCACTTAATGAAGCAATCAGGTATAATTTTTAGGCAGCTTTACCCAAATAAGGATGGGTGTATCCAGCTGGCAATAACCAGATCCTGAGTGCCACTAATTAGCTTTAGACCAACCTCCAACAAACCACTTACCAAGAAAACCCACCACTGACTTGATTACAAGACAACTAATTGAGACAAAGTTACCTCTTTTCAGATTACTCTGTCTTGTGAAACTAACCAGCATCACAGGTGACAGGGAAAAGCATGACAAGACCGCAGAAACAGAGACCAGAAACAGATGAGTAAGTCAAGTGTAGATGCACAAAAGTTGAAGAGTCTTTGAGGGGCTATCCAGCAAGAAGTTGATATGTTAGCCAGAAATCAAGATATATAAGCTTGGTCTTTGCAGGTACCCCTTGGCCCAGATTTTTGGCTCTGTTATTCTCCTTATGGAGCTTTTGTTCCCTCCAGGTATTTATGTCTCCCACTTCTTCCATAAGAGTCCACGTACTTTGCCCAAAGTTTGGCTATGAATCTCGGCATCTGCTTCAACACCCTGCTGGGTTAGGACTGCATATAGAGAGAACCCCTGCCATATATAGCCCATGAGCAGCTCAGTCTCCATGGTAGATCTCTAGTAAGGGGATCAGGAGGAATCTGTGGCATGAATTTGGTTGCCTGCTCTTTGATCACCTCCCTCTGGGTTGAGTGGCCACAGAGAAAGAGGATCCAAATAGTCCTGATGAGACCTGATAGGTTAAGGTCAGATGTAGGGGAAGAAGACCTTCCCTATCAGTGGACTAAGGGAGGTGCATAGGGGGAGATGAGAGAGGAAGAGTGGGACCAGGAGGATATGAGGGAGGGGCTACAGCTGGGATACAAATAAATTAATAATAATAATTTTAAAAACATATAAGCTTAGACTTTGCTGGTATATAGTAACTTATTAGTTTTGGTCTGTTACTTAGCAATATGATTTTTCAGAGAAGACAACAATTTACATTTATTTTGTGAACCTTGACAAATTATGAATAAACTGGCAGGTTTCATTTTCTCAAACTATCTTAACTCCCCTTCTTATAGTACTTTCCCCAGACCATACCCAGATTTTTGCCTAGTCCTTCAAAGACAAATTGCATAGAGAAAGCTCCCCAGTCTTTTCAAAAGACTATGAGGGTCCTTTTTCTTCTTCTGAAAGTCAGTAGTGAGCAAGCATGTCCCCTGCAGGTGTGCTTACTTGAATGTGTAAGGCCCAATTCAGGTTTCACTTGTCAGAAATTGTCTCTAGTCTTCTAAATGGCTCAAATGGTAAACATCCTGTCTTGTCCTTGAGGCAGTTTCTTGGCTGTTTAGTTTTCCCCCCCTGTTGCTATGAATAAAATCCCTAACAAAAGCAACTTTAAAAAAAAATAGGGTTTATTTAAGGAATGAGTGAAAGGCTATAATTCACATTGGTGGGGAAATCACAGTGGCAGCACCCCAAGGAGGTAGTCACTCTGCAGTTAAAGAGAGGGACAAAGCCTAGGATTCAGATCATTTCCTCTATTTCATGGTGTGGGATTGCTGCCAAGGGAATGGTGTCACCCACAGTGGGTGAGTCTTTCTGTCTCAAGTAGCACAGCTACATAGCTTCTGATAGTCATGAAAGGAGCCCGTAGAGTAAGTCTAGATTTTTGTCAAGTTGACACCATTAATTATCATAGTTATCTCAGGGTGACCATTACCCTAGTAGCAAGACATTTTATTCCCATTTTCTGTGAAAAACCAAACACACCCCATCAAGTTAGAACAATGACATCATGAAATTACAGGAGGCTGGACAATTAAATCTATTTCATCTACTACTTAGATTATCCATGACCAACCTAGAAATTATCCTTGTCCTATGGGAGATTGTGGGGGGGTAGTGGTGGTGGTACAATGTAGAATAGGTTGGGACTCCAAAAGATCGACCTGTGGCTGACTCCCAAATGCAGGGTTAAAGATATGCTGCTGCTCTCAGTTCTGCCTTATTTTTTTGAGGAAGGTTCTCTCACTGAAACTGGAGCTTTCCCATTTGGCTAGAATAATTAACCAGCAAGCACTAGAGGTCTTTTTGTCTTCATGTCCAGAGCCCTGGTGTTACAGACAAGTGATGTTATGACCAGCTTTTAATATTAAGTCCTGGAAATGTAATCTTATGCCTTCACACTTGTGTGGTAAACAGTAATGGTTGAACCATCTCCCAGATTCTAGAACTAAGAATCTTGAGGAAAGAAGTGAGAAAGCTAGAACTTTTCGGCTTATGGGGCTGCATGTCTCAGAAAGTTTCGTTGCTGTTGCGTGACCACAGGTGTTCTTCACATTAATGTCATTTCCAGTTTACAAATGACATGTTTAAAGCATTACTTACAATCCTATGCATTGTGTTGCAGCTTCTTTTGGTAAACTTTATAACATCATGACACTGGGAGCCAAAAAGGCTTTCTGTTGCCAGTGAGTGCCTGGAGGCTACTTGTCTCTACCTCCCCAGAGCTAAGGTTATAGACACACAATGTCCTGCCTTTTCACCTGGATTCTAGGAATCAACCTCAGGTTCTCAAGCTTGCACAGCTAGTGACAGATCCATCTTCCTGGCCCCAGGAAAAAAAAAAGTTTCAGTTGTGAAAAAATTTTTTAAGTTATCACATTTTTCTATTTACTGTTATTAACTTCCTTTACCATCCATATCTAATGCTTTCTTTGAAAACTTCCTCTCATCTCCTTAAACTCTTGTTCACTCTGATTTTACACAGAGGCAATACATTTGGCAGCACTTATGATACCCACTGTCTTAGCTTGTCTGGGCTCTTTGGTAGTCATAAAAGTTGATATATTTATATTGAAAAACTACACTGCACAGCCACATCTGTTCTGTCCTTTGCAACTGGAGGTTGCAGTTATTATTATTATGACCTATTATGCATGATATGTGTGGGTTCACCTTTTTCAGGTGAGTGAACATGTGGAGGTCAGAGGTTGACACAGGACATCTTCCTTCATTGATTTCCACTTTATATCTAGAGTCAGAGTTTCCCACTTGACACTAAAGAGAGTGAATTTTGTTTTCTAGCTAGTTAGTTTTCTCTGGGGGAATTTCTTCTCTCTTCATCCTGGGTGCAAATATCACAAGAGGGGTGTCTTGCCTGCCTGAAATATTACATAGATATCAGGGATTCAAACTTTGTTTCTCATATTTGTGCAGCCAATGCTTTACCTACTGAGTTATCACCTCAAACACCTACCATGACAATTTGAATTAACCGCATTATGCCTGAGATTCCACGCACAGTGTTTGTCCCCTTTCATAGCTCTATAACATTATCTTTCTATGTCTGGTTCTAAAATAAGCAGTGTGTGCCAAACAAGGAGAAGAAAAGAAACAAAGCATCAGTTAAACAAACTGGTTAAAGATTCTGGAGATTATACTCATGGAACAGCCTTTTTTAAATAAGTAAATTAGGCTTATGAATCTGATATAAAGTGTCTGCTTGAGGCGACCTTTTCCGGTCTTGGTGTACTGGTCCCAAATGCATCTTGCTATAACGCAACCCAGCATGTTCTCACTCACTTCGTTTCTTATTATAGGAACAATAGATGTTTCCATTTCCCAAATATGCTTTTCCCTCACAAGAAAACATCATTGATTTTTTTTTTTAGTGACCATAGACAAATGATTTTTTAGCCTACATTTTCAATGCTAAATTGAGTTTATTAACAGTAGTTCAAGGTCTGTGGGAGGCTTATTAAAGATGGGATTAGAAGGCCAATATTTCTGACAGCTTGCCCCAAGCCTTCTCTTTTCATATATGACTGGACTTGAAAGCATTGCACTGAAAATATTATAATGTGTATTCTATGATAAGGTGGTTTGAGGGTCTTTTAATAAAAAAAGAATGTCATAGTGTGCTTTTGTGTGTGTGCCTACATGTATATATGTGTACTGATGTATGTACAGATGCACTTAAGTGTACCTGTGCAAGTAGAGGTCCTAGGAGACTCTTGGTTGTGTTCTTCTTGAAGCATCCACCTTGATTTTAGAACAGATTTCTCATTGGTCTGGATAGCACCAAATAGGCTAGACTAGATAGCCAGTGAGTATGAGTGATTTGATGGTTTCAGCTCTAGCATTATCTCATGCACTATCACATACATGGATTCTGGGTGACTGAGCTCAGGTCCAGGACATGTTTTATCCAGTGTATAGGAAACTTTCTAGAAAAAGTTAAGATCCTGCTGATTCCAAGTAACAGAATATAAAATCCAGCCAATAGGAGCAAAATGCATGTTTTCCTGGAAAGTTCCTGGTTTATCTCAGACTGTAACACATTTTACAGAAATCCTCAGAAAGTCTGGGTGTGAAAACAGGCCTTGGGGAATAACAGAAACTAAATGGACAGATATCACCAGGACTCCTCCCAGCTCCTCTGCTGCATACTGCAGGTTGCCAGATCTTTTTTCTTGTCTCTTTCATATTAGATGTTGGGATCTTGTACTCCATAGTGTAGGCCATCAAAATCAGGCAATTTTCTTGACATCATAACTAACAGGAACATAGAAAAGGCATTGCTTACCTTTCTTTACTTATCTATCTGTTGCTAAAGCAATAACTGTTTTTAGAGGCAGTTGGTGGTTCAGATGCTAAAGATGCTTGCTCTCAAGATTGACAGCCTGAGTTCATTTCCAGAGACATACATGGCAGAAGGAGCGAATTGACTCCCTCATATTGTCCTTTCACCTCCGCACATCCCATGTGGCAGGTACTCCCTTCCACCTCATTTATACACAGTAAATAAGCAAATAAATAAATGTAAAAAGAGAATTTAAAAATACATACTTTGTTGGCTGCCAAGACAGGCAAGTGATAACTGGGCCTCACTGAATCTCCGTGGGGGTGGATAGGGTGAAAGGGAACAAACTAGGAAGCCTGGGGAAAAGTGAGCTCAGGAAAAGAGATGGTCAGAGGTCAAGCTAGAAAGTTAACTCAGCCATCTGATGGCTCATGACCATCTGTAACTTCACTTCCAGGAGATCCAACACCCTTTTCGGGCCTTTTCCAGCATCAGGTACACATGCATGTGGTACATACATACATACATACATACATATATATATATATATATATGTATGTATGTATGTATATATATATGTATATATATATATCTATACATATATATATGTATGTATGTGTATATATATATATATATATATATATATATATACATACATATGTATGTATGTAGGCAAGCACTCATACCCAAATATGAGAAACATATATAAAAAGGAGATCATCAAAAGCAAGGCAATGGCAGGATACAAAGGAGGAGAGGGATTCTGACAGAGGACGTTCAAAGCAAGGGCTACTCTTCGGGGTTTGTGAGGGATGGATAGGGGCGGGTGGGGGTGTCAGGAGGTGAAGCACCTTACCCAGATTGGTTGAAAGGACATCATGCTGGTTTACCATAGCTAGTGAAAGTCTTCAGGATGGCTTTGGCGCTTTCGGAAAAGAGAGAATTGCCTTGCATTTTAATTGAGGGGTGCACTCAACTTCAAACCATGTTCTGTTTCTGCAGGTAGAGATAGTTTCCTGGCCATCTTTCAAATGAAGGACAGACAGTAATCTCCAGGAGTGCTATTTTTTTTCACTTCCTTTAAAAAACTACAGGACTTTTCAATGTAAACTTGTAATTCTTCTGCACTTTCTGGCATAATTAACATACCATTCTATAGAATATTCCTTCTTCCATTTAGTTCTCTGTGCAATAGCTTTTAAGCTTTAACAGAAAGGTAGAATTCAGCTCTGAGATCCCTAGTCCCCAGCAGTGCATATATTTGTCTGGTTTACATATAATTTAACTCTCGCAGTAATATGATTTTAGCAGATCCATTTCCCATTGTTTCTTGTACAGTTTTTGTTTGCCTCTCTGTTTCAACTGTCTCGGCTTATTATTTTTTACATTCTTTCCCATTAGGTGTTTACCCAACTCCTGTGAACATGGAGGACGCTGCACTCAATCCTGGACTACCTTTTACTGCAACTGCAGTGACACTGGTTACACAGGAGCCACCTGTCACAACTGTGAGTACAAACACCAGGTGCCCACAGTGTGTGGGCACAACTCCCAGAAAGCAGTATGGGGCCCTGACTATTCATCATGGAGTGGGCCCTGTTTTTTCATTCAACATGGATTATCCGATAGGATGTAATATGTTAAATGCTGAAGGAGGTAGGAGAAAATTCCGGACACAGGACATATCTTTTTGAAGTGTATGGGAATAGGGCAAACAAAGTAATGTTGGATACATATGCTAAAGTGAGAGAACGGCGCTCTAAGGACATAGGGAGCAATATAACAAATGGTATGGATTTGAGGGCTTCAGTTGTATTGTAGCAACAAGTAACTAATATATATCTTTGATCATGTGGTGTGATGTCTGTCTTAGTTATTTTTCTGTTGCTAAGATTAAAAAAAAAATTCTGACCAAAGCAATTGAAGAGAAAAAGGGTTGATTTGGGTTTACAGGTCCAGAAGAGTACAGTCCCTCATAAAAGAATGAGACATGGCAACAGGTGGGGAAGAAATGGTAGAAAGAACCGAAATCCTGACAGACCAATTGTTCAAACATGAACTTATGAAAGACACTTCCCATTCAAAATATAACATGGCTATACCCCAAAGTCCCTCATACTCCGGCAGGCCTTCTTCCCCCATTGTCCTTATGGAAGGGGTGTCTTCACCTGAGTGTCACTATGACTCAGGAAGAAAACACATGAAAAGGAAGCAAGCTTGTGTTTTATTCAAAGGTTTATACTAAAAAGTGTTTGAGTGTTGCTTCTGCTCACGTTCAATTGGCCCGATACTGCCCTAGTGACACCTCCAGTGGGAGGCAAAGTGCATTCAGACCATGAGAAGTGAGATTACAAAGCCAGAGTATCGTCAATAGGTATTGATATCTACCTGTCAATGCTGGCCATTTGGGAAACTTCAGGTTGAAGGCCTGGGCCAAGTTATAGAAGGAAAACAGAAAAAAAAAAGTTCTTAGAGTAATAGAACAAGGGGGTCCATGAGGCATAATCGTGTCCTGTGGATAATGAGTGAAGAGTCCCAGGACCTGGAGTGGAATGCTGGTGATGGAAAGAGTGACAGCATGGGAGAAGGGGATTGGGATATGTGGAAAGGAGATATATCCATTTCCTTGCAGTTAGCATAATTTCATCCTTGTACATGACTAAAAAGAACTTTATCATGGATATAAACTACGTTTTTTATCCATTACCCATGTGACATGATTCAAATTGTTTGAATGTTACATGTTTCACCTTTCTTATCTGTGACACGTGACTAATAATAGGAGCTACTAGTGGAATGAATAAAATGCTGAGCAAGTGCAAAGCTGTGTTAACTCTCTGAGTGAATAGGACAAATGTAGAGTTGTCACTGGTTCAACCTGGCATAATATTTGTTCAGAGGCCTAACTACTGTGCACAAGTTGCTGAAAAATGGCAAGGATATCCAAGGGAAGTTTGGAATTGAAGAGTATATGGTTGCTTAAGTTCCTCAAATAAGATAAATCAGCAGAGTCTTGGAAGTCAAAAGGTAGATTTTTTTTTTATGCCCTTTATTAAAGCGTTACACCAGAATCTAGAAAAATGGCAATCAGCAGGTGGATCTTAGTGATTCTAGCAGGAACAAGACAGTTTATACTGCATTGTAAACCTATTCTTTTTTTTCTTTCTTTCTTTCTATATATATATATATATATATATAGATATATATATTTATTTATTTATTTATTTATTATTCTCATTAGTTACATTTTGTTAATTCTGTATCCCAGCTGTATCCCTCATTCCCTCCCCAATCCCACCATCCCTCCCTCATCTCCTCCCTGCCCCTTTCCAAGTGCAGAAAATCATATGAAAGAAGGGGAGTTTGATGTGGAAAGGATAGGAGCTCCACAAGGACCAAACATATCTGGGCACAGGGTCTTTTCTGAGATGGACACTCAACCAAAGACCATGAGAGGATAAAACCTAGAACCTCTCCTCGGATGTGACCCATGATAGCTCAGTAATCAATTGGTTTTCCATAGTAAGCGGAACAAGGACTATTTCTAACAGGAACTCAATGACTGGCTCTTTGACCTCCCCACCTCCCAAAAGGTAGATTCTTAAAGTTAAACATATTTTATGTATATTCTTTTTGTAAGAGGGTGTGTGTGTGTGTGTGTGTGTGTGTGCGTGCGTGCATAAGAAGGTCAGAAATCTTCCAGTGTCACCCTCAAATGTGGTCCACCTAGTTTTGTGAGGCACGTCTCTAACTGGGGTGAAACTAAAGAAGTCTAAGCTGGCTGGCCAATTACCTCAGGGATCTACTTGTGTCTGCCTTTCTAGAACTGGTATTATAAGTACACAGTATTACATCCAGCTTTTTAAAACATTGGACATTGTTTTAAAAAGCTGGACAAATCAGCTACATTATCAACTGAACCATTGTCTCAACGCTGCAAAGTGAATATTCTCAGAGATAGAGGAGATACATGTGGTTTAAGGATACAGCTTCACTGTGAAAATCTGAAAGCAGACATCCTGCAGCAAAATTAAAAGCACAGATGGAAGAATTTAACAGAAGCTCCTGGGCCAGAAATATGCAGCCTGCAATAGGTAGCATAAAGGCAGAAAATCCTCTGTCTCAGCAAGGTCAAAGGTAAAAACTGACTCCTCAAAATGTTACTCTGACCTCCACATGTGGCAATAGCATATGTGTATCTGTGCATCTGCAGTATCTCTCTCTGGGTATCTGTATGTATGTATGTATGTATGTATGTATGTATGTATGTATGTATGTATGTATGTATGCATGTATGTATGTATGTATCTATCTATCTATCTATCTATCTATCTATCTATTTATCTATCATATCTCTCTGTTTATCTATCCATCTGCTTATTTATCTATTGATTTATCTATCTCTCCTTGTTTCCCTCTCCTAACAAATAAATAATTTTTAAAAGAAGAGAAAAATGTAAGATGTTGTTTTGTTCTGATTATCATGTCCTTTGCTTTATAGAAGCTTTTCAGTTTCATGAAATCCCATTTATAAATTGTTGATCTTAGAGCCTGAGCTGTTGGTGTTTATGTTCAGGAAGTTGTCTCCTGTGCCAATGAGTTCAAGGCTCTTGCTCAATTTTTCTTGTAACAGATTTAGTGTGTCTGGTTTTATGTTGAGGTGCTTAATACACTTGGATTTTAGTTTTGTGCAGAGTGATAGATATGGATCTATTTGCATTTCTCTATATGTGAACATCCAGTTAGACCAGCACTATTTTTGAACATGCTGTCTTTTTTCCATTGTATGGTTTTGGCATCTTCCTCAAAAATCAGATGTTCATAGGTGTGTGGGTTTATTTTCATGTTTCAATTCAATTTCATTGCTCCACTATTCTCTTTCTATGCCAATACCATGCAGTTTTTATTACTGTTGCTCTACAGTAAAGCTTGAGATCAGGGATGGAGATACCTCCATAAGATCTTTTATTGTACAGGATTGTTTTAACTCTTCTGTTTTTGTTTTTGTTTTTTCTTTTCTTTTCTTTTTCCATATGAAGTTGAGACTTTTTCATTCAAGGACTGTAAAAATTGTGTTGGTATTTGATGGAATTGCATTAAATCCGTAGATTGCTTTTGGTAAAATGGCCATTTTTACTATATGAATCCTACAAGCCATGAGCGTGGGAAGAGAATCCACAGAGGAAGAGAATCCAGGCAGTTCTGAGACTTGATAAACTATGGGCAGATGGCAGAGGAAGCGAATTCCCCCTTTCAATGGACTAGGGAAAGGAGATAAGCGGGAAGATGAGGAAGGGCAGCACTGGGAGGAGTTAGAGGAGGGAGCTTCAATCAGGATATATAATGAATAAATTATAAAAGAAAGGTAAAATAAATAATATATAAACAATAAAATAAAATTTCAAAGTAAAAAAAGAATAGATAAACATGACACACAGAAAAGCAGTGATCATAAAATGTTAAAAATAAGTTAAGAAAGAGATATAAGGTATTGCTCACAAAAGAAAGAAATGTGGTCATAATGTTCACTGAGGTTGTAAGTCATACTCTGAAGATCACCTTTTACCATAAGAGATGTCATTTGACTGGGTGGATTTTTAAAGAGCTCAGAGAATAGTGTGATGAGACAAAGAAAAATACAGAGGGGAAATGTGTGTTCCTGCAGCTGGGTAACATAGGCATATACTGGCATTGGCTGGTCTAAGAAAATAGACGGACTGGAGCCAGAGGTGTAGTCAGAATGCAAGTCATTGAGGATCTTTCCCTGACATGGGAAGGGAAGGAAATATTGGTTTTTGTCTCTGTTTCTAAGAACAACAAAAGACAGTTCCTTTCATTCTCATTCATGAGAAAAGTCCAAACAGCTCAAAATAGGAGTGAGAAGGCAGGTGAGGCAGTTGGTGGTTAAGGACACAGGACTGCCTGTATGGTGCTTGTTACTCCCTGCAGAGAGGTCAGAATGTGCTCAGCTCTTGGAGAATTGGGTTGGAGGGTCAGGCTTAGGCAAACAGAGACTTATGAAGTCATTGACAGGGGTGAGAGTATCACTGGGAAACTAAAATAAGAATGAGATGTAGGATGTGTGGTTGACTCTTCTTGTGATTGGCTTAAAGGAAAGGAGTAGTCATTTATTGAGCACATAATTATACTTGTCACCCGGTAGGATTTTGTTTGGTTGTTTGTTTGTTTGTTTTTATTTGCTTATTTGATTTTAGCATAGTAGTTTTCTCATATTCATGAAGTAAATACTACAGTCTCAGCTAGATACCTGTTACCATAGGCAGAACCAAATGAAATAAATGAACAGATTTTCCTATACACATGGTACTGTTACCAGAGCTGTTAGAGTCAAAGGCTGAGCCCTGAGAGCCCCAAAAATTCAGGGTAGGTCATCCTTTTTCAACAGGCAAGTTCAAGACACAAGTAAGAAAAGCAGAGAAAGGAGATTTAGTCAATTTTATCACATTGGGAATAGGAACAAAGAGGGTCTTCCAGGGTGCCGACATGAGGTGCAGATGTAAGTAGAGAGCCACAGAAATGGATAGCTAAGCAGTTCTAGCCATGGTGTGGTTCTGGCCCTTGTCCCTATCTTGGTCTATCCTGTAAGGTAGTTAGGTGATATCAGATCAGTTTGAAATCTATGACCCGAAGACACTGGTTCCTGCATGCCTCCAGCTTTTTCCATCTTGTGGCATGAAATTCTTGTAAAAATCTTGTTTCTTTGGCAACATTCTCTTTGTTAATGTAATAGAAAAAGGAGGGCACAAGAGTCTCTTTAGTCTGTTTTCATTCCTATAAGCAGGGTTACATGCTCATAATAGAATTTAACTTTTAAAAAGAGTAGCAGGAGGAGCAGTCCTGTTAGGCCACAGAGGAGAACTTTGCAGCCAGTCCTGAAGATACCTGATAAAACAGGATCAGGTGAATGGGGATGAGGTCCCCCCTTATCAGTGGACTTGGAAAGGGGCAGGGTAGAGATGAGGGAGGGAGGGTGGGATTGGGAGGGAATGAGGGAGCGGGATACAGCTGGGATACAGAGTTAATAACATGTAACTGATAAGTAAAAAATAAAATTTAGAAAAAAAAGAGTAGCAGGAAGGGATTAAGACAATTACTGGGAAAGGTAATTATAATAACATGCTGTAAAAATGTTTTAAAAATCATGAATTGATTGTTTCTTGAACTTTTCATCTAATATCTTCAGACTGCTACTAAGCATGAACAATTGAAATCTCAGAATGCAAAACCCCAGAGAAGGGGATAACTCATCTTCTTAGACACCTACAATCTTGCAACTTATAGTCTCAGAAACTGTGGAAGCTCTCCCGACTTTTTTACTTCATATATGGAAGTCTCTTGTCCAGAAACACTGTTCACGTATGCATGAAAACTGAACATAGCCTGGTCAGACCAACTTGGAACATCAGCTCTCTTGGCTCCTCCTTTGCATTTTGCTACCATGGTAGACAATTAATAAATGCAAATATTCTTTGCATGAAAAATATTTAAAGACACAAAACTAAAGAAAGCATAATTTACACTCAGATCCAAATGAATTAAAAGCACTTTTCTCATATTTCTGCAAAGAAGGTTGAATGATGTTAATTATTACATGAATCACAGCAAGATTTACCAACATCTATGCCATGATTCTTGTCAAAGACTGAAAGCAGCAAGGCAGGTTCTTCACCTGAGATTAATTTTCTTTCTGTTGAAAACACCACAGTCATTTTAAAGTTTCCCACATAATCTCCTCAATGCTAGTTTGTTCCTTTTGCACCTACCTCTCTCTTTCTCTAAACATCTTCTTCCTCCTCCTCCACCATCTTGTGTTTTAATTGAAGATAAAACTAGCTTCAAATGACTGCATTGAAATAGCAGCACAAAAAATTGCAATTACAAATGTTGGTTGTATTTTCAATCTCACAGAAGCAAGAAAGAATTCCATATTTAGACATAAAAATTAAGGGAAGGCAAGTCTGCTGTTGATGTTGCATCATTTGGAGCACAGTGATGTTTATTGTGAACACTGAACAAAAACAATGAACATGTTTTTTCATATATTTCATCCGGTAGAAGACTACTTGACAGAGAAAGGCAAATTTCCAGTGTTCCCCAAAATTAAGAACTAATCTGGGCAAGGGGAGAAGTTCCATAGGTAAAGCACTCAAGAGTGAGAAATTGAGATTGGATCTTCAGAACCCACATAAAACCAGGTGAAAGAGAAGAGGCAGAGACAGAAAACTTTTGGAAGTTCAATGACCAGCTACCCTAGAGTACACAGCAGGAAAACAACAAAGCTACGCTGTCTTAAGCAAGGTGGAAGGTTAAGCTCAAAATATGAGGTTGTCCTGTAATCTCCCTGTGTGTGTCACACACAGAGTTACACACACACACACACACACACACACACACACACACACACACACACA
>NW_026585504.1:55763351-55780851 GCF_907164565.1 Psammomys obesus | reverse complement strand
TCCTCCTCAGTGAGTCATCTCTCCAGCTTTCACTGCCCAATTCTTAAACCATTTTCTGGTGCACTTGTATGGAGCAGTATCTACATAACTCACATAGCACATCTGTCTATGGTTCAGAAAACACTAAGGGTTCCCTCACATTGTTTGCTGTGTTAACATTTAAAATCAAACCAGGTCAAAACAAAATACCTGTTACTCTAAGAGTCATGGGTAGCTGAAATTCCTGACTCTTGCCCTTGAAGCCGTTCACAGATGTGAATCACAAGGACTTTCAAGCTAGGGAAGGAATAATCAAAGAGTACTAAAGAGTAAAAAGTGTGTGTTGTTGCTAATCAATATTTTATCAATTTCATTTTAAACTATGACTAACTCCATTGATTAAATTGTCAATCAAGTAAATAAATTCCAGTCTGTTCAACTTGAATGATGCAATGTTACCTTGACTGTGTAGTTCAGAAAAAAAGAAAAAGTTTCAGAAAGTGTTTCTCCACATGATGAAGTGATCTAATACAGCATCTCTGTCACCTATATCTAGTTATTCTTCTAATTGGAGCCTTACTGTTGCCACACTCAAGGGAAAAGTAATAGAAACTGCCCCTACTGCTACTGAGATAAATTCATGTGTCAGTGGGCATGAAATCTCCCTGTCAAGTCTAATCATAGCCCTTCTTTGTGGTTCCTGCTGCATTTACATCATATTGTTCACACTGCAACTTTGGAGGGGGGGGCAAGGCAAGTATTCTCTGCATAAAAAGGCAAAGGGTGAGACAGAGAAGAGTTAAGAATAGAGAGCCAAGGACATTCAATTACAAAACCAAGTAGGACAAAAGCCTGAATCTTTAGGCTCCATCACACTCTTGGTGGGAATGGGACTCATTTTTGGTAAATTAGCAGTATATGCCTGTCTCTGTGTGAATGCACAGCTTGGCCTTTGTGTGTGTGTGTGTGTATGCATGCCTGTGTGTGTATGTGTTTATGTCCATGTGTTTAGAGTTCTCTCTTTCTCTGTGCGTGTCTCTCTCTCTTCTCTCTTTTTGTGTTTGTGTGTTTATATGCACTGATATGGAGGCAATAGATTGAGTTGAATATTGAATTTTGGTGACTTCCTCGGCCCCTCTTTATGTATTTATTTATTTTTGAGACAGGGCTTTTCACTAAACCTAGAGTTCACTCTTTTATGCAGTCTAGCTGGCCAGCAAATCCCTAGGATCTGTTTGTATCTACACCCTCATTAAATCAGGTCACAGTGACACCTAACTGAGCATGGAAATGCCCAGCTTTCAGTTGGTTCAGGAAATCTGAACCAAGTTCCCTGTGCTTGCAGAGCAAGCCCTTGGCTTATGTTGCTGTATTCCAGCCCAAGGGGTAATTTATAAATTAAATTTCTGTTGTTTCCTTAAAGTTATTTTGGTTATATCTCTGTATTGTTTCAAAATATTCAGTAAGTTTTCATTAACTGAAATATTTTTGTATGTATGTATGTATACATGTATATAGAAGTAAGAACATCTATTTGGAGCCTAGAGACTTTGGGTCCCATTACTTACATGCCATCTACCTTCTTTGTTACAGGAAATGCCAACAGATTGATCTTGTTAACAATAAACTGTTAGGAGTAAACATGTCTGCTCCCCCCAGTGCTAGGATTATAAGGGCCACTAGGAGGCACAACTTTTTACATGTGGGCTCTGGGGAAGAAATTCAGGCTATCATGCTTGTAAGCTTGTACTTCATTAAGTGAGCCAGTCTACTACTCCTTCATCATCATCATTTTTTTATTTAAATTTATATTTTTTTTATTTTTCACTTTACATCCCAATTGTAGCCCCATCTGTTGTATCATACCAGTCCCATCCTTCCTTCTCTTCTCCCTCTCTCCTCCCCTAGTCTTCAGAATTGGTGAGCCCTTCTCCCCTAACAACTGACCTAAGCTTAGCAAGTTTTAGCAGGACTTGCTGCTGCATTCTCTTCCTTTGCAGTCTGGCAAGATAACCCCACCACGAGGAAGTGATCAAGGAGCAGGCAAAAAAGTCTATGTCAGATACAGCTCCCCTTACTAAGTAACCTACATGAAGACTGAGTTGCCTATCAGCTACATTTGAGCAGGGGCCCTAGGTTCTCTCCATGTGTGGTCCTTGGTTGGTACCTTAATCATTGCAGTGGGCCCAGATTTGTTGGCTCTGTCAGTCATCTTCTAGAGCTCCTGTCCCCTATGGGTTCTTCTATCCCCCAACTCTTTCATAAGATTCCCTGTGCTCTGGCCAAAGTTTGACTGTGAGTCTCAGCATCTGTTTTGTTCCCCATGGTTGGTGGAGTCTTTCAGAGGACATCTATGGTAGGTTCCTGTCCTGTTCTCTCTCTTCAACTACTTACAGTGTCTTTTCTTGTTGTCCTTCTGAATGAGAATTAAGCATCCTCCCTAGGTCCTTCTTGTTTAGCTTCTTTAGGTCTGTGGATTGTAGTATGGTTTTCCTGTATTGTATGTATAATATCCACTTATAAGTAACTATATATAGTGCTTATCTTTCTTGGTCTGGGCTGTCTCACTCAGAATAATCTTTTCTAGATCCATCCATTTGCCTGCAAATTTCATGATGTCCTTGTTTTTAACAGCTAAATAATATTCCATTGTGTAGATGTAGCATAATTTCTTTATCAATTCTTTGGTTGAGGGACATCTGGGTTTTTCCTCGTTTCTGCCTATTACAAATAAAGCTGCTATGAACACAGTTGAGTAAATGTCCTTGTTGTATTGTGGTGCTTCTTTTGGGTATATTCCCAGGAGAGATATAGCTGGATCTTGAGGTAGAGCTGTTACCAATTTCCTGAGAAAGTGCCAGATTGATTTCCAAAGTTTTACAAGTTTCAACTCAAATCAGCAGTGGAAGAGTGTCCCCCTTTCTGTACAACCTTACCATTCTTAGCTATTCAAAAAGGTGTAAGATGGAAGCTTAGAGTCATGTTGGTTTTCATTTCCCCAGTGACTAATGATATTGAGCATTTCTTTAAGCGCTTCTTGGCCATTCAATATTTCTCTGTTGAGAACTCTGTTTAGCTCTGTACTCCATTTTTTAATTACATTATTTGGTTTGTTGGTGTTTAATTTCTTGACTTTTTAAAATATATTTTGGATATTAGGCCTGTGTTGGATGTGAGGCTGGTGGAGATGTTTTCCTAACATCTTCAACAAATGGTGATGGTATAACTGGATGTAAAAAAAAAATGCAAATAGATCCATACTTATTACCCTCCCCCAAACTAAAGTCCAAGTGAATCAAAGACCTCGACATAAAACCAGACACAGTAGATATATTAGAAAAAAAAGTGAGGAAGAGCCTTGAACTCATTGGCATAGGATACAACTTCCTAAACAGAATGTCAATAGCCCAGATTCTAAGATTAACAATTATGAAATGGGACCTCCTAAAACTGAAAAGCTTTTGTAAAGCAAAGGACACTATCAATAGGAAAAAATGACAGCCTTCTTCATTATTTTAAAGAGTATTTACTTTGCTGTTGGCCTCTGTGAGTGAGGCCCTTTAGGCTTAGGCTCCTGCAAATCCTTTGTAGTATGTGTAGTATGTACATACTAGCATATGTAGTATGTGTAGTATGTGAGTACCTGGGGTACTCACCAGGTACCCCAACTACAAGATGCTGAGTTCCTAGTCCAGTGAGAGACCTTGAAGAAATGAAGCCAGGATGTGGAATGACAGGAAGACACCAGATGTCCTCCTCTGTCCTCTGCACACACATTTGCCTGTGCTCATGTGCAGATGCACACATACACACACACACACACACACACACACACACACACAGGAAATATACCTGTTTCCTTTTGGTTTTTATTAAAAATATAGCATGAAAAGTGAAATTTGTTGAAAATAGAGGGATCTTGTTGCAGTTCTAAACTCTATTAACAAGCTAATTGAATCACAGCATGTTATTCTATATTGAGTCTGGGATCTCTCTCTTCTCTAGATATAATACTGACAACAACAATCATGATTTTTGTAATGAGATAGTAGATCATATATTATGCCACGTTCATGAGACCCTCAGAGACCACCAGGAAACGACTCGATGCAATTGCAAGGGAGCTTTATTACAAGAGCGATCAAACTCGGGACCCAAGTCTCACTGACACAGCAGTAGAGAAGTGGGACCTTGAGCTCTGAGTGAGCAGGATTTTTAAATGGAAAGTCTGTGAGCAGGAGGTTTTCATGGTAGCAAGCAGGGGGGGCACAAGTCTTGGTGTTACAGAATTGGATGACGTTTAGCAAGGCGGGGTGACCTTTTCTGAGGCACACAATCTCAATGGCTAAGGCATATAATTACAATGACTATTTTTCTCAACTACATCTGAAACATTGGGGAGAATTTTCCCACCCAATTCTCAACTAATTCCTATTGATTATTGCCAGGGAGTTTGTCTCTATTTTCTCTGAAGCATTTATTCTGTTATATTTCCTGGAGGCTGTTGCTAGGAGAGTTAACTTTGTTTTCTGCCAGGTATACATTCTGTGATATTTCCTGGTACCTGAATTCAGTTCCCAGTCAACATCTTTACTTCAAAATGGAGTTATATTCTGCCTAACTTAAACTCTTCTCATACACATGAGATCATGGGAACAGTGTCTATAAAGCAAAGAAACTATTTTTATTTTTATGTTTCAAAGTTTATCGTTACTTATTTTTACATTTGTTTAAGGTATATTAATGTGTATTTATATGTGTCTGTGTGTGGATATGTGCATGTGAGTGCAGGTGCTCTCAAGAGAGGACATCAGGATCCATGGAACTGGAGTTACTGGTGGTTAAATGTTGCCTTGAGTGAATGGTGGGAACCATACCTGGGTCTTCTGGAAGAGCAACAGTGCCCTGAAATGATGAGCCATTGCTAGTTTACATTTCTTTTCTGTGACACTGGGCCTGGTACACCCTAAGCGAATCCTGCAACAATGAGCCATACTCTAACCTAGAATTTATACAGCTCCTCTCAGCAGCCCCTTCTTTCCAACATTTCTGTTCTTTGTGGGTTAGTATGAAATGCTGGCTTTTGGGTCTGAAGGGACCTCTGAATTTGTGATGCCTTCTATGTTTCCTCATGCTGGTATTCTCGGAACTAACATTCTCGATGTTGTAACAGCTACCACCTTTATGTTTCTCCTGAGACCTGGAAGAGTTGTAGCTCTAATATAGATGAAATCTACCCCTTACTTTCCTTGGTTGTACATGGCTCTCCAATAGTTAGTTACATTACAGAGAACCTGCCACTGAAAACCTCCTCACAGAATTGCCCGGCATCATCAAAAGGAGATGACTATCATTTTTTAAAAGTTGAAGATTTACTATATTTTCAAATTATCTCTCTGTTTATGTGTACATATAGGTAAGGGGAGGTGCCTGCCAAGGCCAGAAGGATGTTTAGAGTACGGTCCCAAGAAACAGGCAAAAACAGTAGAGACTTTGAGCTCTCTCTCCAGCTCTCGATTTCCAACACCTCACACCTCATATCTCTGCCTCCACTGGGAGGCTTGTGCTGGTGGAAAGGACAGTTCCCGAACTTGCACAAGTCAGGAGCCTGACACAGAGGACCTCTGAAAAGCTCTGCCCTGCATACTATCAATGTAGATACTGAGACTTATGGGCAACCTTTGGGCAGAGTGCAGGAAATCTTAGGAAAGAAGTGGGAAACAGTAAGATCTGCAGAGGACAGGAACTCCATAAGGAGAGCAACAGAACCAAAAAATCTGAGCACAGGGGTCTTTCCTGAGACTGCTATTCCAACCAAGGACTATGCATGGAGATAACCTAAGACCCCTGCACAGATGTAGCCCATGGCAGTTCAGTAACCAAGTGGGTTCCATTGTGATAGGAACAGGGACTGTCTCTAACATGAACTGATTGGCCTGCTCTTTAATTACTTCCCCCTGAGGGGGAAGCAGCATTACCAGGCCACAAAAGAGGACAAGGCAGCCACTCCTGATGAGACCTAATTAACTAGGATCAGAAGGAAGGAAAAGGGGTCCTCCCCTATCAGTGGACTTGTGGAGGGGCATGCATGCAGAGGGTAGAGGAAGGGAAGGATTGGGATGGGAGGAGGTAGGGAACCCCGGGGGGAGGATACAAAGTGAGTAAAGTGTAATTAATAAAGAAAAATAAAATAAAAAATAAAAAATAGCAATGACAGAGAAAATAAAGAAATATTTATCAGAAGAAAGAACTTCTGTTATTTTTATTGATTAGTGTGGAGTCTGGTTTTCATCATAGTGCAATAGTCACTTTAGCTGACTTCCACATCAGTCATCACTGTTGATCCTGCATTTTATCTTGTCTCAGGTTACATTAGGCTTCCACTGTCATTTATTTTTATGCATCTCATGTTCCTGTAAATCTTCCCTTGTTTAAGTTCACTCATGTGTGAACACACATTTATATCAGTCAGCTACAAATAACCCTAGACTAAACATTGCACATAACATTCAAGCCATTCAAGACTTGATTTCTAAAGTCAAAGGTTTCAGAATAGAAGAACTGTAAAAAAAAAAAAAAAAAGTGCTTTAATATACCTTAAAAGAATGTAAGGTTAGGCATGGACAAATTGAGCTAAATAAAACATATGGCTTACATATAGATATTCCACAAAGAACAAGAGCTAGACAGGAAGAAATTGCATGTGGGTCTTGCAGTTGAACTGCACTCTGTAGCACAAATGTGATCTGCACAGTCAGGAAGGATCAAGAATCCAGAGGACATGAATCTGGATGGAGTGGACAGGGAAAAAGAGGACTGGGCTGAGTCATCTGGAGTTTTTGCTGAAGAGAATGAAAGCTCATAGGCTCCACCGATACCAATCGGATTGCAGAAGGGGAATTGCTAACTGAAAGATTTAGTGTATTAAATTGACTTAAGTAATTATAGGAGCTGATTGGCAAGTCTGAAATCCAAAAGGCATGTAATTGGGAAAGGACTTTGGATGTCCAGGACAGGAGCTTAAGCTACTTTTACCAGTGCAATGTGTGTTCCTCTGTGTCCATGTGAGTGCATGTGAGTGAGTCCATGTAAGAGTGAATTGGGTATGTGCAAGTATGTTGTGGTGTGTGCATGTGTGTTTGCCTATGTGTTCTTGCACATGTGTGCTGGGACTGTTCATCTGTGCACATACTTGTGTGGATGTTCCTGGGTAAGTGCATGCATGTGTGTGCCAGTGTGCGCACGCACATATATGTGTGCACATGTGCGTGTATGTGAGTGCAAATGTATACTAGTGTGTGGTATATGTATATGAGTGCATTTGAGTGTGTATGTGTATGTGAGTCTCATGTGCTTTTGCGTGTGCATGTGTGGATGTGTCTATACCTGTGTATGTATATGTCTGTGTACATAAGGATGGATGTACATGAATGTGAATGTATATGCATTTTTGCATCTGTCTGTGTGCATTAGTGGGTGTGTTGACCAGACCACAACTTTGTGTATTATTTCTCAGGAACTGTCCATAATGTTTTGTTTTGTTTTGTTTTGTTTTGTTTTGTTTTGTTTTGTTTTAAGACAGGGTCTCTCCCTGGGCAGAACTTCCTGACCAGGCTAGGCTGGCAGTTCAATGAGCCCCTTTCTGTGTCAACCTCTGCAGCACTAGGATGACAAACTCATGCCACCACACCCAGAATTTTGGGTGGATTCTGGAGACAAAACTTTATCCTTCTAGGCAACCAGTTTACTGATGGAGCCATCTCTGAGCTCCTAGGCAACATTTCCTTCAGGGAAGTCTCAGCCCGGCTTCAGGCTTTGCTGAGGATTTCGGACAGCCCACCCAGATTTTCCTTGTAACCTCAGTTAAAAATTAGCTCTGAAGTTATGTCCGTCCCCTTTTTCATTTCTGATTTTGTTGATTTGGGTGGTGTCTCTCTGCCTTTTAGTTAGCTTGGCTAAGGGTTTGTCGATCTTGTTGATTTTCTCAAAGAACCAGCTCTGGGTTTCATTGATTCTTTGAATTGTTTTATTTGTTTCTAATTGATTGATTTCAGCCCTGAGTTTGATTATTTCCAGCCGTCTACTCCTTTTTGGTGTGTCTGCTTCTTCTTTTTCTAGGGTTTTTAAGTGAGACATTAAGTTGCTTGAATGAGCTGTCTTGAATTTCTTCTTAAAGGCACTTAGTGCTATGAACTTTCCTCTTAGCACTGCTTTCATTGTGTCCCACGAGTTTGGGTATGTTGTGTCTTCATTTTCATTGAGTTCTAGGAAGACTTTAATTTCTTTCTTTATTTCTTCCCTGACCCAGCTGTCATTTAGTAACAAGTTGTTCAGTTTCCATGTGTGTGTAGGCTTTTTGCTATTTCTGTTGTTGTTGAGGTCCAGCTTTATGAGGGTTACATAGTAATGGGAAGAGGGACTGCCTCTGACATAATCTGATTGGCCTGCTCTTTGATCACCTCCCCCTGAGGGGGGAGCAGCCCTACCAGGCCATAGAAGAGGTCAATGCAGCCACTTTTGACAAGAACTGATAGACTAAGATCAGAAAGGAGAGGAGGACCTCCACTATCAGTGGACTTGGGGAGGGGCACGCATGCAGAAAGGGGAGGGAGGGTGGGATCAGGAGGGGAGGAGGGACGGGCTTATGGGGGATACAAAATGAATAAAGTGTAATTAATAAAAGTTAAATAAATAAAAAAAATTAGCTCTGAAAGGTTCTGCTCTGCAGACTATCAATGCAGATGCTGACACTTATGGCCAACCTTTGGGCAGAGTGCAGGAAATCTTATGAAAGAAGTGGGAAACAGTAAGATCTGGAGAGGACAGAAACTCCACAAAGAGAGCAACAAAACCAAAAAATCTGAGCACAGGGGTCTTTCCTGAGACTGATATTCCAACCAAGGACTATGCATGGAGATAACCTAAGACCCCTGCACAGATGTAGCCCAAGGCAGTTCAGTATCCAAGTGGGTTGCATTGTAATAGGAACAGGGACTGTCTGTGACATGAACTGATTGGCCTGTTCTTTAATTAGCTCCCCCTGAGGGGGAAGCAGCATTACCAGGCCACAGAAGAAGACAATGCAGCCACTCCTGATGAGACTAGGATCAGAAGGAAGGAAAAGAAGACCTCCTCTATCAGTGGACTTGGGGAGGGGCATGCATGCAGAGGGTAGAGGAAAGGAGGGATTGGGATGGGAGGAGGGAGGAAACCACAGAGGGGATACAAAGTGAATAAAGTGTAATTAATAAAGAATTAAAAAAAATAATAAAAATAATTTAAAAAATCAGCTGCTCATGGATTTTACAAAACACTTTTACAGCTATACTGAGATTTGTGATTCACTGGGTAACTGGGTGCAGTATTTTTGCCAGGTTGATATATGAGACTCACCCTCACAGTCACATATCACCTTTGCCCTGTCTTTCTCCACTTCAACTACATTCAGCTATACATTCTGCTAAATGTGCCTTGCTGCAGCTTAACATACCCTGGCTCTCCTCTTTACAACCATGTCACTTAAGCTTGCCCAGCCCTGTGAAGGCAACATGGGTTACTGTGTCATGCTGCATTTGATGAAGATGCAGCTATACTGTGTCATATGTAAATAAACCACAACTCTTATCCTTAATCTAAAATTTGTCTAATGGGGACTGTGGAGATGGCTGAGTTGGGAAAGTGATTGCTGCACAAGCAAGAGTCTTGAGGTTGATCTTGCAAACTCCTATACAAAGGCAGACATGACAGTGTGTGCTTGTCCAGCTAGTACTGGACAAGCAGATCTATGGAGCTCACTAACCAGATACCCCACCTCAATCAGTGAGACCCATGTAAATTAAGAGGCCTTGTCTCAAACCACAAGTTAGAATGTGGCCAAAAAAGAGTCCTGAGGTGGACTGCTGGCTTATATGTGTGCACGTGCACACACACACACACACCCACACACCCACACACACACACACACACACACACACACTTACTTATCAGCAGGGAAATTGACTCCTGAGTCTGGATATTATCTTCTCCAAAAAGCAGGATCTTTCTAAAGCAGTACATATTCTTATGATTCTTTTATGTCATAAAAACTATGTTAAATACGTAAATTTAATGGCACCAGATCTAGTTTGCATACTTACTGTCCCTCAGAGTCCTATGTCTTAAAGGTTATCCCACAGGGTAGCACCATTAGGAAGTAGATCCTTAAAACTTGGGAGACCTTAAAAGATTGTGGGGGACCACTTTTCCATCTTTTTGTTTCCTCCTGAGTTCACATGAAGGGCTTTGCCCACCAAGCAGCTCTTCTGGGATGAACTATTCTGACCCAAGCCTACAAACAATGGGTTTTTGGCTTCATGGATTAAAATTGTTAGTCCATATAAACCTTTTCTTCTTACAAATTAACTAGGTCAGGTGTTTTTATTATAGTGACAGAAAACAAGTATGACATAAGAACGTCATTTAACTCTCATTCAACACTGACTTTTCTGTCAAGGGTCTCCTTTAAATAAGGCAGCAGGCAAGAAGCTGTGGATGGGGGATGTGTTTCCTGCAAGATTGGCCTTTTCACTCAGTATAACTTGGCAAATATTCACTCAACTGCAACTTCTTTCCCGTGTGATATGGTATACCCTATTGTTTTTACTTCTAGACATAGCAGGCAACCCCAGGCCTCTAGAGTGTGAATACACTAATTTATCACAGCGCTCATTCTGAAGGTGCTCCTTGAATCTCATTGTTGCCTAGAGGGAGAGAACTGCTAAACATATAGGGAAGGTAAAGAACCCTGTCCCCTTCCTCATAGTTGGTTCCTGCTGGATGCCTTGGCACTACCTTGATGACTAGTTTTTGGTTTTTGTTTTTTTGTTTTGTTTTGTTTTAGCAGAGTCATGCATCCCAAGATAGAAAGGGAACGGAAGACTGTTTCCAGATTAGGGTCAGGAAAAGCCGATGTCTGGTCTCTTTCTCAGATCTGGGGGGAGTTGATGGCCCGAGGGTTGTGTTCTGGTTTCTGGCCCTGATCTCCAAACACAGTGCCTAACTCATTCCAGAGTTTTCCTAATGGATGAAGGGACTCTGGCCAGCTTGAGAGTGGCAATCATGGCTCTACCAGGTCTTACCCTTCTCTGAAATTCCTCTTCCTTTGTGAAAACTATTAGATTACATATCTGAAGCTAGCACCCAAGGTCTATGCCCTTATTTGGTCAATCCCTCCTCCTGAGGCTGACTATTGAAATCTACCAACTAAAAGCCCCCTTTGGCTCACCAATTAAAATTAAGCACCTCATCCTCACAGGGGGTTTCCCCTAGAATATTTATAACTGACATTTTCCTATGAACCATGCCCATCTCCTTGCTATCCAGAGGCAGGCCTTTGTCTGTTCCCCTCTCTCACCCATCTCCTGGATATATACCTCTATCCCTCTCTTTTTCTTGCTTTTTTTCTCCTCTCTACTTTGTTCCCTTCTCCTTCTCTCCCATCCTCTATCTTCTGTCTTTGTCTCTTATGTTTTGTGCTCTGTCCCACTGGGCCAAATAAATCTTTGTGCTAAAAACCTGGTCTTGGGGTTCATGATCCAGTACTTTTCCAAACAATGGTTATGTTGTCAGTTCTGCAAGTTGACAGTCTCAGACAGTAGGGACACTGGGGAAGACTTATCCAAGCCATGCTGTCTGAACTATAAATTTCCTATATAAAAATTCACTATATATGAATTTCACAGAATAATTAATTTCTACACATCTAACAAACAACATTTGATTATTTTTTAAAGGATTTTATGTAAGCTACAAAGGTGGTCTGCCATGGAACTGAGCCCTCAGCTTGTTGGTATTTGTGTTCTTTTTCTAAACAGTTATTCAAAACAATGTTTGGAATTCATTTACTCATTTTGGACATTATCTTGTTGTATTTTCAAGTCTGGCTAGTTGGCACTATACACATGCCCAGCCCCTGTACTTTTTCAATATAAATATTACAATTTGGAGATATCGCAAATAAAAGCATGAGACAAGTCCTGCGAAAGCTGCCATTGCTGGCCCTGTTTTATGTCTACATTTATCTTCAGCCCCTGGCAGATAGCTCTCATCCTCATACAGACACAAACAGACACACAGATATGCATCACACATAGCATTTTGTATTTTGAATTTTACCATTCAGCAATCATCTTATCTAACCCAGATTTTCACCTTCTAGGCCAGCACATAGTTAATTCATTTATCAGTTGTTAAAAATTCAATTGCAAGTTTGTGTTACGGTTCACTTTATGAAATCCCAATTGGTAGACTTTTCAGAGATATTAATTTAGAATCACAATGAATAAGTTTAACCAAGGGCATATGTTGTTTCATACACTTGAAATTATATCTGTAGGTTAAGTCGTCCCAGAGAAGTGCCTGGGAGGTGGCAGGTTATATATGACTTTGCTACATATTGCCAAATTTTAATTCACAGGCCTGAAATCAATTTCACTCCTACTAACAGGGCCTTCCTCACAGACTTCCAATGTGAGTTGTCAACTGTTGGAATTTTGACAAATTTGAACTAGTTCTTTTTTGTTTTGTTTTTACTTTTTAATTTATTTCTTTTTTATTAATTCTAGTTTATTCACTTTGTATCCCAATTTCTTAAGTAAATAGAAATCACTTAGAGTGATTTCAACATGTGATTTTAGAGCTCTGTGGATGCTCACATCTTCTTGTCCCAGTTCATACTATGCCTAATGCTAGCATTTGATCATGATGTTAGAAGGAATAGTCTCTCCCTCTTTCTCTTCCCTTCACTTGTTGTGTGTGTGTGTGGGGGGGGCTCCCTCTCTCCTCTCTAAATCTATATGTAAGATCTGAACCTATAGACTGAACCATGACCTGTTTAATTAGGAGGATGCCATCTGAAAAAAGACTTCTCACCCTTTTAGATTGCTGCATGGATTCTGTACAATGGCCTTATACAAAGCTGGAAGGTATAGCCTGTTACATTGCCTATGTAAATGGTTTATCAAGGTGTGCAAACTTTTATCATCACAATATGGTATATTTACCTACAAATGTGTTAGAAGAGTTCATAACTTAACTGACATTCATGCTGTCTATAGGTTTTGTTGTGTCTAACTTACAAAACTCTGCAGCATTTACTGTAAAATATTGTAGGAAACTCAGTAATAGATATTTTTATATCAAAATAGTGAATGTCTCTGTAAAAATAAACCAGGGTGGGCTCTAGTGATAATCCAAAAATAAAGGTGATTGCTATGCAAACAAGAAGGCCATGGTAGGGAAGACATAGCTGCTAACCTGGGATTTCAGTCTTGAAAGGTGGAAATTGAGGATTGCAGGACCAATCAGAATAGAAGATTGTCTGTATCTGTGTGCTCGGGGTTTGATTGAGATGTTACCTCAAAAAATAATATGGGAGGGTAATTGAATTTTTTTAAAGCTGCATTATGCTTCTATTTGACTGTTAGAATGTGTGCAGTCCATTAATGTCTGGAATGTTGTAGAGAACACATTGTGTGTGTGTGTCTGTGCATGTGTGATTGTAGTTCTATAGATAACAATGAATATTTCATAACAGTATAGGTATAGAATATGTTGAGTGAAGAAAATGAACTCCACACAGGATGTGAGTGTTTGCTAAAATACAGGAAACACAAGAGACAAGTTGTATCCAGAGAACATGCCTGGATCTTCAGGGATTTATTTGCTTATTTTTTATTTGCATATACCCAGGTAATTAACATTTATTGTCAAACAGACAGAATATAGGCCAAGCTTCTGGCTGTGTCATCATGTCTAGACTGAGTTAAAGATGGTGGATTACTCAGCAATGAAAAAATAAGGAAATCATGAAATTTGCAGGTAAATGGTGGGACCTGGAAAGGATCATCCTGAGAGAGTTGTCCCAGAAACAAAAAGACACGCATGGTATATACTCACTCATATAAACATACAATATAGAATAAACCCACTAAAATCTGTACATCTAAACAAACTAAGCAAAAGAGAGGACCCTAATTAAAATATTCAATCCCCATCCTGAAAGGCAAAGAGGATGGACATCAGAAGAAAAAGAAAATAGGAAACAACCTCAGAACCTACTACAGAGGGCCTCTGAAAGCCTCTGCAGTATAGACTGTCAAAGCAGATGATGAGCCTGATGGCCAACTGATGGGCAGAGTAAATGGAATTTTATGTAAGAAGTGGGAAATAGTAAAAGCTGGAGGGGATGGGAACTCCACAAGCAGAGCAACAGAACAAGATAATTTGAACACAGGGAACTTCCCAGAGACTCATACTCCAACCAAGGACTATTCGTGGAGATAACCTAGAACTCCTGCACAGATGTAGCCCATGGCAGTTCAGTGTCCAAGTGGTTTACATAGTAATGGGAAGAGGGACTGCCTCTGACATAATCTGATTGGCCTGCTCTTTGATCACTTCCCCATGAGGGGGGAGCATCCTTACCAGGCCAAGGTAGAGGACAATGCAGCCAATTTTGATGAGAACTGATAGACTAAGATCAGAAAGGAGAGGAGAACCTCCCCTATCAATGGACTTGGGGAGTGGCATGCATGCAGAAAGGGGAGGGAGGGTGGGATTGGGAGGGGAGGAGGGAGGGGCTTATGGGGGATACAAAATGAATAAAATGTAATTAATAAAAAAATTAAAAAAAAAGATGGTGGAAAGTCCTATCTACAGGAGCCCTATGACATGAAGTTCAGCATGAAATAGCGAAGTAGAAAGTGAGCTGAGCCTCAGCATTCCTCTCTTCCTCTGCATCCTGACTGTAGGCAAAAAGTAACAGCTCTCTCATGTGCCAGCTGCCTTACATACTCACTATGATGAAGTGTAACATTGCATTGCACTGGGAACCAAGTCCCTTTTCATTTTTATTTATTTTTATTTTTTAAGATTATTTTTAAATTTTATTTTTAAATTTATTTCTAAAATTCACTTTATATCCCTATAGTATCCCCCTCCTTTATATCCTCATGGTCCTACCCTCCCTCTGTCCTACTCACCTAGTACTCAAAAGGAGTACCTCCTCCCTTATCAACTGTCCACAGACTATCAAGTCTCCTCAAGACTGCCTGCATCTTCTTCCTCGGTGGCTTGGCAATGCCTTTAGTACTAAGATTTTCAGCACCTGGGGGCATAATAGCAGCTATCTGATGTCTGCCAACATTTATGAGTTTTATCTCTGTGTCCATGTTTCTACATTTTCCTTTTGTATGGATACAAATAAATATATACGTGTGTAGAGGAAAGCAGAGAAACTCAAGTCTGTTCCTCAGAATATGACCACATTTATTTGTTATTTTATTTTGAATCACAATTTCACCAAATAGGTTGGTCACAAAGCTCCAGGAGTTGCCTCCTTGTTGCCAGGATTTCAAATCCAGACTTTCTGTTTGCTTGTTTGTTTAATGTGAATTCTGGGATCAAACTGGAGCCCAAATGCTTGCAAGGCGGCATCATGACAAGTAAAGCCTCTACTGAGAGCTTCCCGTCCCTCACCACTGTGGTTCTGTAATATTTGTGTGCATTTAAAAAATGGTGCTTCTCTAAATTGTAAACTGGAGTTATTTTGAGAGATCTCATTTCTCTGTGTGTGTATGTGTGTGTTTGTACTTGTCCCTACCTGTCTATATGTGTACCATGTGGTCATGGGAATGCAAAGAGGCTATAAAAAGGTGTTAGATGCTCTGGCACTGGAGTTATGGATCATTGGGAGCTGTGCATGATGGGTGCTGGAAACCAAACTCAGGACCTCTCAAAGCAGCACATGCTCTCAGTGGCCAAGCCCTCACTCCAGACCCAAAATTAATCTCTTCTGAGGCACTTTTCAGAGCAGTAATTTTCGTGTGGTGTCATAGGTCACCTTGAGAAGCATGATTTTCTACGACTGTGGTAATCTTGGGGCTTCCAATTAATGAAGTCAGTGGAGTAAGGGACTTGAAGCCATTCCCACTGACATGCACATCAGGCCATCATCAACATAGGGTGCATTTGCTCTCGTGCTCCCAACAGGCTGGACTTCATTCCGTCGGCTACTAAAAATTTTATTCCCTATCTTTGCATATTCATGCTTTAGTCATAACATATTACTAAGATTGTTTACTCTGTATTTCATAGACTGGATTACTGGAACATAGAATATGAGGCTCTCCATTTTCATTTAGTGACTGTTGCCACAGACTACCTGGTTTTAATAGAGACAAGGAGTAGAGCTAAATCTTGGTTAGAGATGAAGCTGGAAGTAGATATCATTTTTGGCACTTTCCAATTCACCAGAAAGCACTGGCTGGCATGATGCCTTCATCATATACTGTGAAGAACATATCAGCACCAAGGTTCTGATGTAGCCCAGTAGCCCAAAGCACCTTCTGACGCCTTCTTGTAATCTACTACTTCAACCTGACATTTTCTCATGTCTTTTCAGTTCTGTGTTTGTCCTCAGACATAAAATGTTCTGCTTAATCTAATGTAATCTCTGGACTGTCTTTTAAATGAATTGTGTGATTCTCATTAGATTTAATACTAATTTTCTTTTCTTTAGTGAAACAAAGCCAAGTCAAATTCTCAAAAATCTAGTGCACTAAGGGTTTGATAAACTTAATTAAATAAATGGGTGCTAAATAATTGCTTCACAAGCATTTACTTAGGTACTAGAATTAATTTGATTTTACATATGTCTACAGGCAGTGAATGTAGTTCTGTAACTGATTGCAGTCATGCGGTTAATATTCTATCAAGCAGGAATAACACAAGAAAGAAAAAACATAGGATTGAAACAGTTTTTAAATTATTTCTTCTAATTTTTGAGAATATAATTACATCATTTATCTTGTCTCCTTTTTCCCTGCAAAACTTCCCATATGCCTTCTTTGTTCTCTTTCAAATTCATGGTCACTTTTAAAATTAGCTATTGTGACTCATAACATGTAGCTGTATAGAGAGCAATATAAAGATAACGATATACATACTAAGAATAATTGAAACAGTTTTAAGGCCTTAAAAACATGTACCCAGAAGATACAGTTCACTGGGTAAAAACTTGCTGTGTTAACATTAGCTATAGAGATGTGATTCCCAGCTCCCACAACCAAGAGAGTCAGTCATAGCAGAGTCCATTTGTAATCCCAGAGGTTGGAAGGCAGAGATAGGTGATCTCTGGGGCTCCCTGGGCAGCCAGTCTCACTAAATTTAGCCAGGTTTAGTCCCCAAAACCAAAGTGCACAGGCTGACAAGATGGACAGAAGGTTAAGATGCTTGACAAGCTGCATTCAATCCCTGGAACCCACGAGGTAGAAGGAGAGAACTAACCCCACCAAGTTTTCCTCTGAACTCAGGTGTACTAACATGGCATGCACATCAAATTGAAAGGTAGGTGAGCAGCATGGAGAATGATTGAAAAAGACAGCTGCTGTCAATCTCTGGCCACTACATGCACACATGAATGTGTACACACACAAACACACACACACACACACACACACACACACACACACACACACACACA
>NW_026585504.1:55712121-55763341 GCF_907164565.1 Psammomys obesus | reverse complement strand
CACACACACACACACACACACACACACACACACACACACACACACACCTGCTGAGTTACATATTTGTTTCCATAGATTTACAATAGCAATATAAATGGTGAAGCTGCAATACTATCGCTCT
Organism: Psammomys obesus; assembly: GCF_907164565.1. Taxonomy (NCBI): domain Eukaryota; kingdom Metazoa; phylum Chordata; class Mammalia; order Rodentia; family Muridae; genus Psammomys; species Psammomys obesus. The sequence goes on along the minus strand of NW_026585504.1, from coordinate 55,763,220 downwards.
GACCTTGATACTTGAAAGTGTGATGTCTAAATCAAACTATTTTACCATCGGAATGCTATTATTATCTCTAATGAGAGAGAACATCACAAGGATGTTTCAAATTATACCTTAGGAACTAACTTATCTGCCAGAAGTATCCTCAGAATATTTCCCTTAGATATGAAAACACGGATTCCTCTGCTATGTCTGGTCACACTACACATCTGCTGTTTGTGTCAAAATTTATCCTAAAGTGCCTTGGTGTATCTGTCATTGTCCTTTTTCATGAAGAGAGCAGCTCTTTGCAGGAGCTTCTGTTTGTAAGTCTTCAATAGCAATTCTGAATTTACTGATGGATGTTGTTTTTAATTACATTTTATTCACTTTGTATCCCAGCTGTAGCCCACTCCCCCATCTTCTCCTAATCTCATCCTCCCTCCCTCTTCTTCTCCTATGTCCCTCCCCCAGACCGACTATAGGAGAGGTCCTCCTCCCCTTCCATCTGACCCTACTCTATCAGGTCTCATCAAGACTGGCTTCATTGTCTTCCTCCTGTGGACTATTAAGGCTGCTTCCCCTTCAGGTGGAACTGATCAAAGAGCCAGCCCATGAGTTCATGTCAGAGACAGTCCCTGTTCCTATTACTGGGGAACACACTTGGACACTGAGCTACCATCTGCTACTTCTGTGCAGGGGTTTGAAGTTATCTCCATGCATTGTCCTCAGTTGGAGTATCAGTCTCAGCAAAGACCCCTATGCCCAAAATTTTTAGTTCTGTTGCTCTCCTTGTAGAGCTCCTGTTCCCCTCTATCTCCCTATTCTTCCATAAGATTCCCTGCACTCAGCTCAAAGTTTGCCTAAGAGTCTCAGTATATGTTTTGATACCCTGCTGGTTAGAGTCTTTCAGAGGCCCTCCTTGATAGGCTCCTGTCCTGTTCCCTGTTTTTTCCCTTTACAATGTCCATCTAATTTGCCTTTCTGAATGAAGATTGAGCATCTTACCCAGGGTCCTCTTTCTTGAATACCTCCCTGAGGTGTACAGATATTAGTGTTATGATCCTATTTTATATGTCTAATATCCACTTATAAGTGTGTATATACCATGTGTGTCTTTCTGCTTCTGGGATACCTTACAAAGGATGATCTTTTCTAGATCCCACCATTTGCCTGCAAATGTCATGATTTCCTTGTTTTTAATTGCTGAGTAGTATTCCATCATGTAAATATACCACAATTTCTGTATCCATTTTTCAACTGAGGGACATCTGAGATATTTCCAGCTTCTGGTTATTACAAATAAAGCTGCTACAAACATGGTTGAGCAAATGTCCTTTTTGTATACCTGAGCATCTTTTGGATATATACCTAGGAGTAGAATAGCTGGGTCATGCGGTAGCACTATTCCTCATTGTCTGAGAAAGTGCCATACTGATTTTCAATGTGATTGTACAAGTTTACATTCCCACCAGCAATGTGGTAGGGTTTCTCTTTCTCCACATCCTCTCCAGCCATTCTGATGTGTGCAAGGTGAAATCTCAGGGTCGTTTTGATTTGCATTTCCTGTTTAACTTCTTAACTTCTTTATATATTCTGGATATCAGCCCTCTGTCAGACATAGGGTTGGTGAAGATCCTTTCCCAATCTGTAGGCTATTGTTTTGTTCTGATGAATGTATCCTTTGCTTTACAGAACCTTGTTACACTGTTAACAACTGACTGTTTCTAAAATTCATATATTCTAACTTAAAGTATCTTTAGAATCACCCATTTCCAGACTTAGTAATACAGTAGCTTGATAGTCTGAATTCACATTTATAATTTTAAAATTTTGCCATAATAGAAACAGTATGAGAATATAACCTTGAATTAATTATATATAATACATTATATATATACATATATATATATATATATGCCAATTTTAAATAAGACTTGTTGCTTTTTTATTCTAAAAGGACACAAGATAAAAAACAAAAAATAGCTATCTCAAGATGATGAGGTGCTTTCTCACATGGCAGGCTGTAGACTAAAAGTTCTTTTAACTTTTCATTACAGATGTTACAGATTTAATCTATGACCATATTAAACTTATACACTATGAGCATATTAAACTTGTATGTTTAAGACCAGTCAGAAATAATCATGTAGAGGTTATACATAATTTAAAACAGACAAAACTTTCCTTACTTTTTTCTCTGACTATAATTTTAAGAGAAGAATAGCTTGTTAGCTGTTGAATCCAGGCAGGAGTTAGGGTTTGACTGTGGTGTTGCTGTGTGGCAGTAGATGCAGATGATCACAGTGACAGCCAACCCCTGTCATCCCCTTGCCTCTGCTCCACATGCTCTTCCTCAGAGTGCCCACTGACCCCTGAAAGAAAAACGGGTACCATCATGGTGGAAGTTCTCCAACTTCTCCTCCTAGAGGCAGTGCTCTTCCATCACAGTACACAAGTAGAGCTAGTTTCAGCTACATGCTCCCTCCTGCTCCCCAAGGCGGGACTATGCAACTGGGTGCACGAGGATATCAGTTACAAGTCCCTCCCCGACTGCATGATGTTCCCCAGGGGTCTCCACACCCCACAGCTGTTCATGGGTACTCTCAGCCTGGGGTTTAGAGGATGAGGGCCCTAGCAGAGCGCTCATCCTGATCCCCATTGCTGCAAATGCACACATGCATGCACAGCATGGCCTCCCCTTGGCTTTGGTCCACTCAAGCCCAGGAAAAGTGGGCTGCAGACACTGTAGGTCCCCTGGCTGTGCTGTACGCTCAGCAGGCATAGTTCACTCAGTATTGCCAGGTCTTTTCCCCATCTCTGGGAGATTATCTTCCTCATGTTGGTGTGTGAACATCTACTAAGTCCCTCTTTGGGTGTCAAGACTATGCCCAGCATCTTCCAGAACACAAAAACCCTGGACCAGAACGAGGTGCCCTAAAAAGGAAAACAAGAACTTATCTATCAGTCAGGGAGAAAAAGGGTCCCGTCTAACACTCTGGATAGGAGTCCTTAGTAATCCCAGGACAATCCTCTAAATCTTAGGGTCCACAAATCTCTGAAGAAAGATCCCAGACTCAGATGACATGCAAGAACAAAGAGTGTTTAGTCTGCACAGAATTCCAGCATGCTGAGGACACTGCCTTCACAAAATGGTGGTGAGCCACCAGGGTGGAAGCTCGCAATATGGTGGACATCACAGGGTTCTTTGAAAGCCAGAAAGTAGAACTTCTATCGTAGTAGCTACCTGACCTGTATTGGGATTGGCTGATACCTATAGAGGCTCCATGATTCATACTGGGACTGGCAGGATCCTTGGAAGTGAGTAAGTCCTCTCAACACTTACCAAAACAAAGACAACAACAATTAGGAAAAGAAGAAGAAGGAGAAGGAGAAGGAGAAGGAGAAGAAGAAGAAGAAGGTAAAACAAAATAAAAAAAAACATGTACATGAAATAAAAGCAAGGGAATATTGAAGGGCTTAGATGAAAGGGAAAGCAAAAAAGCAGCAAAGCTGAAGAGTTGAATCCTTATATAGAAAGAGCAGCACCTTATATAGAAACAGCTGGAGAGGTGACTCAATGGGTGAAGGTGTTTTACCATGAAAGCCTGAATTCGCTTCCTCAGGACCAACATCAAAGCCAGAAAGTGATCTTACATTTTACTTGCACAAGCCACCTAGCCAATCAAATACAGTGGAAAAACAAGGAACCATGGATAAAACAAGGAGGAAAATGAGAATAGACACTTGAGGTGTCTGACCTCCCTCTGCTGGCTAGATTTTGTCAACTAGACTCAACCTAGTGTCATCTCAGAGGAAGAAACCTTAGGTGGCAAAATGCCTCATAAGATTGGCCTATAGGCAATCAATCCTGTGGGCATTTTCTTGAATAATGATTGAAGTGGGCAGTCAATAGTGGGTGGTGTGATATGATGGCAGGTTGTACTGAATGGTATAATAGAGCAGCCCGAACAAGTTATGAAGATCAAGCCAGTAAGCCATAGTCCTTTATGGCCTCTGCATCAGTTCTTGGCTCCAGGCTCTGCCTTGAGATCTTGCCCTGATTTCCCTGGATGTTGGACTATAATAAGCTCAAGATGAAATAAATCTTATTCTCTCTCTTAAGAAAGAAGGGAGAGATAGAAAGACCTGGAGTGGTCTGGCACTCCACAAGGAGAGCAACAGAACCCAAAAAACCTGGGCAAAGTCTGGTCTTTTTTGAGACTCCAACCAAGGACCATGCATGGAGATAATCTAGAATCCCTGCACAAATGTATCCCATGGCAGCTCAGTCTCCAAATAGAATACATAGTATGGGTAACAGGGGCTGTCTCTGACATGAATTCAGTGGCTGGCTCTTTGATCACCTCTTCCTGAGGGGGAAGTAGCCTTCCCAGGCCACAGAGGAAGACAATGCAGCCAGTCCTCATGAGACCTGATAGGCTAGGGTCAGATGGAAGGGGAGAAGGTCTTCCCTATCAGTGGAATGGGGAAGGGGCATGGGAGAAGAGGGAGGGCAGGATTGGGAGGGCATGAGGGATGGCTTACAGCTTGGATACAAACTGAATAAACTAATAAATTTAAAAATTTTAAATATTAAAAATTAAATTAAAAAAACTTATTCTCCCAAAGTTGCTTTTGGTCTAGGTATTTTGGCACAGGACTAAAAGCCCTAATGAAGACTCAGAGCACACCTGTGTGAAAAATGAAAACACATATATTGCATATGTACAGAGAGAGAGAGAGAGAGAACAATATAAGAAACAACATAGGCATGTTACAAAATTATCCCAAACATGGAAATGGTAGAAGGCATCCAGTTCTGCAAGTGTAGTTGAAGATGTGAGTTTTATGAAAAGTACCAGCCCCTATTCAATTACACCTTCATGGCATTCAGTAGAAGCTACCAAGTAGAACTTTCCCAACAGAATCTCTCCTGAGGAGGCCAGTGCGTTTACCTCAGGAAGCATTCCAGGAGCAGCTAAGGTAGTGGCCAATGCCTTTAATTATCTAATCTTAGCATGAATTTAATCTTGCCTTCTTCTCCATTATGGCCTTTATAAACTTCAACCATGTGCCAGACACACTCCTTTACCTGTTAAGTTGTTCGGTGAGGTATTTTGTCACAGCACTGAGAAAATTAACTGAGACAATTATGAGTACCTGAATACCAGGACGTGTCCATCATGGAAATTACCTTAGGGGTACGCAGCTAGAGTAAAGTCATTTTCCCAAAGTACAACTGGCACTAAGTTGTTTCCACACTGCAAAAATTTACACAGTTCATTTTTACAGTTCATATTATTTGTGAAATATTTACAAATTATATTTAATGATTGTGTGTGTTTGTCTGACTACATTTGTGTGACTGTGTGTTTGCCACAGAATAAATGTGGGGGTAAGGGAACATGCAGTAGTTTTATCTCTTCTTCCACCATGTAGTTCACAGGGGCAGAACATATGTTATCAGGCTTGGGCAAATGTCATCAGTAACTGAGCCATCTCACTGATTCAGTATTCTCAGCAGTGGAGTAAATGCTCACATGCTCACTGGGTGTTATTTCCCTTTTTTGTTCATGAACAACAACAGTGGCAACTTCTTTCATGTTTATCCTCTCATGTTTGATGAGAGCCACACATATCCTAGTTGGCATTCACATGTATTATGCACAGCAAAATGCATTTCATAGATTCTGAAGGTCATATTCGTTCAGTCAATAATTTTACCAATAGAGATCAGATTTAACAAAACTATATAAAGCTTGTTGTGTTTACTGTGTAGGGTACATACCATGACACTTTTATATACTTCTGCTTCCAAAAATGTAGCTGGATACCAGAGAGAGTTTCATGAATACAAGTATAACCTTGAATTCACTCCAAAGTACAAAACCTCCACTTCTTTCACTCTTTAGAACTTGACTGGAAGTGAAATATTTGAAGCATCCCTCACATTTGATCATGATGAACAGTAGCTTCATATTCCTGGAATGAAGCATTAGTCACAGGGGCAGAAGTCAGCTAAGGCAACAAGCTTGCACTCTATCTTGAACAATGTTTGGAGTCACTGAAGTGTTTTAAGCATAGATAGATGGCATAATTCAATTCATACATGATATTCATAGCTATGGGACGTTGTATGAAATATCAGATATAAATTTCTATGATTAAATTGGTTAATGTCTTTTAAGTCATTTCCTTTGCAGTATTCTAAATCTGTTAGTGTATATTTAATAAAATCAGTATGTATTGAGTCTCCAGTGCTATTAATACTTCAAATTATGACGACTGTGACCTCTTTCTGCTCATGTGTAGGCGTGCAAAGACCTCTGTGCCATGGGCTGTAAGTTTGGAGAGACAGGCTGATGGTCTTGACTATGGCTCTGTGCTTTGGTGATAACCATACTTGCTGACATACATATGTAAATTAGTAAGCAATTGTTAGGTGAAGATGAATTGAACCTGGATTTAATATTGTATCAGTTACTTTTCTAAGCTTGGACTATATAAATGTAAGGGAGTGTGTCTTTATGCTGGAGTATATGTCAGTAAACGCTTTGCAAGCATGAGGACCTGAGTATGATCCCCACAACCTGTGAAATCCAGGTATGTTGTGATACTCATAACCCTCATGCTGAGGAGGTATTGACAGGTAGATCTTTAAAGCTCATTGGCCAGCCAGCCTAGCCAAATAGGTAAGAAGAACACAACATAGTAACTAGTGAAAACAAACTCTGACATTGACTATTGGCCTCCTCCCACACAAGCACAAAAATCCATGTACAAACATAAACTCACAGACATCGTTTGACACACACACACACACACACACACACACACACACAGACCCCTCCCCCACGATGGTATCCTCATATTTTACTGCTAAAAAGGATTAACAGAATATGTCCATTTTAAGTTTATAAGCCAAATACCTGTTGACCCAAGGGCCATTTAAAGATCTGCTGATGCTGTGGTGCAGTGTTACACGGCAAACATCTATGGTTCTTAGAGGTTCTATAGCACATAGAAGATAGACAGTGAGTTGACAATTTATCTTAGTACACTGTGGGGACATGCAAATCAAAATGCAGCATGCAAGCCAAAATGAGCAGAGACAGATAAGAGGAGAGGTTTCAGGGTAGATTTACTTCTGAGATAGGTTTAATAGAATGAATGAATGAATACATTATGATTAAGTAAGGACATGTGATGTTTAGCTGTAACTGTCAACTTGACACAACCTACTCGAGAAGAGAAGAGAGTTTAATGAGGGATTGTCTATATTTGGTTGGCCTAAGGACATGTTTGGAGGTGATGTCTATGTTAAATGGTGTGGGAAGACTCAGTTCACTGTGAGTGTAATCATTCTTGAGACAGGGGTTCCTTGTTTTAATAAAGGTCTTAATACTGTGATAAACAACTTGTGGAAATGGTTTATTTCCTTTTAAAGTTATAGTTAATCATGAAGAGCAGTCATGATTAAGAATTCAAGGCATGAACCCAGTGGCTGAACTGAAGGTAGTCCATGAAGGAGTACTGCTTATTGGCTTATTATCATGGCTTTATAAGCCTACTTCTTAATGCAGCATACATCAGTCTTCTGAGGGGTGGCACTGCTGTCACTGAGCTGTACCTCTCTATATATCAACCAATAATAAAAAAAATGCCGTGTAGGTTTCTTTATACTCTAGTCTGGTGGGGACATTTTCTTTATTGTGGTTCCTTTTTCAAAAATGACCCTAGCTTGTGTCCAGTTGACATAAAACTCAACCAGCACAGTTTCTGAATGATTTGAGTGGAGAAACCAAGCAGAGGATAAGTAATATAGCAAGCTGGCAAATCTGCATTTGTTTCTTCGTTCACTTCACTGTGGATGTGATGTGACTAGTTGCTTCAAGTTCCGTCAACTGTGATTTCCCCACAATGATGGACTGTAACCAAGAACTGTGAGCTAAAATAAACCATTTCTTACTTAACTTGCTTTCTTGTCAGAACATTTTTTACAGCAACAAAAATAAAACTGAAATAGGGTACAAGTCTGCGACATACCAGAACACCAAGCTGTAAATTCTCTTAGGGCTGTACAGAAAAGGAAGAAAAGAAGCATGAGAGGTGGGCTTGAGTAGGAGCTACTGACTCCTTCAGAGGAATATTCAAAATCAAGTAGATTTTGCCTTTGTTTCTTTCCAGCCATCTATGAACAATCCTGTGAGGTGTACAGACACCGAAGGAACACAGCTGGGTTCTTCTATGTCGACTCTGATGGCAGCGGTCCACTGGGACCACTCCAAGTGTACTGCAATGTCACTGGTAAGGGTGATGATTTCCAAGCATGCTTAACCGGGGTGACTGGTGGCATCAGATGAAAGGAAGGTTTTGGAAAGGAATACCTGAGTAAACAAAAACTTACAGGACAAGCTTCATGGGGGAAGCTTGACAAGGAAATGAAATTAGATTAGTCATTTTCAAAACAGGGAGTAGAAGGATCTTGGTGGTCACGACACTATTCCCTGAATCAGGAATCTGTCATGAAGTGTTTTCTGTAGGGCTTACCAGGGATGTCTTCTCTTTAAAAGTCAACAACAGAAAGAAAAATAAAAACAAATAAGCATACACACAAACAAAACAAATAACAACACGAAAAAAACAAGGCAGGAAAGTCAGTGGGAAGCCCTGATTCACAAAAGTGAACTCCATTCATAGATGGTTTTGTGGATTGTGTATCTGGTTGAGTCCTACCATCTTGAGCTTCAGTTGTTCATCAGTAAAATGGGAATGAGATGACTACATTAAAGGAACTGTGAGGATCATAGATATTTAAGTATGTTGGACCAGCTAGTGAGGACCTAGAAAACACAGCTTTCACTTTAAAAGCACTAAGAGAAAAATTCTAGAGCACAACCATAGCCCAGAAACATAGTTTTAGCTCACCACAAAATGCATTTGGTGTTTAATTTATTTTATAATTTAATTCCACAGTCCTGATATGATTGTAATTAACTGGTGTATATGTATTCTCTCTCTGTGTCCCTTTGTCTCTGTCTGTCTGAAATATATACACACACACACACACAAAGGAATGAAATTAGTTTCAATCCCTGGTCTTCAGAGATGCAAGACATACCATGTAATGGAGCAACAACAGCAGGCCTCTCATATCTTACCAAGGATTTGTGGCCTAGGATCCTCTAGGAAACATATTGCCTAGAGTTCTTTCTAGCCATCTGATATCCAAGGCACTAAATATATGCAAAGAAATTACACTATGGATGGTTATGTGGCAGCAGTCTCAGGAACAGGACCATGAGATGCTGTAGAAAGAATGCAGCAGAACCAGTGCAAGAAGAGATGACAAGATACTTTCAGCCAATTTTCTAAGTGAGTGCAAAGATCCAGACTCTGGCTGCAGAAAGTTCTAGTTATTTCAATTTCTAGAGTAATTCATCTAGTCAAGTGTGTCTATATGCTAGTTACTTTGTAGCTGACTTAGAGCAGAAATAGAAATTGCATTGTTCCCTGTTCTTGGTTGTTGTTACCTAGTCCTTTGCTACAACAAAGTCTGGGACTGTGCTTCTCAATGTGTCTTGATTCTTGTCATGGGCATTTCTTTTTCCTCCCACTTTGAGTGTGCTTACAGTGTTGGACAAACGTATCAAAGAGAAAAGTAAGTACAATTTAGTTGTTTGGTCACAGTATGTGTAATCCACTTTTTGCTGACATCTTTCTACTGATTTCATCCCCAAACAGTCTACTTTCAACATATACACAGACACACACTCATGTATATGTTCTGTAACTCAAGAATTCACATTCATGTGAAAACACAACACACACACACACACATACACACATGAAAACAGATTTATAGACACCATACACATATGTACACATATGTGAGGAGGCACACACAAACGCACACTATGAAAAGAATTGCAGGTTTCATTGTTCTTCCAAATACTGACACTAGAATAATATATGCCAAAGTTTCAGGTTTCTTTAAAATGTTTTTAAATCATCAGTTGCTTAATCATTATTTCAAAATTGCTGTTTCCATGGTACTGAAGAGACAGCATAATCAGTAAGGTATTTGCTTTCCAAGCACAAGGATTTAGTTTTGATCTTTAACACATTTACAAAAATAAAATAAAATAAAATAAAAATCTAGCTCTGTTTATAATCCTTGTACTGAGGAGAAAGGGTCAGTTGAATCACCGGAGGCTCCCAAACCAACCAGAGTAGCTCAATCAGCAAGTTGCAGAGTAATGAAAGACTAGGTCTCAAAGAAACAAGATGACTAATGTATGTCCCAAGGCACAATATTCAATGTTGTTCTCTGGCATCCACACACATGTGCATGCATGTGTACATGGACACACACACAGTAGTGTTGCCAAAAACTGTCACTTGAGTTGAGGCCATATGTATGGAATATCTACCTAGTATTTACCTGAGGAAGCGTTCGTCATTGAAGGGGCTGGAGTAGTTTCCATAGTGATGTTACTGAGTAGTAGAAGCAGGAGAACGATTACACTGTCTAGAGTGAAGCTCTTACCTGAAGTACAATGTTTTCTATCACAGAAAGCCTAGAACAAGCTTTCTTTTTCTTTTTCTTTTCTTTTCTTTTCTTTTCTTTTCTTTTCTTTTCTTTTCTTTTCTTTTCTTTTCTTTTCCTTCTTCTTCTTCTTCTTCTTCTTCTTCTTCTTCTTCTTCTTCTTCTTCTTCTTCTTCTTCTTCTTCTTCTTCTTCTTCTTTTTTTGAGACAGAGTTTCTCTGTGTAGCTCTGGCTGTCCTGAACTCACTATGGAGACCACGCTGGCCTCAAACTCAGATACCCACCTGCTTCTGCCTCCTAGGATTACAAGTGTGTGCCACTGTACCTGGCTTAGAACAAGCTTTCTTATATTGGTCTGCACTTATATGTGTTGGGCCACAGTTCTAGACAAGTGGTGATGAGCAACTGGGAATATAGAAACAGTTTATATATCAAGGGCTTGGATGATGAAGTATGCAAAGTCTTTGCTGTATAAGCACAAAAACTGAGTGTGGACTCCACAGCACACATAGAAACCAGTGTAAAAGTGCAGACGTGTAACCTTAGACCTGGATAGTAGATAAAAAGACCTCCCTGGAGCACATTGCTTCAACAATAGAGCTGATCAATGAATCTAGATTCAGTGAGAGGCTGTCTCATAAAAAAATACATGGAATACAATGGATGAAAGAAACCCTATCTGCCAATTGCCACGACACATGCATACACATACATACATACGCATACATGTACACATATTGCCATCTGTAAATGTACACACACACATACAGAGAGAGAGAGAGAGAGAGAGAGAGAGAGCAAGAGTTAGGAAGAAAGAGAAAATCAGAGAGGGGGAGATTGTTAGTAAGCCTCAACTTTATCTTGGCTAGTGAAGAAATCTTTGCTATGTCAACGTACATATCTCAGTTTTGTACAAGCTCAGGTCCCTTAAAATGTAAGGGAACTGTTCAGGCTACAGATGGTGTAATGGTGACAGGGAGAAACTGTGCTTCTATCTCTCACCACTGATAGAATGACTTCAGCTCCCTTCCCTAACATTCTGACAGACACTCTCTGAGGTTTATTATCTATGAATGTATTGAGCTGATAATAGGCAACATGAACAAGCCAGCTACTCACAAGAAACTGAACTAAAGTATTTTGAGCAAGGGTTTGATTTTTAATCACAGAAAATAATAATATTGAGCAAAAAAAAAAAAAAACAAAACCATTATTCAAATAATGCAGTACATATACACAGTGTTCTGAACATCTTAGTAGATGAAGAAAAATCTTACATCATCACACTGATGCCCTTCAAACATGGTTAACCTTAGCTAGAAGCATGGAACTTATATTGGCAGAACTGAAAATGGATGAGTCAAGTGTGCATGTGTTTTAAATAAATTTCCTTATTTATTCACTTTGCATCTCATCTGTAGGCCCTTTCTCCCCTCTTATCGTTCCCATCCTCACTCACACTTCACTCTAGCCACTCTTTCTTATTCCTCAGATAAGAGGAGTAAGAAACCAACCAACCAACTCAGACCAGAACATCAAGCTGCATAAGGACTTAGTACATCTTCTTCCCATTGTGTCCTGAGTAGGTAATCCTACCAGGAAGAAGTGATTGAAGCAGGAAACAGAGTCCATGTCAGTGATATCCCCCTCTCCCATTTCTAGGGAACCTACATTTTGGCCAAGCTACCCATGGTCTACTTATGTGTGAGGGACCTGGGTTGGGTACATGCATCTTCCTTGTTGGTGCTCCCTAAGGCTCCCTGTGCCCAAGTTAGTGGGCTCTGTTGGTGTTCTTTTACAGCTTGGTCATGTCTAGGTACTTCTATTTTCCCCCCATTCTTCAACAAGACTCTCTGCACTCTGCCAAATGTTTTTTTTTTTTTTCTGTGAGTCTCAGAATCTGTTCTGATCCACTGTTGGATGGAGCCTTTCAGAGGACAGCTATACTAGTCTCCTGTCTGTAAGCATAGCAGAGTGTTGTTAATAAGTGTGAGAGGCTGGCTCACTCCCATGGGTTGGGAATCAGATTGGGCTAGCCATTGGTTGGACATTTTCTCAGTCTCTGTTCCACTTTCATCCTTGCACATCTGGTAGGCAGGGCAAATTTTGTGTTAAGGTTTCTGTGGGTGATTTGGACTCCTACCTCCACTAGGAGTCCAGTCTAGTTAGAGGATGGCCTTTTCACTCTCTTTGATACCTGTTACTAAGAGTCTCAGCTAGAGTCACCCTCATATCCTCCCAGGAGCCTAACCTGTCACAGGTCTCCAGCTGATCTCAGAGATGTCACCACCCATGGTTTCTTTTTTCTTTACAAGCCCTCTGTCCTCCTGCCCACCTCTCTCCAATATGATCTACACTCTCATTTCTCTCCACACTCATACTTCAACCCAGTTCTCTCTCTCTTCAACCACTTCTGTTATCTCTTCTATTTCCATTTCTGGGTGATAAGTATCCTCCATTGGGAGTTTCTCATTACTTATCTTCTTTGTGTCCATGAGTTTTAGTACGGTTATCCTATGCTGCATGTCTAATATGGACTTAAAAGTGAGTACATACCATGTGTGTCTTAGTAGGTCTGGGTTATCTCACTTAGGGTGATCTTTTCTATTTTCATCCATCTGCCTGCAAATTGCATGATTTCTTTGTTTTTAACAGATAAGTAGTATTCTACTGTGTAAATGTACCACAATATCTTTATCATTCTTCAGTTGAGAGAAATCAAGTTTGTTTCCAGTTTCTGGTTATTACAAATAAATCTGCAATGAACATAGTTGAGAAAATGTCTTTGTATGGTGGAGCATCATTTGAGTATATGCTCAGGAGTCATACAGCTGTGTCTTGAGATGGAGTGATTCCCAATTTGCTGAGAAGGTACCAGATTGATTTACAAAGTGGTTGTTTTCACACCCACCAGCTATGGAGGAGTGTTCCTCTTGTTCCACATCCTTGCCAGCATGTGTTGTCATGTGAATTTTCCTGACCATTCTGATGGTTGTAAGATGGGATCTCAGAATCATTTTGATTCACATTTCCCTGATAATAAAGGATGTCGTACAATTCTTTAAGTGCTTCTTGGACATTTGAGATTCTTCTGTTGGGGTTTTGTTTTTTGAGTTCTTTATGTAGTTTGGATATTAGCTCTCTGTAGATTTTGTGAAGATATATTCCCAATCTGTAGGCTGCCATTGTGTTCTACTGATTGTCCCTTGCAATACAGAAGCTTTTCAGTTTCATGAGGTCCCATTTATTAATCATTGATCTTAGTGTCTGAGCTGTTGGTGTTCTCTTCAGGAAGTTGTCAGCTGTGCCAATGAATTCAAGGTTCTTCCACATTTTCTCTTATATTAGATTTACTGTATCTAGTTTTATGTTGAGATCTTTGATCCCTTTGGACTTGAGTTGTATGCCAATTTATAAATATGGATCTATTTGCATTATTCTACATGTTAGTTCAGCACCATTTGTAGAAGATTCCTTTTTTTTTTTTTTTTTTTTTTTGTATGGTTTTTGGCTTCTTTGTCAAAAATCAAGTGTCCATAGGTGTGTGTGTTTATTTCTGGGTTTTTGATTGGATTCCATTTATTGACTTGTCTTTTTTTTTTATGCCAATCGTATGCAGTTTTTATTACTATTGCTCTGTAATACAACCTGAAATCAGGGATGGTGATATCTTTGGAAGATCTTTTATTGTAAAGGATTGTTTTCACTATCCTGTGTTTTTTAGTTTTCCATATGAAGTTGGCAATTGGTCTTTCAAGGTCTGTAAAGAATTGTGTTGTTTCCCTAATTTCTTTCTAAGTCTATTTGTCTTTTGTACACAGGAAGGCTACTGATATTTTTAGTTAATTTTGTATCTAGTCACTTTGCTGAAAATGTCTATCAGCTGTAGGAGTTCCCTGGTAGAATTTTTTGAGGTCACTTATGTATAATATATAATCTGCAGATAGTGATACATTGATTTCTTCCTTTCTGATTTGTATCCCCTTGATCTCTTTTAATTATCTTATTGCTCTAGCAAGGACTTCAAGTACTATGTTGAAAAGATATGGAGAGTGGACAGCCTTGCCTTGTCTTTAATTTCAGTGAAATTGATTTAAGTTTCTCTCCATTTAGTTTGGTGTTGGCAATAGCCTTGCTGAACATTGACTTTACTATGTTTAGGTATATGCCTGTATCCCTGATCTCACCAAGACTTTAAACATAAATGGGTTTTGGACTTTGTCAAATGCTTTTTCAGCATCTAAGGAAATGATCTTTTTTTTTTTTCTTTCTGTTTGTTTACATGTGGATTATATTCATGGGTTTCTATTGAACCAACCCTTGCATACCTAGTATGAAGACTATTTGGACATAGTGAATGATTTCTTTGATGTGTTCAATGTTTTGTGTCAATGTTCATAAGGGAAATTGCTCTGAAATTCTTTCTTTTTTGCATGTTTGTGATTTTCAGCCTTGCCAGGCCACAGAAGAAGAGGATCTAGGCAGTCCTGATGTGACAGCCCTCCCCCCATTTCAGTGGACTACCAGAAGTGGATGGGGGGAGAGACAGGGGGAGGGCGGGACTTGAAGGAGTTGAGAGAGAGGTCTATAATCAGGATATACAATGAATCAATTGTAAAACAATAAAATAAAAAAGAATTGTGTTGGAATTTTGTTTGTAATTCCATTGAATCTGTAGATTGCTCTTGGTAAGATGTTCATTTTTGCTATGTTAATCCTGCCTATTCATAAGCAGAAGAGGTCTTTCTATCTTCTGATATCTTCTTCAAGGGTGTTGTTTACATTTTTTTTTGTCAACCCATGTAACATTTGTGTAAATGAGGTCTACTGATTTTTTGAGTTAATTTTGTATCCAGACACTTTGCTAAAAGTGTTTATCAACTGTAGGAATTTGGGA
Organism: Psammomys obesus; assembly: GCF_907164565.1. Lineage (NCBI taxonomy): Eukaryota > Metazoa > Chordata > Mammalia > Rodentia > Muridae > Psammomys > Psammomys obesus. The sequence goes on along the minus strand of NW_026585504.1, from coordinate 55,747,798 downwards.
GTCACTTAAGTATATTATTATATCATTTATGACTAGTAATATTTTTACTTCTTCCTTTCCAATTTGTATCCCCTTGATGATCTTTAGTTCTCTTTTTGTCTACCTAGTAAAATGTTGAATAAATATGGAGAAAGTGGGCTTCCTAGTCTTGTCCTTGATTTTAATGGAATTGCTTTAAGTTTCTCTCCATTTAGTTTGATAATGGTTATAGGACTGCATTACATTGCCTTAATTATGTTTAGGTATAGGTCTTGTAAATATGATCTTTTCAAAACTTTGATTGTGAGGGAGTTTTAGATTTTGTCCATGGCTTTTTCTTTCAGTTTTTTTTTTAATATGGTGTAAATTGATGGATGGAATTGATAGATGCTCATATATTGAACCATCCCAGAATCCCTGGGATGAAGTGTACTTGGTCATGGTAATTACATTTTTGATGTGTTTTTTGATTTGGTTTGCTAGTATTTTGAGTATTTTTGTATCAATGTTCATGGGGAAATTTGTGTGAAATTTTCTTTCTTTGTTGGGTCTTTGTGTGATTTAGGTATCAAGGTGGTTCTGGCCTTATAGAAAGAGTTTGACAATGTTCCTTCAGTTTCTATTTTGTGGAATAGTTTGAGGATAATTGTATTAGCTTTTCTTTGAAATTCTGATAGAATTCTGCACTGAAAATATCTGGCCTGGCTTTTTTTTTAATTGTCCATTTCATTTAGATTTCTAGTTTTTAGAATAAAGGCTTTTGAAATAAGACCTAGTAATTCTTTGGATTTCCTCAATGTCTGTTGTTATATCCATCTTTCATTTCTGATGTTGTTAATTTGGATTTTATCTCTTTGCTGTTTAATTAGTCTGGCTAAGGGTTCTGTCTATCTTGTTGATTTTCTCAAAGAACTAGATTTTAGTTTTGTTGACTCTTTGTATTTTTCTCTTTGTTTCTAAGTTACTGATTTCAGTCCTGAGTTTGGTTATTTCATGCCATCTACTCCTCTTTGGTGTGTTTTCTTCTTTTTGTTCTAAAGCTTTCAGATGAGATGTTAAGTTGCTAGTGTGTTATTTCTCCAATTTCTTTTTCCCCTTCATTTATTTATTTTATTTGCTTTACATCCTTGTAACCCTTTCATTCCTCCCCTCAGATCCTCACCTACTCTTTCTCAACTCTCCCTTTTTCCTTAGAAAAGTGAAACCCCTTTTCCTGTCCACTCCAGCTTATTGAGTTGCATCAGGTCTGAACTTGTCTATTGCCCTATAGCCAGAAAAGGCAGTCCTACCAGGGGAAAGTAATCTAAAAGCTTGCAAGTGAGTCCATGTCCAGTGCAGTCCCCACATCCCTTACTAAAAGATCCACTTGAATCCTAATGTGCTCATCTGCTATGTCATTTTAGGGGTATATGTCCAGTTCATGCATCATCCTGGACTGATGCTTCAGTCTCAGCAAACCCCTCTGGGCCCTGGTTAGTTGGCCCTGTAGTTTTTCTTGTGGAACTCCTGTCACTTCTGAGTCTTTTTTTTCTTTCCTGTCACTATTTCCCAAGACACTCTATGCATCGACGAATGTTTGGCTGTGAGTCTCAGCATCTGTTTTGAGGCACTGCTGGGTAGAGCCTCTCAAAGGATAACTCTGACAGCTCCTGTCTCCAAGCTTTGCAGAGTATCATATAATGAAAAAAAAAAAAGACATCTTCAACAAATGGTGCTGGTCTAACTGGATGTCTACATGTATGAAAATGCAGATAGATCCATATTTATCTCTCTGCACTAAACTCAAACCTACATGCACCAAAGACCTCAATATCACACTAGATACACTAAATATATTAGAAGAGGGTGTGTGAAAGAGCCTTGAAATCATTAGCACAGGAGACAACTTCCTGAAGAGAACAGCAACAGATCAGGCTCTAAGAGCAACAACTAATAAATGGCATCTCCAGTTTCTTTATGATGGCTACACACTTTCCTCTTAGCACTGCTTTCTTTTTTTTCTTTTTTTTTTATTTTATTTTATTTTTTCTTATCAGTTACATTTTATTAACTCTGTATCCCAGCCGTGTCCCGATCCCTCATTCCCTCCCAGTCCCTCCCTCCCTCCCTCCCTCATCTCCACCCTGCCCCTTGCCAAGTCCACTGATAGGGGGGACCTCCTCCCCATTCATCCGATCCTGTTTTATCAGATATCTTCAGGACTGGCTGCAAAGCCCTCCTCTGTGGCCTAGCAGGACTGCTCCTCCCTTGGGGGGTGGGGAGGCCAAAGAGCCAGTCATTGAGTTCCTGTTAGAAATAGTCCTTGTTCCCCTCACTATGGGAAACCAATTGGTTACTGAGCTACCACAGGCTACATCTGAGTAGAGGTTCTAGGTTACATTCATACATGGTCCTTGGTTGCATGTCAGTCTCAGAAAAGACCCTGTGCCCAGATATATTTGGTCCTTGTGGAGCTCCTATCCTTTCCTCATCAGACTAACTCCCCTTTTTTCTTATGATTCCCTGTACTCTGCCAAAGGTTTGGTCATGAGTCTTTGCTTTGAAAACACTGCTAGTTAGAGTCTTTCAAATGCGCTCAGTAGACTCCTGTCATATGTTCAATGCACATCCCATCTGTCTTTCTAAACGAAGATTGATAATCTTACCCCATGTCCGCTTTCTTGATTATCTTTTTTAGGTGTGTAGATTTCATTAGTGCTTCCTCAAGACCCAGCTATACCACTGCTAGGTATATACCCAAAGTTTGCTCAAGTACACAAAAGGGATATTTGCTCAACCATGTTTATAGCAGCCTTATTTGTAATAGCCAGAACCTGGAAACAACCCAGATGTCCATCAACGGAGGAATGGGTACAGAAATTGTGGTATTTTTACACAATGGAATACTACTCAGCAATCAAAAAGGAGGAAATCATGAAATTTGCAGGCAAATGGTGGGATCTAGAAAAGATCATCCTGAGTGAAATATCCCAGAAGGAGAAAGACAAACACGGTATATACTCACTTATATAGACCTATAAGATATGATAAGCACTGCTTTCATTGTGTCCCATATGCTTGGGTATGTTGTGCTTTCATTTTCATTGAATTCTAGAAAGTCTTTAATTCCGTCCATGACCCAGTGGTCGTTGAGTAGAGAGTGGTCAGTTTCCATGAGTTTGTAGGCTTTCTGTTGTTTCTGTTGTTGTTGAGTTCAAGGTTTAATCCATGGTAGTCTGATAAGATACAAGAGGGTATGTCAATTTTCTTGTTTCTGATGCAGCTTGCTTTGTAACTGATTATATGTTCAATTTTGGAGAAGGATCAATCTGGTGCTAAGAAGTTATACTCTTTTGTATTTGGATGAAATGTTATGTAAATATCTGTTAGTTATATTTGATCCATAAAGTCAGTTAGTTTCATTATTTTTCTCTTTAGTTTATCTTATTGACCTAGCCATTGATGAGAGTGAGGTGTTGAATTTTCCCACTAATAATGTTTGTGGTTCAATTTGTGTTTTAAGCTTTAGTAATGTATTTTTACAAATATGTGTGTCTTTGCATTTGGGACATATTCAGAATTAAGGCATCATCTTGTGGATTTTCCTGTGAAGAGTATGTAGTCCCTTCCCCATCTTTTTTGATTACCTTTGCTCATGAGTCTATTTTATTAGATACTGGGATAGTTACTCCTGCTTTTACTTGTGTTTATTTCCTTAGAAAACCTTTTTTCCATCTCTTTTCTCTGGGGTAATGTCTGTCTTTGTTGCTGAGTGTGTTTCTTGTAGGCAGCAGAATGATGGATCCTATTTACATATCCATTATCTTAACTTGTGTCATTGTATTAGAGAATTGAGTTCATTGATGTTGAGAAATATTAATGGCCAATGATTGCTGATTCCTATATTTTTTCTTAGTTAGACTCTTTTTTACTTTCTTAAATTTATTTTTTATTTATAATTACTTTATATCCCATTCATAGTCCTCTTCCTCCTCTCCTTCCAGTCTCTCTCTCTCACCCTTTTTGCCATATTCTCTCTCCACTTATACTCAGAAAGGGGGAGGCCCCCACCACAAACCCACCCCAGCATATCACATCATATTGGGACTGAGCTCCTATTCATCCACCAAGGCCAGGCAGGGCAGCTTGGCTAGAGCAAAGTCCTCAAAAGTGATAAAGTGAGTCTATGTTCTAGACCACACCTCCTCAAGTTACTAGGGGACCCAAATGTAGTTCAAACTGACTATAGGTTACATATGTGTATGGGACCTAGGTCCAGTCCATGTACACTCTTCAGTTGGTACTTCCATCTTTATAAGCCCCCATGTGTCTAGGTTAATTGACTCTGTTGGTTTTCTTGCATCATTCTTGTTCACTCTAGAAACTTCTATCCTTCCCTCTCACTTCCACAGGATTCCCCAAGCTCTGTCTAATGCTTGGTTCTGAGTCTCAGCTGTTTGATTAGCTGTTTGCAGGGGGTTGGGAGAATCTCAAGTTCCTGTCTATAAACATAATTTTTTAAGTTAAATTCCTGTCTATAAACATAGTAGAGTATTGTTAATAGTGTAAAGGGTTGGCTTTCTCCCATGGGGTGGGTGCCAGGTTGGGCCAGGCATTGATTGGTCATTCTGTCAGTCTTTATCTTTATTTATGTCCCTCTTGTAGGTGGGGTAAATTTTGATTTTAACCTTTTTGTAGGTGGACTGCTGTTCCCTCATAAAATGATAGGTCCTGCTTGGCTCAAAGGTGGCCTCAATTCTCTTGTCCCCTGCTGTTAGGAGGCTCAGCTAGAGAAAAACCACATATCCTTCCTGTAGCTTGCCCCGTTACATGTCTCCAGCTTTCCTCAGTGATGCCCCCTTTGGTTTCCCTTTTCATTCCAGGCCTTCTAACGTTCCCTCCCCACTCTTCCCACATAGGATCCCCTCCTAATTTCCTTCCCTACAACCTCTCCTATCCAGTTCCTTCTCTGCTTCCTCTTCTACCATCTATTTTATTTCTCCATCTAGGTGAGATCAAAGCAGAGCCTCCCTGGGGTCTGCCTTGTTACTTAGCTTCTTTGATAATACACTACTTAGTAACATAGATATTCCATAATATATGGCTAATATCTGTGTATAAGTGAGTACAAACCATGTGTGTCTTTCTGTGTCTGGGTTACCTCCATCAGAATAATGCTTTCTAGTCCCATACATTTGCCTGCAAAGTTCATGATTTCCTTGTTTTTAATAGCTGAATAGTATTCCATTGTGTAAATATACCATATTTTCTTTATTCATTCTTCGGTTTAGGGATGTCTAGGCTGTTTCTAGTTTCTGGCTATTATTAATAAAGCCACTATGAACATGGTTGAGCAAATGTCCTTACAATATGATGGATTCTCTTTTGAGTATATGCCCAGAAGTGGTATAGCTGGGTCTTGACGTAGTTCTATATCTGAAATTTCTATATCTGAAGTTTCTATATCAGAAATATCTTCTGATATCTTCGTCAGTTTATTTTTTAAGAAACTTGAAGTTCTTGTCATACAGGTCTTTTACTTGCTTAGTTAAAGTTACACAAAGGTACATGATATTATTTGTAGCTATTGTTAAGGGTGTTGTTTCCTTCATTTCTTTCTCAGCCCGTTTCCTGTAATATTGATATTGGTGGTGGTTGCGAGTGTGTCCTGCCCTTCTTTTGTTTTTCCTGGTGTGAAATTATTTATTTGCTGTATTCTTTCAGGTATAGTTACGCTTGTAGTATTGGAGTTTTTCTTGTAGTATCCTCTGTAGGTCAGGGTTAATGGAAATGTATTGTTTAAATTTTGGGTTGTCATAGAATATCTTGTTTTCTCCATCTGATGATGATTTAAAAAGTTGCAGGGTATAGTAGTCTGGGAAGGAGTCTGTGTCTCCTAAGGTCTGCAAGATATCTGTCCAGACCCTTCTGATGTTTAGTCTCTGTTGCAAAGTTTAGGGTAATTCTACTCTGCCTTTATATGTTACTTGGTCCTTTTTATTGTGGCCTTTAATATTTTTTGCTCTTGTACATTTATTTTTATTATTATTATGTGGTGAGAGCATTTTTTGTCCAAATTTTTGGGGTTCCTTAGACTTCTTGTACATTTATAGGCATCTCTTTCTTTAGATTAGGAAAATTATCTTCCATGATTTTGTTCATATTTTCTTGCCTTGGAGCTGGGAATCTTCTCTTTCTATTCCTATTATTCTTAGGTGTGATCTTTTTATGATGTTCCAAATTTCCTGGATGCTTTATTTTAAAATCATTTTTAGATTTAGCATTTTCTTTGACCAATGTATTGATTTCTTCTATCATATCTTCTATGCCTGAGATTCTTTCTATCATCTTTTGTAGTCTGTAATTCCTGTTCTCCTTTCTATGTTTTCCTATTTTAAGATTGCCTCAGATTGTGTTTTCTTTATTGCTTTTATTTTCTTTTTGCTTGTTTTTTTTTTTTTTAATTTTTGAGTGTGTTTTTATGGTGTCTTCGAGCCATCTGGTTGTCTCTGATGTTGGCATGCTTTGAGGGCCCTGATAGACCCTGATGGCTGTCACCTTCCGAGGTTGCTACTGTCTGCCACCACCTTTGAGATTTCAGGCAGTGCTGGGACCCAGGACCTGGTGCATGGTACTCACACAACAAGCCTCACCACTGCTGACATTCCCAATGCCTGTCACCTCTAGGATTGCAGGAAGAACTGCTGCCAGAGAACTAGCAGTTGGAGAGCTTGGGACAGACTTCAGTTTTGTCTCTGTTCCTGGGACCACAGGTAGAGCTCTGCCCAAGAATTGTCATGCAGAGGTCATGGAACAAACCTCACCTCTGCTGGTAGTCTTCAATGGCCACCATCCCAAGATCTGTGGGCAGAATCAGCACCCAGGAACTAGCCTAAGTTTTTGTTTTGTTTTGTTTGTTTGTTTGTTGTTGTTGTTGTTGTTTTTTAGAACCATTCCTACTTTGGATGAAGTAGGAGTCAGAAGAAAGCTGAATATTTGGACATTCTTACTATAAACAAACAAACAAACAAAAACATGGCAAGCTCTAGGAAGATTAGAGACTATACCATAATAATTTTTTCCTTTGTCTCTGTTTCTGTCTGTGTCTGGGGAACAGGGAAATTTTTTATTATATCTCTTTTTCTTGTGTGTATGTGAGTGTTTGTGAAAGTGTAGAGGTCAAATAATAACTTCCAGGAGTCAAATTTCTCCTTTACCGTGTGCATCCCAGGAATTAAACTTGCTCTTACCTACTGAGACATCACACTGGCCCCTAGCAATTCTATTTTAATATAAAACTTAAGCATGGTGGGAGAAAGAGAAGTGCTCAGAGAAAGAAGGTGACATAACCAGATGTTAATATGGATTTCTCACAGAGAGTAACTACTGAGTGTCTTACATTGGCCATAAAGACACTCATTTATTTTTTTCTATTTTAATAAATGAAATTATAGGGTGTGTTGTTTAAAATTAATGATATTGGGCTAAATATAAATTATTATTAGCCCTAATTGTTATTATGGTGGTATTATTTAACCTGCTATCACAATCAATAAGACACAGACACCTGTTAGATTTTACAATTACCTTATTTACCTTGGGCCAGGCAAATATTTCCACCTACGCTATCTCAATAACCTCCCAGCACAAATCTCTTGCCATCTACCTTAACAATTCCTATCTAGACTACCTTCCTTCCATAATCTTATAAACACTTGCTTTTATTTTTCATCCTGATGTTTTCTGTATGCACACCATCCTCAGAGTCCTTCCTCTCACCTTACATGGTTGCTTCTCCACACTAACCCATCATGGCGTCCTCTTGCCTCTTTTCAATTTCTCTGTCTCCTGTGATTCTTGGGAACCCAAAGCCCAGAAATCTTAACCATGACTACCCCATTCTGCCCTGCTCAGGTGTTAGGTCTCTTAATCAACCAATCAGGAATAATGTCTTAGGCAGGTTTACACAATAAGGACAATGCAAATAACCAGATCTTGAAGGCCAGTAATTAGCATAAAAATGCAAGCATCAGACCAATCCCCAACAAGGATTGCTGTAGAAATTTCTTGGAGGAGATTATAATTTGAATGGCTAAATCCAGGAACCACTAGTGTTGCACAGAGAATCTCTATGGAGAAATTTGTCAAAATTACAGCATTTCAGAAGGAGAAGGGAAAGGCCTCTAGTAGCTATCCATTGTACTGGAGTTCTGGTTTCTCCAAGAATCAAGCATATTCCAAGACCAGACTCTCTTATTTTATTTTACTTTTATTTTTTACCCCCAACTTTCTATCCTATCTCACTTTTCTCACTATATCCACCCTCCTCCAAAGCATGACCAATGTCTTCACTGACAATGGGTTTAGCTCATCCTGGGAGAAGTTGCAAAGCTGGTTTACCAGTGGAGAGTCACTCATGGGTGGCTTATGTGCTGTGGCTCATTTGCAGTTCGATCACATGGGATAATACTAGTGTCAATGCTTCTTTATATCATTCCAACTTATATTGTGGCTTACATTTCAGAGGGATAGTTTGATTACTGTATTGAAGGGATCTCAAAAACAGCCATCCACGTTTCAAAGAAGTAGCATTTTATACATCATGTTGTTGTCAGAAGTGTAGATCATGTGGGACTTCCAAAAAGCTGGTCTCTCAAGCCAAGTCCTGGAATAGATCTTATCTCCATGTGCAGAAGCCTCTGCTGTGAAGTGGTCTCTCTAGACTAGCAGCAGATGCCATAATCTTCTGCTAAATTGAGCCATTAGATAAAAGTACTACTCAGCAATCAAAAAGGAGGAAATCATGAAATTTGCAGGCAAGTGGTGGGATCTAGAAAAGATCATTCTGAGTGAAGTATCCCAGAAGGAGAAAGACAAACTTGGTATATACTCGCTTATATAGACCTACAAGATATGATAAACATAATGAAATCTACACACCTAAAGAAGATAATCAAGAAAGTGGACACAGGCGAAGGTGATTAATCCTCATTTAGAAAGACAAATGGGATGTGCATTGAACTTATGACAGGAGTCTACCACAAAAGGCATCTGAAAGACTCTACCTAGCAGTGTTTCAAAGCAGACACTAAGACTCATAACCAAACCCTCATCAGAGTGCAGGGAATCATATGAAAGAAGGGAAGTTAGTATGATATGGAAAGGATAGGAGCTCTACAAGGACCAAATATATCCGGGCACAGGGTCTTTTCTGAGACTGACACTCAACCAAGGACCATCTATGGATATAACCTAGAACTTCTGCTCGGATGTGGCCCGTGGTAGCTCAGTAACCAAGTAGTTTTCCAAAGTAAGGGGAACACGGACTATTTCTAACAGGATCTCAAGGGCAGGCTGTTTGACCCCCCCCCCCCAGGGGAGGAGCAGTCTGTTAGGCCACAGAGGAGGACTTTGCAGCCAGCCCTGAAGATACCTGATAAAACAGGGTCAGATGAAAGGGGAGGAGGTCCTCCCCTATCAGTGGACTTGGAAAGGGGCAGGGAGGAGACCAGGGAGGGAGTGTGGGGTTGGGGAGGGAATGAGGGAGCGGGATACAGCTGGGACACAGAGTTAACAAAATGTAACTAAAAAGAAAAAAAATAATAAAAAAAAGTACTAAGTCATAAAGCCATGGCATTACCCTGAAATGAAAGCACTGTCACCTTCAAATTGCCTAGAATTTTAACAGCCACTTAGAGAAATTCCTTTCACACATCCATTTAACATGGTCTGTTGAGTCCAACCACACTAGAGGAGAGGAGTGAGGAGGGGAAGCTTGTGTTCTTGAGATTTTCCAGCATTGGGCACATAGTTCTTTCATGCTTCTCTTCTCTATTAACCAACAGATTTCTCAAATTCTTTATTAATCTCTCATATATTTATCTATTCGTCAACTCTCTCTTTTATTTGTTTCCTCATATATTTTTGATGTGCTCAGTTAACTGTCCATTAGTCAATTATGTGGAAATTAATTCAGACAATTATATTACAATGTTTCTGCGTTTGACACCAAAGTTTACACAGTGAATAAATCTATTCTTGTCCTTAAGAAATGAATTAAGAAAAATAAATTAAATATTTAAATTAACTTCTTAAAATTTAGTGTGTGTGTGTGTGTGTGTGTGTGTGTGTGTGTGTGTGTGTGTGTGTATGTGCATGTGGAAGTCAAGGAGAACCTTGAGTGTTTTTCCTTGGATGACACCCACTTTGTTTTTTCAAAAAAGAAACCAAGTTTCTCATTGACCTGATGATCGCTAATTGGCCACAAGCTCCAGAAGTTGTCTTTCCTGCTTCAACACAGACCTTTCATGTTTGGTTTTTCTTGTCTGTTTCTACTGATGGAACTTGGGTCTGGTAAAAAATAAAACACTATTAACAAAGCTATTTCCACAAACCTCAAACTATTTTGTGAATCTCTCAATAATGTATTTGTAATTCTTATTTATTTTCTTCATTTCTTATTTTTATGGGTTGAGATTATTATTCATCATTCCTTCAGTCAATTATACAAAGTTAATCTACACAAATTATATTCTAATGTTGACTGAGTTGAGTACCAGCATCACAAAGTTAATAATTTTTTTTGTTCAAAAAAAAAAGAAATAAATTGAAAGAAAACAGGTGCAGTACACAAATATTTTAGACCCAGTTTGAGAAATGAGTAGGAAGTCATTGATAGAAAGAGTAACCAGGAGGAAAAGGTTTTGAGGGAAGGTGTAGAGAGGAAAAAGAGCTATGGTCTTTCAAGGTGTCTTTAATAGCTGCATATCTGAGCCACATTTGGTATGTATGTGTGAGGAGGTTTGTGTGTATGTGATATATATATGCATGGTGTAAGCATACACGTGTGTATGGGCATGTGTCCCCATAAGTATGAACAGAGATGAGAAAATGACAGCAGGCATGAGAGGGCCCCTCTTGAACTTGGCAATAAACTGGTGATTTAGAACCCTTCAAATCCCCTTGCCTCTGCCTTCCACAATGTTGAGGTATAGGCACAGATCATGCATGAAGTGGGTACTGGGGATTTAAAGTCAAGTCCTCAGCTTGGCCAACAGGTACTGGTTACCCTCTGAGCCATGTCCCCAGCCTTTGAGATGATTTTGTAGTAGAAACATTTCTTATTTATAGAGCAGCTACTAGCCTGAGGTCCAGTCATCTGGATTTCACAGTGGAGATGGCACTGTTTTCACTGCACCTGTAAATAAGACACATTTTCTTTGTTTTAATGAAAAAGGTACAGGAATCTCATATGCTAAACATCTTGCTTAGAGTTGGATTTACCACTGAAATTGTAAGGTTGTAACTATGAACCTAAGTGTTTAGGTTCAAGTAACACAGAGAGTCTAAGGCAATGAGGGGCTCCTGTACCTTAACATGCTTCCTTCAGCTTGCACTATTCTTCCTGTGGCTCACCCTCAGGAAGAACTACAAAGAGCAGAGGCGCCCAGTGCCCACTGTACATTTCTCAACACTACTTTCCTCTTCTGTAACATGGACATGATCATACCTCATCCCAAGGTTTCTGAGGAGTGAATGAAAAGAATTAGAAAGCTGAGGTTCTCAATGTTCAATTATCTATTAAAAGTGAGCTGAGAGGAGTGTTTAAAATGTTATTTTTTGCTCTGTTCCCTGTGCTGTACATAAAATGGAAAACATTTGAGAATGCCAACTGTAAACAACCATGTGTATCTCCAACACACATGTATGTAATATATGTAATACATGTATTGAAATATAAAAAAAAAAAACAGACAATCAGAGAGAGAAGGCAGGGAAGGAAAGAGAGATGGGAAAAATCGTTTTCTTTTGTTCTTAGAAGGACAAATGTAAACGAAACCCTTTGCTACCACTTCTGCAGATAGAGACAAGTCCTTTGCATTGGCTGAATCTCAAGAAATTCTGTGGAGTAATATTGACATCTTCAAATATCTAAATGGAAAGTTATGAAACACTATTCATCTTGTGGCCCTGGTTTATAAAGTCAGACATTTTATCACATTTATTCCACAAAATGAAATGTAAACAAGGGATCATTTCATATTTTTATCTGTAGAAAGACGAGGTTGTGAAAGATGAAGGCTCAAGACTACCACCACTAAATAGTAAAAATGACACATGTTGAAATTGAAGGTAGATTTGAATGAGTTACCATTTTCATCTTCAGACTTGACCTAAATAATTTCTGCCACAAAATTCTTTCAAGACTTCCTAGAAAGTTCTAAGTCAATGACTAGAAATAGAGCTCAGTTGGCAGAGTTCTCTCGTAGCTAGCAGAAAGCTCTGGGTACAATCCCCAGTACTGCTGAAAGGTATGTTGGAGACTAGCACTGCAAAGATGGAGATAGAAAGATGAGACATTTAAGGTCACTCTTGAGCAAAGGTCGACCAGTTAGCCCCATGAGTAAAGGCACTTGACACACTCAATCCCTGTGAATTTCATAAATACATTGTTGCATTAGGTGCCTATACATTTACCTGTCCACATATGGAAACACACAGAATAAAGGCTTATTTGTTTGTTTATTTCAGTTTTTTGAAAGCAGGGTTTCTCTGTGAGGCTCTGGCTATCGCAAAATTCATTTTGTAGACTAGGCTGACCTCGAACTAACGTTAAGTTATTTGCCTGCATCTACTTACAAAGTGTTGGGATTAAAGGCATTACCCCTGCCCAGCTGGTTTATTTATTTTTATTTTATTGGAATGAGAATTTTTTTTTCCTGTGTACAAGTACCATAGGCATTACTGCCGCCCATGGAGGCCAAAAAAGGCTGCCAGATCCTGGAACTTGAATTTCAAATGCTTGCAAATCAGCAAATGTGAGTGCTGACAATTAAACCTGGATCTACTGCAAGAATAGCAAGAACTCTTCGCTACTGAACCATCTCTCCATCCTCTTAAAAGGAAATGTTTTTTGAAAAAAGATGTAGCCCATGGTAGTTCAGTGTCTAAGTGGATTCCATAGTAAAGGAGACAGGGACTGTCTCTGACATGAACTGATTGGCCTGCTCTTTGATCATCTCTCCCTGAAGGGGGAAAAGCCTTACCAGGCCACAGAGGAAGACAATGCAGCTACTCCTGATGAGACCAGATAGACTAGGATCAGAAGGAAGGGAGGAGGACCTCCCCCATCAGTGTACTGGGGGTGGGGCATGGGTGGAGAAGAAGGAGGGTGGGTGAGATTGGAAGAGGAGGAGGGAAGGAGCTATAGGTGGGATACAAAGTGAATAAACTGTAATTAATAAAACTAATTTAAAAAAATAAAATAATCGCTTATTACCAGTCTCCATGACAAAAGATTCTGACAAGGATTTCAAGAGGGAAAGAAAACGAACACTTGTAAGACCATTGCAAGAACTACTGGCAACATCACTGCTTTTGTCTCAAAATGTAACTCACAATTTGTCTTGAAAGCGTCTGTCTCTCTGCATGCTACAAAGATAAAATAGTGAAGATCAGAGGGGGAAATTAGCTGGTCCTGGACCCAAGTCCTCTAGCCTCCACATTTGCTGGATCAGATATGCACCACAATGAGAAAGCAATGTAAAAGCATTCCCACTTGAGCCAACCACTTTTCTGGATAGCATTTCATGTATCCAGGCTGGTACTGAACTCACTTAGCAGCTGAGGATTTTTGTGAACTTCTGGTCCTCCTAATTCCCTATTTAAAATGCAAAAATAAATAAACAAATAAATAAATAGATAGATAAATAAATAAATGAATAAATCACAGGGTTGCACCACCTTATCTGGTTTATGTGGGGCTGGAGATCAAACACAGGCCTTTTTTCATGCTACTCAAGCATTTCGCTAACTGAAATAAACCTCTGCACTCAGATTATACACTCTTGAGCTGATCTCTACAGTATTGATTCACCTGGTAGCCCTGCTACTTTTTGTATGTCACTAAAAGAGAGCCTAGACATATAACATAAATTTTCATCAAATATGATTCAGTATATGTGGAATCTAATCCACCACCTCGTTAGATCATAAAACAGATTTCCTGGGTCTCTTTGATCATGCCCTCTACTTTAAAGCAAGGGAAAATATAACGTTAGAAAGCTACCTAAAAAGTAAAGGCTAAAGTAAACTGAAAGGATAAATCAGTCAATGGTTGTCTGGAAGTTGTAAATCTGGCCGGCACAGACAGCTGGAAGAGTGATAATGGATGTGATATTGTGTGAATCACAGTTAATGCAGGGAGTGCAGCGGCATGGAACTGGTAATGCAGGCTCCCACAAACAGAGAATCCCTGTTTAAACACAGCTGGTTGTGGTAGGTGCATCAGACAGGGATGCATTCCTCCCTAAGCAGCTTGGCTGCTTCTCTTGGGAGAAATAACAGCTATTGGTGAAACTCTATGGCTTTTAAAGGAGGTGGAAACTGCTTTACACTAATTGTCATCCTTCCCATTATTAAAGTTGTAGAGAAGGTACATCCTACAGCGGAGGTTTCTGGGCTTGTTTCTAACAGTAAAATGATCTGGATTTAACTGGAATTAGTTTTTAAAATTCCCTATTCATCTTTGATTTTGTTAATGTTTGGGTGAGTTTGTCAGACTTAAAATGTTTTACAATTCCCTATTCATCTTTGATTTTGTTAATATTTGGGTGAGTTTATCAAATATAAAACTTTTTCAAAGACTCAAATCTGTTTGATTAATATACTTTTCTTGTCATTTCTATTTGATTAGTTTCCACCTGAATGTTTATTTCTTGCTGCCCACTAGGTTTTTGATTGGTTTTGTGTTTTTCTAAAGATTTACTGAGCATCATTAGGTGGCTTTCCTTAGAGCTGACTTTCTAATGTGAGTGCTTATCACTCTACAATTTGTTCTAAGAATAAACTACCCATAGGTGTCCCCCAAAAGACCTGGTAGATTGTACTTTCAACTGTAGTTTTTTCTATGGATTTCAAAAATTTCTTCTCTAATTTCTTTAATTTTTTTTATTCAATTTTTCTCATCAAAAATGCATTGCTACACTGCTGCACTCAGCAGGTTTTGTTTATGTATTTTACATATATATGTTACATATGTAACAATATTAATGAAAAGGGAAAAAAATGTATGCTGACAGGCTGGGAAGGTAGCTCCATGGTTGAAATTCTTGTCTGACAAACATGAAGACCTGAGTTGAAATCTCAGAAACCTATGCAAATGCCAGGGGTCATGGTAACCCACCTGTACTACCAAATTGGGAAGTCAGCAGGAAGACTGTTTTGCATTTCCAGTGCAAACTGACTACCCACAGGAACCATATGGAAAGCTCTGGTTTCACTGAGAAAAAGTGATCAAGAATGATTCTCAACATCAAGTTCATGCTTGAGCACACATGGGTACGTGTACCCCTGCTCCTATGTGATCCCATATACATAGAAATGCACATAAATACATACACACATAGAAAATGGAAAAAGAAATGTGTATTACTCAATCTCTAAAAATATTTACATTCTTGCAGTTGAGTTCTACTTTTATTCCAGTAACCTCTTGAGGTCCACCTGGAATGGTATCACCAGAATGGCTTCCTGATTTCATTGTTGAAGAGGAAAGAAATACCAAAAGGGAAGTTAGGGGCAACTACTAGCCTGAGTTGACTCTACGATTTAGGCCAATCTATCTGTCTTTATTTATTGCTCATAACACTGCCCATTTAAAAGACCAGTAGACTGAGACTTGGGGAGCTGATCTACTTCTTTCATGAACCTGATGGGTAGTAGGGCTATTTGTTTGGCTGACAGTTGAAAGACAGTCCATCATTGGGAAGGAATGTGACTGAGAGCTTGAGGCCTCTGGTCACATTGCATCTGTGGTAAGGAAGCAGGCAGAAAAGGATTAATGCTGGTGATCCTCTCCCCTCTTCTTTTTCATGCAGTCCAGGATTCTACCCTATTTGTGCTGCTTGCATTAAAGTAGAGTTTCCCTTATCAATTAACTTATCTAGAATTACAGCACAGGTGTGACCAGAAGCTTATGTCTGACATGATTTTAGTTTTTCTTATGTTGACAGTGAAAAGTAGCTATCACACACGTATCAAAATCCTGACTCTAAAACACACACAGAAATTTTCATGCCCCATTGATGAAATCAACTCCTTGAATGTTCAATTTCTTTTTTTTTTATTTTATTTTTTTTTGTATTTTATTTTTTTCTTATCAGTTACATTTTATTAACTCTGTACCCCAGCCGTGTCCCGATCCCTCATTCCCTCCCAGTCCCTCCCTCCCTCCCTCCTCTCCACCGTGCCCCTTGCCAAGTCCACTGATAGGGGGGACCTCTTCCCCATTCATCTGATCCTGTTTTATCAGGTATCTTCAGGACTGGCTGCAAAGCTCTCCTCTGTGGCCTAACAGGACTGCTCCTCCCTTGGGGGGTGGGGAGGCCAAAGAGCCAGTCATTGAGTTCCTGTTAGAAATAGTCCTTGTTCCCCTCACTATGGGAAACCAATTGGTTACTGAGTTACCACAGGCTACATCTGAGCAGAGGTTCTAGGTTACATTCATACATGGTCCTTGCTTGCATGTCAGTCTCAGAAAAGACCCTGTGCCCAGATATATTTGGTCCTTGTGGAGCTCCTATCCTTTCCTCATCAGACTAACTCCCCTTCTTTCTTATGATTCCCTCTACTCTGCCAAAGGTTTGGTCATGAGTCTTTGCTTTGAAAACACTGCTAGTTAGAGTCTTTCCAATGCGCTCAGTAGACTCCTGTCATACGTTCAATGCACATCCCATCTGTCATTCTAAACGAGGATTGATCATCTTACCCCATGTCCACTCTCTTGATTATCTTTTTTAGGTGTACAGATTTCATTATGTTTATTATATCTTATAGGTCTATATAAGTGAGTATATACCGTGTTTGTCTTTCTCCTTCTGGGATATTTCACTCAGGATGATCTTTTCTAGGTCCCACTATTTGCCTGCAAATTTCATGATTTCCTCCTTTTTGATTGCTGAGTAGTATTCCATTGTGTAAAAATACCACAATTTTTCTGTATCCATTCCTCCATTGATGGACATCTGGGTTGTTTCCAGGTTCTGGCTATTACAAATAAAGCTGCTATAAACATGGTTGAGCAAATATCCCTTTTGTGTACTTGAGCAAACTTTGGGTATATACCTAGCAGTGGTATAGCTGAATGTTCAATTTCAAAAGTCTGTTTTAATTAAAGTAATGATGTAATCCACAGATGAGCCAACCTAAGTTTCAAGTTCATCCTGTTTGTGTGTGTACAGAACTGTTTAAAGAGAATTACATTTTTTTATTAAATACAATTTATTCATTTGCATTCCAGCTGTAGCCCCCTCCTTGTTCCCTTCTCAATCCTACCCTTCCTTCTTCTGCTGCTCCCATGCCGTTCCCCAAGTCCACTGATAGGAGAGGTCCTCCCCCCCCTTCCATCTGACCCTAGCTTATCAGGTCTCATCAGGACTGGCTTCATTGTCTTCCTCTGTGGCCTAGTAAGGCTGCCCTTCCACTCAGGGGTAGGTGATCAAAGAACCAGACACTGAGTCCATGTCAGAGATACCTTCTGTTCCCCTTACTAGGGAACCCACTTGGACACTGAGCTGCCTGTCAATTGAATTCTCAAGGTTGGTTTCAAAAGATGTTTAGAACTGGCATCTTTTAAGTGTTTTGCAGAGAAAATGGCAGTGCTCCTTGGAGAAAGTCGAAAATTCATGTCGCCTTTAGCTTACAAATGGAAACACAGGAATAACAGGTCTCCTGAAGTGTTCTCTAAGAGATTAACTATATTAGAGTTATTTTTTGTGCTGATGAGGTAGCTCAGTAGTTAAAGCATCTGCTGCCAAGCCTGATGACCCTAGTTTAATAACAGGATCCACAACTTACAAACTCATATAGAATATGAGTCTTGTAGAAAATATATAGAAGCTTTTAATTTCATCAAGTCCCACTCATCCTTAGTCATCAGGAAAGTGCAAATTAAATTCACCTTGAGATTACATCTTAGATCCCATTCATGTACTTTTGTTTGGAGTGAAAATTGGTGCAATCATTGCAGAAATCAGTTTAGTGGTTGCTCAAAAAACTGGCCACTGGTCCCCGATATGTCCCAGCTATGCCACCATGGGCATTTATACAAAATACTCTCTCTCCTAGTACAGAGACACATGCTCATATATGTTCATAGCTACAGTACTCACACTATCTACTACAGATAATTAGGTTAGATTTCCACCAACCTGCAAATGGATGATACAAATGTATTACCTATACACAATGGAATTTTTTCAGCTCTAGGGAAAAAAATGAACTTATGAAATTTTCAGGTAAGCAAATGAAACTCTGCTTGGTCATCATGTGGGTTTCCTGGTAAGGGAAGTGGGAGGTGACTGTTACAAGGACTCTCCTACATGATTTTTGATCACTTCCACCTGGTGGACCTGCCTTGCCAGGCCACCATGGTAGAGAAGGCACTTAGTCCTGATATGTTTTGATGTTTTTTTAATGTACCTCCAGGAAATCTAGATGTGACCATGGGCTTTAAGTTCCTATCTCTACTGTTCATCCTAGCATAATGTTCATAGTTAAACATGTGATGCCTACTGGCTGAGCTATGAAGAATAGCACTTTGAAGCACTGTATTGTTCCTTCTGAACATTGTAATTGTACATTTGGTGCATGTGGCACCAAATGTGCCAGTTATTAACTGTTACTTCCCATTCAAGGTCCAAAAGCAGAATGGGCAACACCCAGTTCTGATACAGCCTCAATTTCCATCTCATGAAAGATAGAACATGATTGCACTAAAGTGAACAACCACATAATAAGTACACATAGTGGAAAATCTACATTTATATAGGAAGAAATAGGAAGAAATACTTTGGTTATGTGTGGACTATGTCAAGAAACAGGTTACATACATTGAGAATGGAGACAATTTAATTTCTGATAGATGGTAGATAGATAGATAGATAGATAGATAGATAGATAGATAGAGCATAGAAAATTACTAATGACTGATGGATTATAGAATATTGCTAGCTATATGACAGAATGATAAAATGGTAGTGAGAAAAAATGTAAGGAGAGCTTTTAAAATAAACTGGCTAAAGGGGTATAGTTTTCAAGGAATCATCTCTCTCTTGGTCTTTATTCTTTGGTGTGTAATTGGGCCTGTTATATCTGTAAAGTTACTACATAATATTTGAGAGATATTCTAGCATAGGGGAAGTAGAATAGCTATATCAATATACTTTAGAAATGAACATAAACTTTCTTATAAACGTCATGAGCATTTCAAAGGTTTTTATTTTGATTTTTTAATCTATAGCATCTCTGTATTTAATAATAACTCTTTTGCTAATTTTATCACACTTGTGTATATTGGTATTGCACTAGCTAGTTTCATATCAACTTGTCACAACGAGAGATATCAGAGAGGAGGGAGCCTCGATATAATTGAGAAAATACCTCCATATAATTAAACCTAGGGCAGTCTGTAGGACATTTTCTTAATTAGTGATAGATGGTGAGAGCCCAGCCTATTATGGGTGGTACCATTTTTGGTCTGGTGGTCTTTGGCTGTATAAGAAAGCAGGCTGGGAAACCATAAGGAACAAGCCACTAAGCAGCACCCATCTGTGGCCTCCTTATCAGATTTTGCCTTCAGGGTCCTGTCTTGTTTTAGTTCCTGTCCTGACTTCCTTTGATGATAAAGTGTGATATAGAAGTGTAAGCAAAATAAATCCCTTTTACACTAACTTGCTTTTTGGTCATGGTGTCTCATCAAAACAATAGAAACCATATCTAAGACAGATATTAAAAACCATTTTAGAGTCTAAGGTGAATATTCATTTAACAACTTAAAAAATGTGAGTTTACATAATTTTATTTTCAGAGTTAAAATTCAATGAAATTAATTTGTTTACTACCCTTTTGTCTACTACACTTTACAGAAGTGAAGCCCTATTTAAAACAGCAAAGATGTTTGTCTGAGAACATAATGATTGGGGAACTATTCCTAGGGTGACTCACTGTTGCTGTGCATAATTTAATTGAGTGATGTGAGAACTATTCCTAAATTTAAAATCCTCAGGAAACTATTAAAACCAAACCAAGTCATTTCTTTCTTTTACTAATATAGTGAAACTGAACTGTAGGCAGATGAAATAACTTTTCCCAGGTCATAGAAAGAATTGGTGGGAAGAAATAATACGAGAAACCCGAACAGCAGTCAGTCCCCCCACACACACTTTTTTAAGTTAAATCACAATAACCCCAATCTTGCTGATTATAGTTAATAATAACAGTTGCTTTCAGCATGTTAGCATGTTTTCCTATCTGTGTTTGTAACAGAAATACTGTGGGTTACTGGTTTTCCCCATTTGTAAACTAAGAAGGTGTAAGAGGGAAGAAACCACATGATTTCTCTTCTTTGTTCATTTTCTACTTTATGAATGTATGAAGAATAATTTTGTAATTATGTGGGCAAGATTCTAAGGTGGCAAATACTTCTTAAGTCTTCCTGTTTCTTCCCCTACTTTATTTGTGAAGATTTTTAGAATTAAAGTCCGTGTGAAGATGTAATAAATATCACAAGATATTTAATATCTCCAAGATATCACAACAGTGTCCAACATACTCCACACAGTGCCTTGCAGCTTTAAGATTTGTTTATTTTTATTCCTGTGTAGCTGTGTGTGGGTATGTGCACTTCTGAGCCATTGGATTCCCTGGAACTGGACCTATAGGTGTTTATGCACGGTGCAACTTGGGTGCTGAGAACTGAACATGGGACTTTTCAACTGTTTTAACTTCTGAGCCATCTCTCCTTCCTGCCTTGCGACTTGATGGTCTTGGTTTCAGTTCCATATTAGCAGGCTGCTGCCTGCCTGTGTAAAGGGCACTGCTGCCCTCTTTTTGCTGTTATGAGTTTTAATTGGCTACAACACTAAGGTGACCAGTCCATGCCTCATCCTGGCAAAAGCAGACTTCAAGTGCAGATATTTTTGCCTTTAAAACCAAATTCCTTTCTCATACCCATATCTTACATTCTTCGTGGCCTTGTTCTTTTTCTTTCTTATTGAAAAAGTCTGTGCATTCATTCAGTATAAATATTTCAAGATAATTTTTGTATGTATACATGATTTTTGTATTGAGCAGGATTCCTCTACAGAGAGGAACAGAACTGACAGAATATAGAAATATAGGCTTTATTCGAGTGGCTTACAGGCTGTGGTCTAGTTAGTCTAACAGTGGCCAAGAAGACTGCAGTCCATGCTGCTGGATGTCTTGGCTGTTTTTCAGTGAATGCCAGAATCACAAAGAAGTAGGCTCTAATGCCAGTGAATTGCCTTTTGAGTAAGAATGAGGGCAGGCAAGTAAACAACAAAAGCTTCTTTCTTCCATGTTCCTTATATGGCTGCCACCAGAAGGCCAAGACTTAAGGTGGATTATTCTACCTCAAAACATCTGGATTAAATGGTGGCTATTCCCACTTGAAATTAATAAATTAAACAATTCCTTACAGGTGTACCCAGCTCCTCGGGTTTTAATTAATTTCAGATGTAGTCTAGTTGACAATCAACAATATCCTTTACAATGTTTTTGCATACTCATGTGTTTTTGCATGTATTTGTAGGCCAGAGACAACCTCAATTGTCATTCCTTAGTTGTCATTCTTTTTTTTTTTTTTCCATTTGGAAATTAGGAAAAAGGTGTGTATTTGTGTTATGGGATATCTGTGCATGTGAGTGCGCATGTCTATGGGGGCCAGAAGAGTGAAATGGATCCTCCAACAATAGAATCATATGTAGTTGTGAAGCCCTAATATGGATATGGGTACTGAACTTGAGTCCTCTTCAGGAGCAGTGTAGTCTCTAAACCATTTTTGTAAACCTTTGTTCCTTTGAAAAAACTCTCACCACCCACATTTCTATCTGTGCTCTCTCTCCTACCCTATTACCTCTCTTCAAAAACTTCTGCTGTCTATTTTATTTCCCTTCTGACTGAGATTTAAGCATCCTTCCTTGGTTCCTCCTTGTTACTTATTTTCTTTGGCTCTGTGAATTGTATTATGTTTATCCTGCTAAAATATGCTTATAAGCGTGTACATACCATGTGTGTCTTTCTGGGTCTGGGTTACCTCACTCAGGATGATCTTTTCTAGTTCCATCAATTTGCCTGCAAATGTCATAATCATTTTATAATCCTTGTTTTTATTCAATTGTGTAAATGTACCACACTTTCTTTATGCATTCTTTAGTTTGAGGACATCTAGTTATTTTCCACATTCTGGCTACTACGAATAAAGTTGCTATGAACACAGTTGCACAAATGTCCTTGTTGTATGGTGATGCATAGTTGTCCTCTGAGAGTTTCCACACTATAATGGATTGAACAGATGCTGAGACTCACAGCCAAGCATTGGGTGAAGCATAGAGAGTCTTTTGGAAAAGTGCAGGGTGGGGGGTGGGGGATAG
The DNA here is from genome assembly GCF_907164565.1 of Psammomys obesus. Classification (NCBI taxonomy): domain Eukaryota; kingdom Metazoa; phylum Chordata; class Mammalia; order Rodentia; family Muridae; genus Psammomys; species Psammomys obesus. The sequence goes on along the minus strand of NW_026585504.1, from coordinate 55,725,389 downwards.
AAGAACTTGAAAGAGAGAGGAACTCCACAAGAAGAGCAACAGAGCGAACTAACCAAAACCAAAGAGGTGTTTGCTGAAACTGAAGCACCTAACCAAGGATTATGCATGAACTGAAACTAGGCTCCCCTATACAGATGTAGCCTATGAGTACCTCATGCTTCATGTGGGTACCCTAGTAAAGGAAGCAATATGGACTCTGTTGCCTGCTTTTTGATCAGTTCCCCCCGGGGGGAGCTGCCTTGTCAGACCACAGGGAAAAAGGATGAGCTCAGTCCTGATGCAAGCTAATAGCTGGGTTGGGTTGGGGGGGCTCCCCTTTTCTGAGAAATAGGAGAGAGGAACTGGGGGAAGAAGAAGGTAGAGAAGAGGGAGGGGCTATTGTTGGGATATAAATTGAAAAAACAATAAATTGAAAAACAAAAAACAAAAACCTCTCATTGGTCTGGCATTCTCTGAGTAGGTTAGACTGTCTAGTCAGCAGGACCTAAGGGTGCACCTCTTTTGTTTCCCTTCCCAAGCACTGGAATTACAAGCATGTGCCAACATGTCCAGTATTTTTGTATTGTCACTTAAGGTTTAGTACTCAGATATTAAGCTTACATAGTACAGTTTCAACCTTGATAATAATGTGTTTTACACATGTTTATTGTCTGTAGCTGTAGATTTCATTCTGATACTTAACAGTTATTTAGGAAATTACCTCTGGTACTGTGTTTGTAATGAACTTGCACCAGTATTTTGTCCTTGTCAAAATTTCTTACACAATACAGTATAACATAGCATTTATCTCTTATTATATATCAAAAGCAATGTTGGGATGATTGAAAGTATAAGTGGGTGTACATAATATGCAAATGCTATGCTATTTCATGTGAGAAAATTGAGCACCAGCAGACATTTAGATAGTTTTAGATAGTCTTTGAAGAGCCAACCTATGGAAAAGGAGGATGACTGTTTTTGTCAATTTTAAATTAATAATGGACGTTAAATACATAATATACAATATGTGAAATTAATATTCACAAACATAGTCCCTGAGATTATTTGTCTCTGTGTTAACTGGAGGTGTAAGCCTATAAGAAACAAAATTCTCTGGTCCTTCTGTAAGGAATAGGATGCTTTGAGTCCTCAGGTGGAGACTTCATTTTACTTTGAGTGACCCACTGTTTATGTACTTTGGGTTTTACTTGTAATTTTTCCTGCTTTGTATTGTTGTCTGTGCAGAAGACAAGATTTGGATGACGGTTCAGCACAACAACACAGAGCTGACTCGGGCACAGGGTTCTAACCCAGAGAAGCCCTACGCCATGACCTTAAACTATGGTGGCAGTATGGAGCAGCTGGAGGCTCTGATTGATGGCTCAGAGCACTGTGAACAGGAGGTGGCATACCACTGCAGGAAATCTCGCCTGCTTAACACACCAGGTAAGGTCCTGTCCATCTTCTTGGTACCTTGAAACCCATGAGACAATATCCTGGAGATATATATGTGTGTGTGTGTGTGTGTGTGTGTGTGTGTGTGTGTGTGTGTATGTGTATATATATATATGTATTGACACAAGCTAGAGTCATTGGAGAAGTGAAAACCTCAATTTTAAAAAGTCTTCGAAGGATAATTTTCTTAATGACTTATGTGGGAGACCCAGACAATCAGGGGTGGTACTACCTCTGGGTGCGTAGTACTGAGTTGTATAAGAAAAACAACATAAACATAAACCTGAGAAAACCTAGAGGAGCAATCCATCCAGCAGTGTTCTTCTGTGTCCTCTACTTCTGTTCCTGCTTCCAGGATTCTGCCCTTACTTCTTGTAATAGTGGGATGTCTCTTGAGAACTGTAAGCTTTCCTTCTTAACTTTCTTTTAGTCATGGTGTTTTATCAAAACAATAGAAACTCTAACTAAAACATTCAAAGAAATGGGTATTTAAAATAAATAGGCTGCAGTGCACTTGATCATTTTGCTTTGAGGAGAGATATAAACCAAAGAAGGCCATGAGTTTTGGCTTTGGTATTAAGGAATTGTTCTGTTGAGTCTATACTTGTCTCTGTTTCTTCAGAAAGACACCCTGACAATATCCATTCACAACAATTGTAGAAAGGAAGACTTTTTACAAAAAACAACATTTGAAGTTGGAACATTTGAGCTAGAAATGTAAAGTATGATAGTTGGAAACTGCTTTTGAGAGATGGAAGATATCAGAAAGTATCAAGAATCCCAGTACACATATGCAAGAGCGATGAGTTATGTCTAGAGCAAGTGATATCTACGAAGAAAGCAACAGGCACAGAGGCTAAACAAGTAGAGGTTACTCCGTGTGCACAGAATTTATGTTGCCAAATAAGGGGGGCTTTCAGCGGATATGACTATAAAAATAAATTTTCATTCTTACTGAATTAATCATTTATTAAGGTGGAGGTTTTCATGTAGCATACATTTTCTTTGAACTCACTATGTAGCTGAGAATGACCTTGAACTTCTGTTTATCAATCACATTCTGTCACAGAGTTTAGTATCCCAGGGCTTAGCATTTGTGGGTTCAGCATGGTTGTGGAACAAGAGACATAAATGTCAGGAAAGCATGGGTTGGAGATGCCTAACTCAATACACTGCACTGTTTGACTGATCCATAATATTCATGGGAAGATATCTCCCCAGATAAATAAATTATCCTGATAACTACCACTTATCTTTTTTAAACAACAAAAATATTTTCAGAGAAATTTTAACTATTTGAAATGGAAATCTTTCCCCAATGGATTACATGCCTTCTTGCCTTTTTAAACACAGAATTCAGAACAGAAAATGGAACCTTTTGTTGATGATTCAGGATCATGACTGTGAAATTCTGGAACTCATTAATTCTGGAATTTCTGTTGGATTCAGCCATGCTTGTCAGCATGATGAAATCAGGGTTTCCTTTCTCTGTTCCTTTCCTTGCATCTCAATCCCCACAAACAGCCCTACAAAGTTCAATGTTTTCTTAAATATTTCTCTGTCCCATGATAACTACCAGAACATATTTGCCATCCAAAGCTTTTCTCAGGATGTCTGGCTCTAGGAACTGCCTTCCTTTCTTTTCATTGCCTTGTCATTTTCCAGTGTTCGAGTTCCTATAGAAAAGTATAAGTATATGCATTCTGACCTTTGGACCTCCCTAAAGTATTTAAACTGTCATGTTACTTAGGTTATATAATTCCTTTGCATGTGCATGTGTGTGTGTCCACGCACACATCCTCACACACAGACACACAGACACACGCACACACGACCATAATGTCCTTGAAGGTTAAATTTCTACAGTTCAGTCACTACCTGTTAAATTAATGCAAAGATCTTAAATTCATAAGGCTGAGAGAAAGCAAGAAAGACAAAACAGTCTGCAATCGTTGGACTGTGCCCGGTATATCTCAGGCATCCAGGAACCAGTGTCTCTGTTCAAAGCTTCAATCTCAGTAGACAAGGAACAAAGTTGATGCTATCATGAGAAATGAGCTGAAAGAGAATTTCCTTTTTATTAGTCATTTGAGAAATTCATACAGTGAGTTTCCCTATGTCTATCCTCTTCTAGTTCCTCCCAGATGCCCACCCTGGTACCCATCCAACTTTGTGTGTGTGTGTGTGTGTGTTTTAAGACTTATCCATCAAGTCCATTTTGTGCTACCCATATATTCATGAGGTGTAGACTTCCCCTGAAATGTGGGTGACTCTCAGTGGCTACACCCTTTAAGAAACTTGGTTCTTTTTCTTTAGCAGACATCACTTGCCAACAGCTCTTCAGCCATGAGTAGAGCTTCATGTCTGCCTACCTTCCCCATGTTGATACTTTTGAATGGACTGTGTGTGCACAGGTTTTATGCATGCTATGATAACCTCTGAGTTCATATATTTATCTGCTCTGTTGTGTCCAACACTCTTTGATTTTATTCCCTCACTATCTTTGAGTCTTAAAGTCTTCATACCTCCTCTTCTATAATAGTAATTTTCAATGCTTGGAAGGAGATGTCCCATTTAAGGCTGAGCATTGCTCAGGGCTTTATACTATGAACCTTGCCTAGTTATAGGTCTCTGTGTTAAAAATCTTCTACTGAAAATAGAAGCATTTCATAATTAACCCGTGGGCATAACAATAAGTCATTAGGAGTCAGTTTTATACTATGGGAGTTTAGTAGAACAATAGTAATAAGTTGTTAGGACCTATGACATGGCTATCCATAGGTTCTTGGTCCCACAATCGTCCCAGGTATGGATTAGATCTTATATAGAGAGACCAAACTCTATCAGGATGTAGTTGATTATTTACACAAAGTTCTTGCTACAATAGTCCCAGTGAGCCTGTCTTGCCAGATCAGCAGTTATTTTATATTGTTGTCTTCACAGATAGTAACACTGATGACATTGTACTTTTCAAATACAGTCTTACCATCAGTTTTAGAAGGATAACCAATAGCATTGGCCTTTAACATTTGTATATCTCTGGAACTCTACTGGCCAACAACTTCAAAAGAAGAAAATATTTTTGGAATTGAGATGTTTATATTTGAGCTTATGGTGTCTAATAGGAGCATCACTGTTCCATTATAATGTGTGTGTGTGTGTGTGTGTGTGTGTGTGTGTGTGCTTTTACTCTTCTACAGTAGTAGATAGGGTGTAAGTTTCCTTCATTATTTAAAATCACTATAGATTAATAAAAGATTCCCAGTCCTGTGATACAGCTTTTTTCCTGTATATTGCCACATCCCCAAATGGAAGAGCACATAAAACTGCTAAGAGCTCTCAGCAAATACAGTGCTTTGCTGGCAATCCTGAAAATTTGAGATCAATTTACAGGACACACAGGTGGAAGGAAGAATAAATTTCCACAAGTCACCCTCTGGTCTTCATTCAAATTCCATAGGACTTGTATGTACACATATATTCTCTCTCCCTCTCTCTCTCTCTCTCTTTGCCTCTGTGTGTGTGTGTCTGGGTATGAACATGTCTTTGTGAGTAAACACATAAATGTAATAACATTTTAAATGAACAAACATATTCATGCAAAAAACTGATTTTTACCAATCATAGGATATCATCTTTTAGAGGTGTTTTCAATGAGCTATCTTTTTTAGGCATGTAGATACATATATCATGCTGTATATAGGTCCACAAGAATATTTTGCATGTTGATTACTGTGAACATAACTGAAGACATACTCAGGATAAATTCCTTAAGGTAGCATTGCCAGAAGAGAAAGTGTGCATATTTTCAAACATTTTTGCCACCTTGACTTTTGCTATGTATCTGTGTATAACCAATTTATATCCCAGAGAAGACAAAGGAACTGTGTGCCAATTTCCAAGTAACAGATATCAATATTAACTACTCATTTCAGTGCTGAAAATCTTATAACTGTATAATGTCACTGAAAAAAATTGTAAATAATCTTTGATGGTAGTAGTAATTGTGCATGAACCTATGGGAGACAGACAGACAGAAAGACAAAGATAAATAGAGAAGGAGATAGTGGGGAGAAAGAGAATGCTATAGTTTATGGGTCATGTTGTAGTTGACAATTAATATTTACTATTGATACATCTTCTGGTAAAGCTGCTGTTTATCCTAAATAGCTGTATCACCAAATCACCACACAGAGACTGGGTTTATTTAGTTAACCTAGAACACAATGCTGAGCAATAGTTACTTCCTCCTAAACCTCCAAGCCCTCATAGTTTCCTAACATTTAGATTTCCCACATTATTCGTGCTTTTAGTGATGTATTAGGTTCAGTCCATCTCTCCAAGATCTGTGCTCCTGCCTCTGTTCTCCCAGCTCTCCTGCCCTTTTCCTCCCACTGTTTTGTGTCTTCCAGCTCCTCCCCTCTTTCCTGTCCTCTGACTCCTCCCCTTTCCTGCCTACTTCCTTTCCCTACTCAACATTGTGTCTAGTTGTTTTATTTGGAAGTTTACACAAAGATGAGACAGGTGCTGCTTAGAAGAAGCACCACAATGCAATGTCCAGATTGAAACCAGATTGAAATATTCAAGTGTTGTGCAATGCAGCTTGTAATGGATGGACTGTAGGTCCCCACAGTAGTGTCCTAGATCTCTCTCTCTCTCCAAGCTCTGGGACTTCCTTGGTTATCAATATCTAGCAACAGTGAGAACATAGGGAAGACAAGAGAGAGGGGGCCATGCATGGTGTAACATTGTGTTTCTTTCATTCAATTGGTGACTGAACCATGACACTCTTTTTCTAATTATTCCTCTGCTATTTCCCTCCTGATGTACCCATAACTGCCAGTTCAGGTAACATACCATCTATCTCAGTAACTGAAACTGTGTCCTGGAAACTCCATGGTGCTGTGGTCCACAGGAATTGTGCCCTGGAACTTTCATGTTTCCTCACGTTTTCCCACTCTGTGTTTTACTTCCTGCCACATCTTTATGCAAGCCTAAAGCATTGCTGCAGAATATCTTTTCAAGGCATGGAAGTAGCCAGCCTGCAGTGCTCTAGGAGGCACTTCCAGTGAGGGAGAATGCAACCTTTTTAAACTGGATTAGGATACAATATACGCTGGCTAAGCCTGAGCCATTTCTCATACCTCAGCATGCTGCTGACATTCTGCCTGGGAACAGGAGTCAAGAAGGCACTAAACGATGCATATATGAAATGATGTATCACTCACTTCAGGCAATGTTTACCTGCAAAGGACAGACAGATCAACAATGAAGCTATGGCCTTCTAGATGGATCAGTAACCTTGTCAGCTATTTCCCTACATCAGTTACTCCTCTCCTCACTGTGCCAAAAATTCCTGGCTGAAAAACCTTCAGGGAGGAAAGGTTTATTTTGGTCCTGTGTGGAGGAGATACAATCTATCATGGCAGGGCAGATTATTTCATGGTGAAGGTGTCTTCAGGTGGTCAGTTGGACGCAGCAGGTATAAAGCAAAAATAGCTTAAGCCAGAAGCAGGACAAGACTATGTATTTCTGTATATTTGAGTCCCAACAACCTATTCTTTCCAGGAGGTTCACCTCTTTAATGTTCTACAACCTCTATCAGCACCCCAGCAGGAAAGTAGTGTTCAGATATTTTACTTATGGACAACATCTTACATTCAACTAAACATTCCACAAAAGTCCCTCTTGAAGGAAGACAACATAGAAAAGGCCTTGGAAAAATGATTTTATGGTGCAGCCTTCTAAAGCTCTCTGGAAGGAATTGATATGGAGCATTTTATCCGTTCGCAAGTTCTTTCCCATATTTTCCATAGAGCCAAGGATGCTCTATTAAATTCTCTCAACGGCCTTTCTGTTTCACACATATTGTTGTATTTAGCACTTTATTAGCAAGGTTTAGTTTTTAATTCCTTCCCAAGTAAAGTGGTGCATAGTCCGTGGCACAATGGACAGGTTAAGACTGGAATATATGGGGGGGGGGGGGTGCAAGATGGTGGCGCCAGGAGAACACTTCGTCTGAGGAGCAGGACAACATTTTCCGTACAGCGACCAAGAGACTGAACTCTGGGTCCTAAAACAACAGTGATCCTGTTCCCCAGGTGAGAGGAAACCCCCAATGTGTGGGAATCAGGCTCAGGTCACCCAGCCAGAACCCGGAAGAGATCCCAGGTCGCACAGGCACTAGGTCACTGGACCACAGCCACATGCCTGCATGTCCCGATCACCTTCCCAGGCTGAACGGTGGGCACAAAAACACTAGAGACTGGGCGTCCCAGTCATGAGAAAAACCCACGGGGAAGGAAAGTAGCATGACTGGCCACCTGTCACCCAGTCTTTGCCTGGAAAAAGTCTCGCAGACTGACGGGTACGAGCCACCATCACTGAACTGGGCTCCAGCCACCAGCGCAAGCATGTAGAGTGGCTGCTCGCCCAGCTCTCTGGCACAGACGGAGCTGTGCACCCTAGTGCAACAAAGACTGGAAGTCCCTGTCAGGAGAGGCCCCCACAGGGAAGGAAGGAAACAGTGCTGATTTAAGCCACCCAGGCTTTGGCGGAAGAAAGTCTCTTGCAGACCAGCAGGTACGAGCCGCCATCACTGATCTGGCCCCAAGCCGTAAGCACAGAGAGTTTTTGGGCATCCAGCTCCCACAGAGTAGGGGGCTGGTGCATGCGCTGCCAGCTCAGAGACCTGCTTTGTTCCAACTATTCCTCACAGACAGAACTGTGCACCCCAGAGCACCAGAGACTTGCAGTGACTGTCTGGAGAAATCCTCACAGGGAACCAAGCAAAGGGGACAGACTTAGGCCACCCAGTATATCCCCAGAAAAGGTCCCGCAGACTGTCCCAAACCAGGGACTCAGAACCTCCGTCTATCACCCAGGAACTGGAGATCCACTCAGTTCTCTTCACTCATTCCTATAAGTTTGAAGGAGGAACAAGCTGCAGTCAGTTGCTTGACCTGGTCACATTCCAATGGGATTTAAGGGCACACAATGTGATCTCTGCGAGATAATTATCATGTCCTAAACTTCCTTCCCTTCATCATTTATACTCTGTGAACAGGTAGCTAAGCAGCTGCACGCGCGCGCGCACACGCACACACACACACACACACACACACACACACTACTCAAGTGAACACTGACAAACACTTTTGTTTGTTATCTTCTAAAACACAGCATTCTAACTAGTGATTTAAGGTAGATGACAGGGTATGAGCAGATTGTATGAAAATACTGTCATTGTGTATAATGATCCGGAACAGACAATAATTTCAATGTCTGCTGGCGGTCATGGAAACAGTTCCTCAGGATTCCCAGGGCTGAGTGTGTACTACTTAGACACAACATAATATGTGTTGTGTCACACACACCATAAAATGATAATTCATTCCTGCTAGACCCAAATTGATCTACAAGCTCACTTTTGTGTTTAAGTCTCCATATGTGCTTGTGGTATATTACTCCCAATCTTTGTAAAATTAATGATCATTTAAGTGAGGAATTATGATGCAGAAAAGCCGATATTCCTTATAGAGAGGGATCGTCTAGATTCCCTAAAGAAAAATATCTTCGTCCCCATTTTTGGTACCAAACAAAACTGATTAACAGAATTTTTATTTCTTGGTATGCACTAAGTATTTACTAATTGTTTGTTGTCAGGCAATTTTCTGGTCCCTGAGATGTAAACACTAAAAATAAGAATAAAAGTAAAAACAATATTCTTAAACATATGATTGTACTCAGGATGACAGAAACACCAAAAAGAGACACCCAAAGAAGAAACTCATATTACTGTAGGCCAGTACATGTTAAAAACGAGAAAGAAAATCTCCAAAGAGTGAGAGAATAGATAGTGTGCAGATATGAGTGCTCCATTCAATGGAGTGATGTTAAAGTTCTCCTGCAGCTCAGGTGATGGGGCCTCTGCAGCAGGTAATTGCATGTAAAGAACAAGTTAGGCCAATGTATAGCTGGGACAGAGGATGCAGGCTAAGAATGGTATAAAGACATGTGCCCAGGACAGGGAGAGAAAGCGGGAAATTATTGGAGGTGGTAGGAAAAAGAGTTGTGGTACAATTCAAGGAATAGGAAGTCTGAATGTTTTTTCTAAGTATACAGAAGTTACTAGAACTCTTCATCAATGAAATAATTCTTCCCTTATTTTAAGTCCAAACCTTTGTAAGCATATGTCAATCAGACTAAACCAAGCCCATAATTTTCTAAGCATATGGACCTCTTAGGTCATGTCTTGTTCTTATTAAATAGAGAGTGCTTTGAGCTCAGTGAAGGCAGACATACAATGTTTATTCTTCTGTGTCTACAATTTATAACTCAGGGGAATCTGTGGGAAACTTAGAAGTCACCAGGAATCACTTGTGCCTTTTGGCAATACACATCATTTTCTCCCCCAATTAAACTGAGTTGAAGTTACTTTGGTCATCTCCATACCATTTTACTGTTACCAGCCAGCAACCTTCCCTCCACGGGTCCACATACACACATGTAACCTGAAAGGGTAGAAATTATTCTGCAACCTCTGTCCTTTCACTACAACATGATGTCCCTGAATCACAACAACAGTGCAATAAAAACAGAAGCTTAGGCTCTTGACTCAAAAGAAGCATTAATGAGCAGTATTTTAAAACGTATTCACCATGCTTAGTCACCAGAAAGTACAGTAAAAATTACCCCACTCAGAGTGGCTGTTATAAAAACAAATGACAAAAGCTGGCAAGGTCTAGTGGAACATATATGATAATGATGGAAACATAAGTTGGTGAAGATACTATGGAAATTTCTAACAAAAATTGAACAGAACGCTAATCCAGCTATATACTTTGAGTACATTCCAAAAGATCTAATGTAGCCCATTGTAAGTACTTGCACATCCATGTTCACTGTCATATAATTTACTACAGAAAAGATATGGAAGTAGCCTAGGTGTCCATCAACAGATGCATAGATAAAGAAAATGTTCCATATATACATAAAGATGTTTCATTCAGCCATGCAGAAAAAAAATTATGCCATTCTCAGGGAGATGGACAGAGTGTGCAGTTATTAAGTTTGGTGAAAATAAGGCAACTCATAAAGACCAATAGTACATACTTTTTCTCATCATGATTATGTTTATGCATAACTGTAATACATACTGTAATATATATTTATGTGTCTGTCTATGAGAGAGAGAAAGAGTGTGTATGTGTGCATGCTTGCATATTATCGGTGTGTAGAAGTGAATGGAAGACTGTGTGGGGATATTAAAATACCAGAGGAAGTAAATAGAGGAAAAAACAAAATATAATTGAGGTAAATATGAGCAAAGTGAAATGACACAAAAATTGCATAATTAACCACTTTATTTTGTTTCCAAATTGAATATTACTGTCGTGAAAATTGTGATTGAAATATCAGTGTAATGTTTTTCTTTTTAACTAACATGGTAATTATAAACCAGGCACTGTGACACATGTCAGTAACTACAGAACTTGGGTGCTGAATTCAGAAAAATTCAGTGTTCAAGGTCATCCTTTCTTAAACAATGAGTTTGAAGCCAGCTTTAGCTACGTGAGACCTTATCTGAAGAAAAATAAGATAAAATAATAATAAGATAGTGGTTATTTATGCTTCGTGTCCTATAAGATATCATATAACAATCTGTACTTTCTACAAATCATGCTCTTCAGCACTGGTAATACTGACTTTCAGGTACTGAGAACCTGGCTCCTGCCTGGCTTTTCAAACAGCTTATTTCACTGAATTCGCTTAGTGGTCATATGAGAGTTTTATTATTATTTTTATATTATTGATGGAATAAGGGGTTGCGAGAAGTGAGATCATTGATTTATGTTCTTATAGCTCCTATGAGCTGGAGATCAATTAGTTCTTTCTGCTTTGAGTGTCTGCACAATCTATCATTCAAAACAAAAAAAAAAAAGAGAGAAAGGAGAAAGGCTTAAGAAGGAAAGAAAATGATATAGAAAAATCTCATTCATCTAAGAAAAAATATGACCTGCTCTTATAGTCAACTACTGTGTAACCGTGTGCCATTAACTCTACTATGAAAGTTACAACATCCATTCCTCATCTTCTGGGCTCTGGGGAATCCAGGCTAGGGTCAATTGATGGTTCCATCATTCATAGCTTTACAGGACTGGCAGTTGTTGCTGGTATCAGAGCCCACAGGCAGAGTCAAACAGTTCCTGAGTGGGGAGTGAGGATTGAAAGAAAATTTAAAAACAAACAAACAAACAAAAAATACCCACTACACATGAGATCTGTTTGAAAGAGCTGACAGTAGAAACTGTTGCACTGGTTTATTCCACAATTCCTTTGATAGTCAGAGCAAAGAACCTGGACACAATTAAGGTGTTCATTGAGAAGTCAAACTTGTTTACCTCAACCACTTGTCTGTATGATCCTCACACAAATAAAAGGAAAGGAACTTGGCAAAACATCCTGCCTATCTCTGTCTCCAGGTGAAGGCCAGGGTGAAAACATGTTTTTCACTGAGAACTCAATAACAAAGCAGCCTGACAAACAAGCAGTCTCCACATGCTGGGGTGTTGCATGGGGCCTGAGGCTAGAAATGTGTTTCAGATCTCAGTTAAATGCATGGATCTCACATGGTTGTTTCACTTATAATAGTTGCTGAGCTTCATAGACAAATGTCTTGAAGGGTAGAAAGAGCCAAGTGTAAATATTCCACATTTATTATCTAGATTGTAAGCCATGCAGCATTCTCTGTGTCCCTTTCTGATTACTAGAAGACAGTCATTTTATTAGCCCACATTCAAGAAAAGAAAAGGATGTTGCTCTTTCCTAATTGGAAAATTGTTGGAGATTTTTCTGATGTGTGTTACTGGCACTTAATATCTAGTTACAACCATTTTGCTTTGTAAACCTGCCTGAGATATATCTGATTGGTTGATTAAACAGCCTATACCTGGGCAATGTAGAATGGTGTAGGCACTGCTAAGGTTCTTGGGATTTGGAGGACAGAGAGAATCATGGGACAGAGACAGAAAGAGAGAAAGAAGGAGGACACCACAATCAGCTAGTCTGGAGAAGAAACCACGTGGGGCCAGGAGGAAGGACTCCAATAATGGTGTAAAAGGGCCCAAATGAAGAATAAAAGCAAGGATTTATAAGATTATGGCTGGAAGATAGGGTGGTTAAAGCATTAAATGGGGGCTGGGAGATGGAAGGAGAAGATATTTAAACAATATAAGTGAAATATCTTCCTGGCCGAAGGTAAATAAGGCAATTATAAAATCTAACAGGTATACATGTCATATTATTTCTGGTAGCAGGTTAGATAATACCACAATGATAATCACAGGGCTAATAATAAAGATTATATAGCCCAACAGCCATTTTTGCTGCAACAACAACAAAAAAATCATAAGACTGATTTTTTTGAAAGTACCGTATATTTTTGATTTTTTTTTTAATTAATGGACTAACCTCAAAAAAAATGTCAAATAAAAGACAGAAACTCAATGTCTCTCTTACTCCAGTTCAAGGCATTTGGAATCTTCCCAGTAAATGGTTAGCCAATTGTAATACAGTGTGGGCTTCTATGTGTCTCTTTAAGAGACTTAAATAGAAAAAGTTTATAGGATTTTGTAACAAGTCTTCAAACATAAACACTTGAACTAGGCAGACGGTTCAGCAAGTAAAGGCACAAGCTGACAAGCCTGACATCCTGATTTGGATTCTAAGGACCAATCTTTTTTATAAGGAGAACTGACTCTCACAAGTTCTCCACAGGAACACTTTCACACACACACACACACACACACACACACACACACACACACACACAC
>NW_026585504.1:55643538-55712111 GCF_907164565.1 Psammomys obesus | reverse complement strand
CACACACACACACACACACACACACACACACACACACACACACACACTTAAAAATAAACATAGAAACTAGCCATGAATCTAGTCAGTGTATTTCACTGTGTATGAAAACCACTTCCCAAAATATTTCTCTAATAATAGACCCTTGATAATTTGCTTGAGGCAAAATGTCAAAATAGAAATCAGTGGATTCATAAGGCAGATATCCACCTATTCTAAGCTAAAGATTTAGATGCATAGCCAAAGGGAAATAAATACTGTATGTAAGTTTAATAGATATTTACCTAGCCATAATTAAGTTGCTGTTTTGATCACTAATTATTTAAATGACCAGTGGTTATTGTACAAGTATCAAAACCCATACCATCTCCAAGATATAGTTTACATTTTTCTCACTACTTCATTATAGAACATGTTCAGTTATTATATCGCAAATATGGCTAGAAAGGAAAAATCCAATTTTCCAGTCCCAAGATAGAGTTATACTAAAAGGAAAAGAACATGAAATTTGGAATCATAAAACCTGATCTCAGTTTCTGTGTCATTTACTTACATGCATAGAACATGGTTTCTGGATTTTGTTATTTGAAGGCATGGTCTCATGAACCCCAGCCAGGCTGTGAATGTGCCAAGTAGCTGAAGATGACATCCCACTCTCCCTCCACATTCTCCACATTCTGGCATTCCAGGTCTGCACCAGCTTACCTGGTTTAGCTGGCACTGGTAAATACGCCCAGGATTTTGTGCTTGTAGGGAAGCACTGTGTTAACTGAGCCACATCCTCAGCCCCTTTATGATCTCTGCTTCTGTGTCTTAGTGATGGCTAATGGGATACATGCTGTGACTTGAGGTGGTGGATAACCATCTCCTCTTGTAACTTCATCCAGTATCTTCTTCCCATTACCCAGTGAACACAGGTAATATGATCTCCATTAGCATCCAGCAGAGGGTCTCAGGACTCCACTCAGTTTCTATGAGAGAATTCTGCTTTAGAGTTTAAGTCTTCTTAACTTAATGGCATACAAGCCACCTAAACTTTTGTTTATTTACAGATACGGTTGTCATATATTTATCAAAGTATTGTTAAACATTTTTAAAAATTAGTATCGGTTTCCTTTTGAGTTCTTTAAGCCATCCAGATTAATTCATGTAGCTTCCGATCTCATGTGACTAAATGGCATTTCTTCCTTTGCTAAATTTCAGTTCAAAACTTAGAATGTCCTTTTCATTTCCATTCACCATTCAGTATATCAAGATATGTTCCAAATTAGAGTTTTGTATTTTTTTTTAATTCCACTGATTCAACCTGTCTAGTAAACCTCTCATCTACCTATAGTGGTCCAGTGTCCTACACTTACTTCCTTTCTTGTACCAATCTACATCCTAACTCCAGCCTTGCAGATAAAATGCTATTTTCAAAATCATATTATGAAACTAGGCTTCAGACCTTCCCCACTGTGTTGAAATGAAAACCTTCACTCTTTTAATATAGCCTGCAGAATTCCAACTGATCGACTTTGTCGGCCCATCCTTCCACAAGCTCATTCCACATCGCTCCACTTCTGTCTCTGTCCCTTGCTAAGATTGGCCCACTCCTTTTGCCACTGCAGAAAGTTCACTCTTCTTACAACTCACATTTCTATTTCTGTGCTTGGATCTCCTTTGTTATTTAGCCCTCACCCTGAGATTTAAATATGTCTGAAAAGTCTGATCCATAACTCTTCACTCCATTATCCTAAGTTTATAGTCTGTGTAGATCTCACAGACATTTTCTTCCTATTTATTTATTGATATTCTTTCTGCCCTTGTTCATAAAAGATGAGACTCAAATTAAGGAGATTTGTGTTGTCTTATTGTTTAGCCCCAAATGCCTAGAACTATACTTGGCTATTATAGAGACATACTGAGTTGTGATTGAAAAAGTAAAACATTCCTTTCCCACCACTTAAGTATCAGTTATCTCATATATGTGATTTCAAAGAAAGCAGTGACTGAGCAAGTGAAGTGCATTTGGCTGAGCCTGAGGCCTGGATGCTCACAGGCAGACAGCCACATCACAAAATAGAAACTGCTGGCCTGGGAGGCTCTGTCATTGACTCTCTGTGACCTTGAACAAGGTATATTTTATGGTCCTCAAATTTCTCCTTTTTACCACTGTAGGTTATATTTCATGTTTCCCAAGTGTCTTTTTCTAACATGGCTCTCATGTCTCTATATTAAACAAACAATCTGAGTGAAAATCCACAGCAGAGTTTTTTGTTTTATTTTTTTAATTTCTTGTCACAGTAAAGAATTAATAGTGTTGGCAAAACTAACAAACATCCAACTAACAAACAACCAAAAAAAAAAAAAAAAGCAAAACAAGAAATCCTTACTTTGTGAGATACTTCAGCCTATGTCGCATGGCATTTATTTATGTAGTAAGTAAGTAATGCTTTTGCCTCTTTCATGCCTACATCCTCCTCAGAAAACACTTTGCATGTATTAAAACTGACTGAGAAAGTGTGGGTCTGCTGCTGTCATAGGTTAAGGTTCATTAGGAAAAAAAATAGATAAAAAGTAAAGCTTTGTGGTAGAGCATCTGCCAAACTTGAATGTGGCCCTGGGTTCAATCCCAAACACTATAAGATAATTAATAGCTACTACTAATAATAAATGTAAGGAAAATATTTCCTATGGTGTTAGTTATAACTGTATCTGCAGCTGAACACAACTAACAGAAGTAATTGAATGAAAGAAAACTCATAGTTTGAAATTTTAAAATAGGAAAATAGCAGTGGGAATGAGTATAAGGCTTCTTGCTAACCTATTCACAAGCAGAAGGAGGAAAGGATCAGTACTCCTTTGGGTCTCCTTTGTCTTTTTCATTTAGTCCAAGACTCCAATTCGTATGATAGGGCCAAGCACATTCAGAGTGGATCTTCACTTCTTAGTTAATTCGCTCTGTAATTTCTCTCCCAGGCATACACAGGCCTAACTAATGACCTTGGCATTTTCTAAACCAGTCAAATTGGCAATCATAATTAACCATAGTAACTCTCGTGGGGTTATAAGGAAGGAAATATAGGAAGGGACTGCTAACAATATGGGCCATTTGAGGGATCATATGGAAATTTTCTACAGTTGAAGCTTCTTACAATATACACATTTATGAAAGAAGCTGAAATGATATCAGTAGGTAGCAAGGGAGGCAATGGTCCCACAAGATATCTCCTAACACTAAGTGAAACTCTAGTCCCAGGGATAGGTTACATCTAATTGGCTTGTTGGTCAAAGGAGCCCCATGAAAACCCATAAACATCTCAGGCCACTGCTAAGGTTATTGTTTGCTCTCCATAAACTGAGAGTAAAGCTCCATTGATGAAGACAATACTATAGAAATTCTTTTTCTCTTAATAATGGATGTTGTGTCCTTAGTGACCTAGAGGTTACAGTCACATCAATTTTAGGTTTACGTAAGGAGAGATGGTGTCACACTGCTCTCAAAGGCCAGCCAATTTCCTCATAAAGTTTGACTTCTACAGGATAACTGGGAAAATAGGCATTTTTGTATAAGAAATCTGTTCTGCTGGTTAATGCTACCATGCTCCTGGGAGGTAAAGATATTGAAATAAGTGCCAAGTAATCTTAAGGACTGCCTGACCCTGGAAAAAAGGAAATGGACAGACAAATGAATGCAGAAAAAAAGGAGTTAAAAACTGAGATGGAGTTCCTGTCCTCTTCAGATCTTACTATTTTCCACTTCTTACATAAGATTCCATGCATTCTGCCCAACAGTTGGCCATAAGTCTCAGTGTCTGCTTTGATAGTCTGCAGGGCAGAGGCTTTCAGAGGCCCTCTGTGGCGGGTTCCTAACTTGTTTCCTGTTTTCTTCTTCTGGTATCCATCCTGTTTGCCTTTCAGGATGGGGATTGAGCATTTTAGTTAGGGTCCTCTCTCTTGATTAGTTTCTTTAGATGTACAGATTTTAGTAAAGGATGGGAACCCCACAAGGAGAGCTACAGAACCAGAAAATTTGAACACAGGGTTCTTCCCAGAGACTCATACTCCATACTCCAACCAAGTACCATGCATGGAGATAACCTAGAACCCCTGCACAGATGTAGCCCATGGCAGTTTAGTGTCCAAGTGGGTTCCATAGCAATGAGAAGAGGGACTGCCTCTAACATAATCTGATTGGCCTGCTCTTTGATCACCAACCCCTGATGGGGGAGCAGCCTTACCAGGCCACAGAATATGACAATGCAGCCACTCCTGATGAGATCTGATAGAGTAGGATCAGATGGAAGGAGAGGAGGATCTCTCCTATAGGTGGACTTGGGGAGGGGCATGCATGAAGAAGGGGGAGGGAAGGTGAGATTGGGAGGGGAGGAGGAAGGGGCTTATGGGGGGATACAAAGTGAATAAAGTATAATTAATAAAAGTTAAAAAAAACTGAGATGGAAATAACAATGGCAGGCAAGATGTGCCTGCAGAATTGTTCCCCAATACTTTTCATACAAACCTGCTTCCCATCACCCCTCCTTCCTTCCCTCCCTCCCTGTTTTCCATCCTTCCATCCTTAGCTTGTCTCCTAACCAGAGTCTTAAATGTTCTAGCTAGTGATTACACCACCAACCCCTCAATTTGAACTATTTGAAAAAGTAAAGCACCCTTAAGAAAATACATGAGACCTCTAGGGAAATAAAAGTTATTTCTGATTCTAGCCATCTATTTGTAGATCGCTATGTCAGCATGTGATGTCTATCTTGAATTTTATTTTTAGGTGAAATAACACATTTGGTTCATGTCAAAATAAGCTTCACTATTTAGGTTATATGGTTTTTGTTGTTTATGTTAATTACAATAAAATAGGAAGTTTATATTTGAGTAGTGTTTTATTTTCTTTATTAGAAAAGCAAAACTAATTTCTAAAATGATTTTTAATGATCCATAGAGCTTGAAATGCATATGTTTAAAACTGTCTCATGTGCATATGATGATATACAGCTTTAAAATCATACACAGCCACTTTGTGGATAAGGTTTTTGCTGTCAAGTGTGAGGACCCCTGATAATGCCAGGAGAGTGAGACCATGAGTTTCTAGAGTTTCTCCCAACTCTACTTTCTGCCTTGCTGAAGGAACACTGTGATTACAGACATACTTCACCGAGTCCAGTCTTCTGTGCATGCTGGAGAGCCAATTTTAGGTCCTCACACTTGACAGCAAAAACCTTATCCACAAAGTGGAGTTGTTTCTAGAAATTTCCACTTAATATTTTGTAAGTGCCTTAGTTAGGGTTTCTATTGCTTTCACAAAACACCATGACCAAAAATCAATTTGAGGAGGAAAAGGTTTATTCAGCTTACAGTTCCACACTGCTGTTCATCGGGACAGGAACTCAACTGGGCATGATGTTGGAGGCAGGAGATGATGCAGAGCCCACAAAGCGATGATGCTTCCTGGCTTGCTTTTTCTGGCTTGTTCAGCCTCCTTTAGACTCCAAGACCACCAACCCAAGGATGGCACTCTCCAAAATGGGCTGGGCTCCCCTCTTTAATCAGTAATTACAAAAATGTCTTAACGCTAGATCTCATAGAGGCATTTCCTCAACTGAGGCTTCTTCCTCTCTGATGTCTCTACTTTGTGTCTAGTTGACACAAAACCAGAAAATACAGCTGTTGGGTAGTTAATGATAACTTAGACTTTAGAATGACTTAAGTGGACTGGAGGATACGTTTTATTATAAAAAGGTAGCATCTGAGAAGAAATGAAGGGAAATATCTTTAAAATGACTGGATAATTAGGAGGAGTCTTCTGGTGTTATGAAGTTCTTTAAAGAGCCTTGCAGCTGGAGAAGATTAATCTGAAGAAATAACTGGCCTGAGAAGATGGTGTAGGGTAGGTGAGAACCTTCTGGTGTTGATTGATGAGCACTTTTAAAACTTCCCTCCCTCCTGCTGACTCACCCCGTGCTGCCTCAGAGAACACTTCGATCCTTCCTTCTGCACTCAGGATGTTATATTTCTATATCCAGAGCCGATACTCATGTCTCAAGTGTCATAGACATAGTATGTCTTTCACAGCTGGAAGATGAGGTCTTTGCTCCTGGGCTTCAGTGTTTTCATATTAGCTAGTTGGGTCACATCTGTGTCCTGGCTTGATTTCAGTGGCTGTAAGCATAAGTGCCACCTCTTGTCATACATCAGTAGCCTCTGGCCTTTGGTACATGAGTTCTTTCATGCCTTGGGCAATGCTAATTTCATTTCTCATCCTCTGGCATGCTTGAATACACCGTTTACCTAGAGGTTAATAGTTATGATTCTAATTAAGAGGATGGAGCAGTTCTACTACATTAACATTAATAGTGCATGGAAAGCACTCCCAGAGGCTTCATTCTTTAAGCAGTAGCCATTTCCATGTCTATTCTCTTTCCTTGTATTTTTTTTAATCTATCACCATTTAATGAAATCTAATACTAAAATGGCATCTATGCTCATGAAAGATGAAGAGTGGTCATTGTTTCTGCTTACCTCTTTACCATCCCACCAAGAAGAGATACTAAGCACAGTATCCTTGAGACAGTTTGCTTAGCTGATCGAGGCAGTCCTTCGGGTAGAGACCCAAAGGATGAGAAATTATCAAGAAATGTGTGCTGCAGAGAAAATAGGATGGGGCTGGCTCATCAAATGGTAAAACATGAACTTTTCCTTCATAATAAACTTGAAAGGTCATTACAATAGAGAGTCATTTCCATAAAGGTTAAATGTAAGTGACAGGTGTGATGGATCAGGGAAATCCCTGGTCTTTTAACACTGCCTATCTTCAATGTGCCTTGGCCTGCTTCAGTTTATGCATGACTATTAGAACTTTATACCCATCAGCTAACTCATGCTCTAGACATGCATTTATCCTGGTTAGTCTTGGACAACATTGTTACTTCCAAAAGCCTCATTCTAGAAGTTCCAGCATGAGAAGGTGCTCACTTTGTACTTTTATCTGGGGAAACATTACCCTTAATGGAAGGGTAAATGTTATACCAGTTGAGGTCTTAAGTAGAAAATTAGGAGTCTTAGAAGAAACTGTTTAGCAAGACATGTATGCCAGAGGTATTGAGAGTTACCTAGAAAACTGCTTTGTTTAATTGTCCTCCCAAAGGAAATGGCTGAGATATACAGGTTTTCTGCCTTGGATTTTTTATTTTACACAATAATAAAGTTGTATCAAAGCATCTATTTCTAAATTATGTTATTGAGAATAAGCACCCCAGTATTAGAAGGAGAAGGGGAAGTTGGAGAAGAAAGAAGCTAGGGAGATGTCTCAGCAATTCAGAGCACATACAGTTTTTGCAGAGAACCCAAGTTCAGTTCCAACCTCCCTTATCAGCTGGTTCATGTCCCACCAGCTCTGGAGGAATCTGATGCATTTGAACTTTGGAAACACATCTACACACAAACACACATATACTCCTTCTCTCTTTTAATAATTAATAATAAAATAATTCTTTATTTTATAAAGGCAAGAAGGAAAAGTGAAGGAAAAGAGGAAATCAGGAAGAAGGAAGGAAAGATGAAAATTAAGAAGAAAAGAAGGAGTGGAAACAGACACTAGCAGATCATGTCTTGATATCCACAGTTTGTCATTTCCCAAGGGCTTTTTTTTTCTTTTATATATATTTTATTTACTTATTACAGTTTATTCACTCTGTATCCCCCCTGTAGCTCCCTTCCTCCTCCCCTCCCAATCCTACCCTCCCTCCTTTTTCCCAACCTGTGTCCCTTCCCCAGTCCACTGATAAGGGAGATCCTCCTCCTCTTCCTTCTGATCCTAGTTTATCAGGTCTCTAAGGAGTGGTTGCATTGTCTTTCTCTATGGCCTGGTAAGGCTGTTCCCCCCTCATGGGGAGATGATCAAAGAACAGGCCAATCAGTTCCTGTCAGAGACAGTCCCTGTCTCCATTACTATGGAACCAACTTGGACACTGAACTGCAATGGGCTACCTTTGTGCAGGGGTTCCAGGCCATCTCCATGAATGGTCCTTGGCTGGAGTATCAGTCTCAGAAAAGACCCCTGTGCTAAGACTTTTTGGATCTGTTGCTCTCCTTGTGGAGCTTCTGTCCTCTCCAGGTCTTACTATCTCCCACTTCTTTCATAAGATTCCCTGAACTTTGCCCAAAGTTTGGCCATGAGTCTCAGCATCTCCCTTGATATTCTGCAGGGTAGAAATCTTCAGAGGCACTCTGTGGTAGGCTCCTGTCCTGTTCCCTGTTTTCTCCCTCCTCCGATGTCCATCCTCTTTGCCTTTATGAATGAGGATTGAACATCTTAGCCAGAGTCCTCCTTCCTGATTACCTTATTTAGGTGTACAGATCCTAGTAGGTTTATGCTATATTATATTGCTAATATCCACTTATGAGTGAGTAAATACCCTGTGTGTCTTTCTGCTTCTGGGATACCTCACTCAGGATGATCTTGTCCAGCTCCCACCATTTACCTGCAAATTTTATGATTTCCTTGTTTTTTATTGCTGAGTAATATTACATTGTGTAGATGTACCACAATTTCTGTATCCATTCCTCAACTAAGGGGCATCTGGGCTGTTGCCAGCTTCTGGCTGTTATGAATAAAGCTGTTACAAATATGGTTGAGCATATGTCCTTGTTGTATACTTGAGCAACTTTTGGATATGTGCCTAGGAGTGGTATAGCTGTATCTTGAGGAAGCGCTATTTCTAATTGTCTGAGAAAGAGCCAGATTGATTTCCAAAGTGGTCCTACAAGTTTACATTTCCACCAGCAGTGGAAGAGGGCTCTTGAGTTTTTATCTTTTTTTTTTTTAAGTTAAAACTCGACTTTATTTTCTGTTTTCTTTTTCTTTTTTTCTTTATTAATTAGACTTTATTCACTTTGTTCCCCCCCAGTAGTTCCCTTCCTCCTCCTGTCCCAATTCCTCCCTTCCTCCACCCTCTGCATGCATGACCCTCCCCAAGTCCACTGATAGGCAAGGTCTTCTTTTCCTTCCTTTTGATCCTAGTCAATTAGGTCTCATCAGGAGTGGCTGCAGTGTCTTCTTCTGTGGCCTGGTAATGCTGCTTCCCCCTCAGAGGGAGATGATCAAAGAACAGGCTAATCAGTTCATATCAGAGATAGTCCCTCTTCCTATTACAATGGAACCCAATTGGATACTGAACTGCCATGGGCTACATCTGTGCAGGGATCTTAGGTTATCTCCATGCATGGTCCTTGGTTGGAGTATCAGTCTCAGGAAAGACCCCTGTTCTCAGATTTTTTTGGTTCTGTCGCTCTCCTTGTGGAGTTCCTGTCCTCTCCAGATCTTAGTATTTCCCACTTCTTTCATAAGATTCCCTGCACTCTGTACAAAGGTTACCCTTAAGTTTCAGCATCTGCATTGATAGTCTGCAGGGCAGAGCTTTTCAGATTTGCAGGTAAATAGTGGGATCTGGAAAAGATCGTCCTGAGTGAGCTATCCCAGAAGCAGAAAGATGCACATGGTATATACTCACTCATATAGACATATAACATAGGATAAACCTACTAAAATCTGTACATCTAGAGAAACTAATAAGAGGGAGGACTCTTGCTAAAATGCTCAATTTCTATCCAGAAAGTCAAAGAGGATGGAGATCAGAAGAAGGAGAAAACATGGAACAAGTCAGGAGCCTGACACAGAGGACCTCTGGTTCTTGAGTGTTTAATCTTAGCCATTCTGATGGGTGTAAGGTGAAATCTCAGGGTCGTTTTGATTTGCATTTTCTCCCACCTCAAGTTTTAAATTAACTGCTTTGTTTGTTTATCTCTGGATTTTAGCTCTTCAATGCTTCTATTGTTCTCTCTGAGCTTTCATTACCTGTGTCCTTGGTTCTATCTTTTCTTCCACATAAACAATGTACAAATCTACTAGGGATTAGTTTGTGAGCCTGATATTTACCTATTACCTTACTTTTCTCTGCACTAAAAACGCAAAAGAATAAACATTAGGAAGGAAGCAGTTACATTGGCTCACAGACTGATGGGTCAGTCCATCATTCTAGGAAGGCCTGGAAGTAGGACCTTAAGGCCGCTACAATAAGCTATCAGAGAGAGAGAGAAATGCAGGTGCTCAATTCACTTTACCCTTACTGTTGAGGTCTGGATCGCAGCCCAGGGAATATTGCTGTCCACAGTCATGGTGGGTGTTTCTCCTTCAGTTAACCTAGTTTAGTAACTCCCTTACACACATGCCCAGATGCTTGTCTCCTGTTCACTTTAAACACCATTAATTTGGCATTAAGATTAACCATGGCATCCAGGCCTTCACTTGTGGAAATGCCTTTCAGTTACAATGACAATTTAAATTACAATGTTAGAGTTTCCTAAATTTGAATATCCACTTATATTCTTTTTTCTTGGTAGAATTTTTTTTTATTTATTTGTTTGTTTATTACAATTTATTCACTTTGTATCCCCGCTGTAGCTCCCTCCCTCATCTCCTCCTAGTCCCTGCACCCTCCCTCTTCTTCCTCTATGCCCTTTCCCTAGTCCCCTGATAGAGGAGGACTCTTCCCCTTTTATCTGACCCTACCCTGTCCAGTCTCATCATGGTTGGGTGCATCATCTTTCTCTGTGGCCTGGGAAGGCTGCACACTCCAGGAGGAGGTGATCAAAGAGCTGGCCACTGCATTCAGGTCAGAGAGAGCCTCTGTTCCCCTTACTAAGGTACCCACTCAGAAACTGAGATGTTTCCTCTGAAAAGAGGGTCTAGGTCCTCTCTATGCAATGTACTTGTTTGGATTATTAGTCTCTACAGTACCCCCTGAATCCAGGTTTTTTGGCTCTGTTGGTTTCCCTGTGGAGTTCCTGTCCCCTCCAGGTCTTTCTGTCTCCCTCTTCTTCCATAAAAATTCAGGTACTCTGCCCAAAGTTTGGCTATGAGTCCCAGTACCTTTGTTGAAACCCTCCTAGGTAGAGTCTGTCAAAGGTCCTCTGTGGAAGGCTCCTGTCCTGTTTCTTGTCTTTTCCTACTTCAAATGGCTATCCTGTTTGCCATTATGAGTGAGGATTAAACATCTTCCCTAGGGTCCTCCTTGTTATTTAGCTTCTTTAGGACTATAGATTTTAGAATGCTTATCCTATATTATATGGCTAATATCCACTGACAAGTGAGTATATACCATCTGTGTCTTTCTGGTTCTGGGGTACCTAACAAAGGATGATGTTTTTTTTGTTGTTGTTGTTCTTAACATTTGCCTGCAAATTGCATGATTTCCTTGTTTTTAGTTGCTGATTAGTATTCCATTGTGTAAATGTACCACAATTTCTGTATTCATTTCTCAATTGAGGGACATCTAGGTTATTTCCAGATTCTGGCTATTACAAATAAAACTGAGCAAATGTCCTTATGGAAAGGTAGGTCATTATTTTGGCATATGCGTAGGAGTGGTAGAATTCTTATATCCACAAGTGTATACACACACACACACACACACACACACACACACACACACACACATATATATATATATGCTTCATCTTTCCAGGTGTCTAAGTTTAAACCTCGCAGTTGTCCTTGATTATTTTCTTTTTCTTACCTCTTCAAATTACTAGTCACCATTCCACAGGATGGCCTCAAAATAGTCATAAATTAAGCCATAATCACTATGACTCTAAACACTTCCCAAACATAAGATATCTCTTTTTTATGAAACAGTATTCAGTATGTTCCTTGTGTGTGTGTGTGTGTGTGTGTATGTGATTGTGTGTTTGTGTTCTTGTATATGTGTGTGTGTGTGTGTGTGAAGGTATGCTTGACTGCATGGATTCTGTAATCCCACCAGGCAAGAAAATGACAGCCTACAGACTAGGAAAGAATCTTCATCAACCCTTTATCTGACAGAGGACTAATATCCAGTATATATAAAGAACTCAAGGATTTAAACAGCAAAAAAAAATCAAGTAATCCAATTAAAAAATGGGGTACAGAGCTAAACAGAGAACTCTCTGTAGAGGAATATCGAATGGCAGAAAAACACTTAAAGAAATGCTCAACCTCATTAGCCATCAGGGAAATGCAAATCAAAACGACCCTTAAGATTTCACCTTATATGGTCTATTTTGGAGAAGGTTCCATGAGGTTCTGAGAAGAAGGTAAATTCTTTTATGTTTGGGTGTAAACCAAACATGTTTACATGTTCTGTAAATGTCTGTTAGGTCCATTTGATCCATGACCTCTGTCAGAGACTTTGTTTCTTTGTTTAATTTCTGTTTTGTTGACCTGTCCTTTGTTGAGAGTGGGGTGTTGAAGTCTCCCACTATTAATGTGTGGGGATCTATATGTGGTTTAAATTTTATCAATGTTTCTTTTACAAATGTGGGTGCTCTTGTATTTGGGGCATAGATGTTCAGGATTGTGATGTCTTCCTGGTGGAATTTTCCTTTGATGAGTATGAAGTGTCCTTCCTCATCTCTTTTTATTAATTTTGGTTGAAAGTCTATTTTATCAGATATTAGAATGGCTACTCCTGCTTGTTTCTTGGGTCCATTTGCTTGGAAAGTCGTCTTCCAACCTTTTACCCTCAGGTAATGTCTATCTTTGTGTCTTAGGTGTGTTTCTTGTGTGCAACAGATTGCTGGGTTTTGTTTACGTATCCATTCTGTTAATCTGTGTCTTTTTATTGGAGAGTTGAGTCCATTGATGTTGAGAGAGATTAAAGACCAGTGGCTGTTAGATACCTTGATTTTGATGTTGGCTGTGGTCATCAGGTTGTGTGCTTGGTTGCTTTTTGTTTTAGTGTAGTAAGGTTAAATATTTCCTGTGTTTTCTTGAAAGAAGCTAATTTTGAGGGGTTGTATTTTCCCTTCCAGTGTCTTCTGTAATACTGGATTTGTTTGTAGGTATTGTTGAAATTTGTTTTTGTCATTGAATATCTTGTTTTCTCCGTCTATGAGGACTGAGAGTTTTGCGGGGTAGAGTAGCCTGGGCTGACATCTGTGTTCTTTTAGGGTCTGCCTGATATCCATCCAGGCCCTTCTGGCTTTCATAGTCTCTGTTGAAAAGTCAGGTGTGATTCTAATGGGTTTGCCATTATATGTTACTTGGCATTTTTCCCTTGCAGCTTTTAGTATTTTTTTCTTTGTTCTGTATAATTACTGTTTTGATTATTATGCGGTGGGAGGATTTTCTTTTCTGAACAGAACACCAACAGCACAGGTTCTAAGAGCAACAATCAATATATGGGACCTCATGAAACTGAAAAGCTTCTGTAAAGCAAAGGATACCGTCACCAAAACAAAGTGAGTGCCTACAGATTGGGAAAGATTCTTCACCAACCCTTTATCTGAGAGAGGACTCATATCTAGTATATATAAAGAACTAAACAAGCTGAAAAGCAGCAAACCAAGTAATCCACTTAAAAAATGGGGAACGGAGCTAAACAGAGAATTCTCAATAGAGCAATATCGAATGGCAGAGAAGCACTTAAAGAAATGTTCAACCTCATTAGCCATTAGGGAAATGCAAATCAAAACAACCCTGAGATTTCACCTTACACCCATCAGAATGGCCAAGATCAAAAACTCAAGTGACAACACATGCTGGAGAGGTTGTGGAGAAAGGGGAACCCTTCTCCACTGCTGGTGGGAATGTAAACTGATACAACCACTCTGGAAATCAATCTGGCGCTTTCTCAGACAACTAGGAATAGCGCTTCCTCAAGATACAGCCATACTACTCCTAGGCATATATGCAAAAGAGGCTCAAGTACACAAAAAAGACATTTGCTCAACCATGTTTGTAGCAGCTTTATTTGTAATAGCCAGAAGCTGGAAACAACCCAGATGCCCCTCAACTGAAGAATGGATGCAGAAACTGTGGTACGTCTATACAATGGAATATTACTCAGCAATAAAAAATAAGGAAATCATGAAATTTTCAGGTAAACTGTGGGACCTGCAAAGGATCATCCTGAGTGAGTTTTCCCAGAAGCAAAAAGACACACACGGTATATACTCACTCATATAGACATACAACGTAGGACAAACCCACTAAAATCTATGCGTTTAAGAAACCAAGCAACAGAGAGGACCCTAACTATAATGTTCAATCCTCACCTGAAAGGCAAAGAGGATGGACATCAGAAGAAGAAGAAAATAGGAAAGAAACTAGAAACCTGATACAGAGGGCCTCTGAAAGCCAGAAGAAGAAAACAGGAAACAAACTAGGAACCTACCACAGAGGACCTCTGAAAGCCTCTGCCCTGCAGACTATCAAAGCAGATGCTGAGCCTGATGGCCAACTGTCGGGCAGAGTGAATGGAATTTTATGTAAAAAGTGGGAAATAGTAAGAGCTGGAGAGGACAGGAACTCCACAAGGAGAGCAACAGAACAAGAAAATTTGAAGACAGGAAACTTCCCAGAGACTCATACTCCAACCAAGGACTATTCATGGAGATAACCTAGAACCCCTGTACAAATGTAGCCCATAGCAGGTCAGTGTCCAAGTGGGTTACCTAGTAATAGGAAGAGGGACTGCCTCTGACATAATCTGATTGGCCTGCTCTTTGATCACCTCCCCCTGAGGGGGGAGCAGCCCTACCAGGCCACAGAAGAGGACAATGCAGCCACTTTTGATGAGAACTGATAGCCTAAGATCAGAAGGGAGAGGAGAACCTCCCCTATCAGTGGACTTGGGGAGGGGCATGCATGCTGAAATGGGAGGGAGGGTGGGAACGGGAGGGGAGGAGGAAGGGGCTTATGGGGGGGATAGAAAAAAAATAAAAAACAAATAAATTAAGAGAAAAAAAATTTCACCTTATACCCATCAGAACGGCTAAGATCAAAAACTCAAGAGACAACACATGCTGGAGAGGTTGTGGAGAAAGGGGAACCCTCCTCCACTGCTGGTGGGAATGTAAACTTGTACAACTACTATGGAAAGCAATCTGGCGCTTTCTCAGACAACTAGGAATAGCGCTTCCTCAAGATCCAGCTATACCACTCCTAGGCATATACCCAAAAGAGTCTCAAGTACACAATAAGGACATTTGCTCAACCGTGTTTGTAACAGCCTTATTTGTAATAGCCATAAGCTGGAAACAGCCCAGATGCCCCTCAGTGGAGGAACAGATGCACAAATTTTGGTATATCTACACAATGGAATATTACTCAGCAATAAAAAACAAGGAATTCATGAAATTTGCAGGTAAATGGTGAAATCTGGAAAAGATCATCCTGAGTGAGCTATCCCAGAAGCAGAAAGATGCACACGGTATATACTCACTCATATAGACATATATTATAGGATAAACCTCCTAAAATCTGTACACCTAAAGAAACTAATCAAGAGGGAGGACTGTTGCTAAAATGCTTAATTCCTATCCAGAAAGGCAAAGAGGATAGAAATCAGAAGGAGAAAAGAGTGTACAAGTCAAGAGCCTGACACAGAGGACCTCTGAAAGGTTCTGCCCTGCAGACTATCAATGCAGATACTGAGACTTATGGGAAACCTTTGGGCAGAGTGCAGGGAATCTTAGGAAAGAAGTGGGAAACAGTAAGATCTGGAGAGGACAGGAACTCCACAAGGAGAGAAACAGAACCAAAAAATCTGAGAACAGGGGTCTTTCCTGAGACTGATACTCCAACCAAGGACTATGCATGGAGATAACCTAAGACCCTGCACAGATGTAGCCCATGGCAGTTCAGTATCCATGTGGGTTCCATTGTAATAGGAACAGGGACTGTCTCTGACAAGAACTGATTGGTCTGCTCTTTAATTACCTCCCCTTGAGGGGGAAGCAGCATTACCAGGCCACAGAAGAAAACAAGGCAGCCACTCCTGATGAGACCTAATTGACCAGGATCAGAAGGAAGGAAAAGAAGTCCTCCCCTATCAATGGACTTGGGGAGGCACATGCAGGCAGAGGGTGGAGGAAGGGAGCGATTGAGACAGGAAGAGGGAGGGATACAAAATGAATAAAGTGTAATTAATAAAGAATAAAAAAAATAGCACCTTAAAAAAGATTAATACCACAACAACAATTTTGAGTCAAATTTTAAAGCTAGCTTTAATTAAAATTCTGCCTAGGATGATGTACTTTGGTCCAGTCCATTGGGGGGTTCCCAGAAAATGGTGAGGACTCATATTTTCCAAAGGCTTAGAAAGGAAAATCCATAAAGGTACATATTTTCCACAAGGTCCAATCAGGGGCAAGCATATATCCTGACCTGACTTACTTCCTCCCTGCATACCTCCTTCCAGCCTACACATATATGGGATCAAGCACATCCGGTGCAGTTCAGTCAAACAGACTTGTTTAGTGGAGTGAACTCATGTGACTTGTATATAATAGTAGCCTTCAGCTTTCCAGGAAGTGTCTGGCCATAGGCAAGTGGACTTAGAGTTTACAGGTGTTTTTGTTTTATGGATTTCTTAGGCTCAGTAATTAAAACTTAAATTTCACATAGTTCAAGTGGAAGACGATGGTTGATATCAGAAGTTCTCAATCACTTACTTTCTCTTTTGAAATCAGACCCTACCTGAACCAGAAACTTACCATTCAGCTATACTGGATGACCAGTGGGACTCTATGTTTCTCCTTTCTGTGGTTACAGCTGTGTAGCATGTAGCACCACATTGGGCTTCGTGTGTGTGTGTGTGTGTACTGGGAGCTGATGGGTTTCTCATGCTCAAAGAGCAAGCACTTGGCTCACTGTTCCTTCTCCCAGGCCTTAATCAGTTTATTCTCAGCACAGAAACCAGTGTATGTTTTCCTCATGACTCTAAAATCCAGAGACTCATTGTAATTATGCAGAAGAATACCAGTGGCTCCTGGGGCCTGCTGTGACTACCCCATCTCCCTAGGTCTTCACTGATACCTATCTTTATATTTTATTACAAGTAACTTAATAAATTTGATGTAATTCTTTCTTTTATGTTAATTTATTTTCTTTAGGAGTTAATGAGATGTTTTCATGTGCTTATCTGTATGTGTCCTTTAGAGAAATGTCTCTTCAATTTCAAGCTTTCTCTAAACTCATTTGCCTTTTTAATGTTATGCAACATATGCACACACAAACATGAACACACACACACAGGTACACACACACACACACATAAAATCTACATAGCTCCTAGACTCATCAAGTATGTAACTATCAATATTCTTTTTCATTCTATAGATTTTCTTCTAACTTAGTAAACACTAACCTCCATATAAAGTATTTAACCTAATCAATCCCAATTTATATTTGTTTTGCTTATTGTACTTTTGGTGTCAAATGAAACCAAATTTAGAGCATTTGGATTTCTGTTTCCATATGTGCAAACCTGTGCTGCAATTTTCTATGTCTTTCTCCTCTATTTCAAATTTATAAATAGTATCTTCTTAGGAAGTTTTCACAGTTAATCTATTTAAAACAATAAACATTTCTTGGCTTACCACATCCTAGTCCCTGTTCCCTGTATGTCCTTCAGCTCTGACTTTCATATGGTTTCTTGAATGCTTATGTGTGAATGTAAGGATTCTGGCTGTGAATGACTTGTTTCACTCCCCCACTTTTTTTTTTTTTTTTTTTTTTTACAGCAGAGCCTGGAGATAGAAGATGCCCAGCACACCTGGGCAGCCTGCATCTCTGCCTGACACCAGATCCTGATTATCCTGTGTGCATAAGCAGATCTGTGTGCCTCTTTTCATCTGTTCTTGACATCATCTCTTATTTCATCACCGGCATAATTGCTGGCATTTTCATTATCAAACAATATTTAAAATGGTCCCATTCTTTTGTGATGCTAAGTATATATATAGAATCACCCTTCTGGGTTATTGCAGGACATTCTGGATTTAAAAATAAATGTCTTAGCTAAAGAAACTAACTTTTTATTCTATTTATTTACTTATTTGTTTGTTTACTTATCTATTAATTAATTAAT
Source organism: Psammomys obesus (assembly GCF_907164565.1). Taxonomy (NCBI): domain Eukaryota; kingdom Metazoa; phylum Chordata; class Mammalia; order Rodentia; family Muridae; genus Psammomys; species Psammomys obesus. The sequence goes on along the minus strand of NW_026585504.1, from coordinate 55,694,211 downwards.
TAATCAATTAATTAATTAATTAATTTTTAGTCAGAATTTTGTGCATAATAAACTGTGTTTATCAGCTATAGCAGTTCCCTGGTAGAATTTTTGGGGTAATTTATTTATACTATCATGTCACCTGTGAGTACTGATAATTTCACTTCTCCCTTTCCAAACTGAATCTTCTTATTGCTCTAGCTAGGATTCAGGTATTATATTAAAGAGATACAGAGAGAGCAGACAGCCTTGTCATGTCCATTATTTCAGTGGAATTGATTTAAATTTCTATCCTTTTATTTTAGGTTGGCTATAGGCTTGCTGTATATTGCCTCTGCTATGTCCCTGGCTTTAAACATGAAGGGGAGTTGGATTTTGTCAGCATCTTTTTCAGCATCTAAGGAGATGATTAGTTGGATTTTTTCCTTCAGTTTGTTTACATGGTGGATTACATTGATGGATTTCCATATAATGAACCACCCCTTCATGCCTGAGATGAAGTCTACTTGGTCTTGGTGGATGATATATTTAATGTGTTCTTGGGTCAATGTTAATAAAGGAACTGGTCTGAAATTCTCTCCCTTTGTTGGATCTTTGTGTGGTTTAGCTGTGATCTCATAGAATGAGTGTGGTAATGTTCATTTTCTTTCTGTTTTGTGGAATAGTTTGAAGAGTGTTGTTAGTAGCTATTCTTTAAATGTCTGGTAGAATTCTGTGTTGCAACCATCTGTACCTGGCCTTTGTTTGGATGGGAGACTTGATGACTGCTCCTATTCAATTAGAGGATATTTAATTTGTTTACCTGATCTTGCTTCAACTTTGGTAAGTGGAATCTCTCAAGAAAATTATCCATTACATTTAGATTTTTGAATTTTGTGGCATAATGGATTTTGAAGTAAGACCTAATGATTCTTTGGAAGTCCTCAGTGTCTGTTTTTATGTTCTCCTTGATTTAGATAGTGTCTCTCTGCCTTTTAGTTAGTTTGGCTAAGGGTTTGTCTATCTTGTCATTTTTTTCAAAGAACCAGCTCTTGGTTTCATTGATTCTTTGAATTGTTTTTTGGTTTCTAATTTATTGATTTCAGGCCTGAGTTTGATCATTTCCAGCTGTCTACTCCTCTTGTATGTGTCTGCTTCTTTTTTTCCTATGGTTTTCAGGTGTGCCATTAAATTGCATTTATAAGATATCTCCTCTCTTTATAAAGGCACTCAGTGTTATGAACTTTTCTTTTAACACTGCTTTCATTATATTCCATAAGTTTGGGTATGTTATGCCTTCATTTTCATCTAATTTTAGGAAGGCTTTAATTTCTTTCTTCATTTCTCCCCTTACCCAGTCGTCATTAAGTAAAGAATTGTACAGTTTCCATGTGTGGGCAAACTTTTTATTCTTTCTGATGTTGTGGTCCATTTTTAGCCCATGGTGGTCTGGTAGGATACAATGGACTTCAGACTACTTGATTAGTGCATTGATTTTACTTTTTCCTGTGTTGGGGATGGGAGACAGTATCTCATACACACTAGGGAAGGCTCTTACTCTAAACTGTGTACACATGTGAAAGTACACATGAGAGGCTGGCATCAGGTGTCTTCCTGCACTTCCTTCCATTGTATATATTGAGACAAAGTCTCCCACTTGAACCCAAAGCTTGCTTGCCAACTGGGCTAGTCTAGCTAGCCAGCTTGTTGTCAGGATCCCCTGTCTCTTTGTGTAGCTCTTTGGCATTACAAGTGAGCCATCACACCATCCCACCATCACATAGAAATGGGAGATCTGAACTCCAGTTCTTTTGCCTGCAGAGCACACATTTTGTTTCACAGACTTGTCTATATATTTTTTTAACATGGAATCCTAAGAATCACTTCCACTAAATGGCATTCATGTTTATTTTCCTACCCCTTAATTACTTTGCTTCTGTTAAATTCTTTTCAACTCAGCCTACTATTAGAACTTAGGTAGTATTATATTTATAACTAATTTTTTTCTACCACTTTCACAACAAAAGTGGAAATAAAGAATTTTGAAAAGTTCTAAGGAGCTACCACTCACTGACTGACTAGTTGCCTAACTTTGTTAAATGAGGTATCATTTTACCCATGTGAAAAACTGGGAAGATAATATGTTGTGAAGAGCCATTCCACACAATTATTTTTCTGTTTTATTTTTCTTTTTGCTACAAAAGGCCTAGGCATCCTTCAAGAAGGGTTGTACTAAGAACATCCTGTTTCCAAAGCTAAGGTTTATTATCCATGAAACAGACCATTTGCAAAATTAATAGGTAAATTAGCAAAAAGAAACAGATCATTAAACCCAGTGCTATGGTTTAGAGTCTGGGTTGGGGAAGGAAGCCAAAGTGAAGTGTGGAAGCCAAAGTTCCCTTAAGTGACAGGAACTATCAGTCTGTGGTGGAGGTTGTGGTCACTCAAATAGAATCAGAGAAGTGCTCTTAGTAAGTGGTATCTAAACCCACTCTCACGAGGGATGTGCTTTGAGATTGAAGGCAGAATGAGACATAAGTTACTAAGTATGTGCCAATGCATCATATGAAAGGAAAGAAAATGCCTGAGCCTATTTACTTTCACCATTTTATTGTTACATTTAAATGTGTTATTTATCACTTTTGTGATGTACAGGTATATATTTTCATATGTGTGTAAGGGTACATATTTGTGTGTGTGTGTGTGTGTGTGTGTGTGTGTGTGTGTGTGTGTGGTGTGGTGTGGTGTGTGTGTGTGTGTGTGTGTGTGTGTGTGTGTGTGTGTGTGTGTAGGCTAGAGGTTGATAATCAGTGTCTTTCTCAATTGCTCTTATTTTGAGACAGAGCATTTCATTGAATATATGGTTCACCGAATGCCTAGATTGACTGGCCAACAGACTCAGGGACCCAATCTGTTTGTTCTGATTGCCCAGCTTCAGACATGTGTCCTGGGATAGCACTCAAATCTTCATGCTTTCATAGCAAGCAATTACCCACAAGGCCATATTCCCATCTCCTCTACTAACCATTTCTTGCATTATTCGAATCCTTTATAGTGAGCACATTCCATGTTGAAATATTAGCAGGCCTTACTTCATGCCAGTGTCCTGGCTCTCTCCTTTGTCTTTCTATGTATGTCAATTAAAAGTAGCAGTGTTCCTATCCAAAAGGCTAGTGACTGTATTGACTTAAAGCAAGGCCCAGACAATCAAATGGAGTATTTGAAAGTATATGCAGACCTCATAAAGTTTATGATGTTTAAATTGTGATATGTAAAATAAACATAATTCCATCTTGTGGAGGGCTTTTAATTGTGAAGATAAATAGCAAAACAGGATAAGCAAGCTAATCATAGATAATTCTAAATGAATCGTAGGAAGCATGAAAGGAGATTTATATGCATTGTGTCATTTTAATCTCACTGCAATCCTGCCAGGTGGAAACTGTTACGGTTTACATCTTATATTTGAAGATAGTGGAGTTTGAGATGTCGAATTTTTTTCCCAAGGACACTGAGCTAATGAGTAGAGGGAGGAGGGCCTCAGATCCAAGACATCTGGCCCCAGAGGCTTGATTAACAATCAGCAGATAGTGCTGTATTAACCGTGACCCTCAGCAGATGTTTCATTCCAGTGCTGGAGAAATAGCTCAGTGGTTACAACAGTAGCTGCTTGTCCAGAGGACCAGAATTTGATCCCTATCTCCCACATCAAGCCATTCACAACTGCCTGTAACTCCTGCTCTGGATGATCTGATCCCCTTTCTGGCCTGTGAAGATGCTTGTACTTAAACGCACATACCCCCACACAAACACACATACAAACAAAAGTGAAATTAAATCTTAAAAACAGATTCCTCTGGGTTCTTATTTGCACCTCATATCTACCACAGGGATCAAAGCTCTTCTTGAGTACTTTTCTGGCTAGCCTGTGATGCACTCTGTCTTCAGACTGGTTAATAAAATTTGAAAACCTCTTGATCTTCAAAATGAAAATTACTTGTAAGCCCATGTGCTCCTGGATGACACTCCCCATGGATCTCTTCTACTTCTGGCTGCAAAAGTGCAGGAGCTCCTCTCCCTCTTGGATTTCCTATAAATTGGAGTGGGCATATGGTTCCATTTCCTTGTCTTACATTCCTTGTTATTTTGGAAGTTGCACTGAATAAATACTAAAATTGTCTAATTTCTGTTTCCCCTTTATTTATTAGTATCCACATTGATCCTCACAATCACCTACAGAAATATCACTGTCAGAGCTATGGCAGTGGATAAAATTTCCTCCTTGGACTTTATGAATCTGAGTAGCCAGCATCCCCACACTGAAAGGAAAGTACTTAATAGGGTCTTTGTGATACCAGAGATTACCCTAAGACATCATCTCTCAGGATGTTTTCCACCTTTGTTTTTTGAGGCAGATTTTCTCACTCTCCTAGAAGTTAGTGATTTGGATAATTCACATGGTCAATAAGTGCCAGGGTTCTATCTGTCTTCACTTCCACAGCATTTGGGATTAAGCAAACATCACCCTTAGGATTTTTAAATGGAATCTGGGAATGACATTCAGGACACAGAAAATATTTTAATGTCAGCCATTTTCCCATCCCCTGTTCTGTTTGATTTTTACTATTTATTTACTTTGTATTCCCACTGTAGCCCTCTCCCTTATCTCACACCCACCCTCCCTCTTCTCTCCCTAAGCCCTTTCCATAGTCCTCTGATAGGGGAGGACCTCCTTCCCTTCTATCTGACCCTAGCCTATCAGGTCTCATCAGGAATGGCTGCATTGTCTTCTTCTGTGGCCTAGTAAGGCTATACTCCCTCAGAGGGAGGTGATCAAAGAGACAGCTCCTGAGTTCAAATCATAGACAGGCGCTGCCACCTTTACTAGGGAACTCACTTGGAAACTGAGCAGCCTATGTGCTTCCTCTGAGCAGGGGGTCTAGGTCCTCTCCATGCAAGGTCCTTAGTTGGAGTACCAGTCTCTGCGGGAGCCCTGGGCCCAGGTTATTTTGGCTCTTGTTGGTCCCCTTGTGGAGTTCATTGCTGTTTTAATTCTAATTATTTGCTTACCTTTTCATACAGGGAAATTTTGCAGTTTTCTGAATATCTTACACCTGTTTTTAAAGCAGTAGAATATGGCATTGGTGATTTTAAACTTGGCTTCTCACACTATACACTTTTCTGACTTAATTCTTTCTGTAGACATTGTTGGACATTACTAATTCCTGGAATAGGAGAGAGATTCGATTCAATCTTTTGTTCCTTGTTGGCTAGGTTTATAGAAATTACTTAGATAGATGTATGCACATAGGGAAAGGTACATAGATACTAAATGCAGTACATGACTTTCAAGGTTTTGATGTTACAGCCCCATAAATATGGGGACATTAATAAAAATGTACCTTTTGGGCTAGTGATAAGAAGTTTTGTCCTTTCTTTTGATTCTGGGCATCAATAGCAGCTCTGTTACTAGTCAGCCACATGGTCATGAAAATGAACAACAGTTGCTATCTACTGTAATATGTTGCTGGTGAGTTTGTCGCAGATTAAGAATGTTAAATGTGTTTTCTTCCTTGAGATTCATTCAAGTTTCCTTGGGATTTCTTATATTTAAGATTGAGGCAAGTCTGTATTTAAAGAATAACCCTCTTCTAACACCACATTTCTCATTCATATAGGAAGGCTGGATAAGGAATGTGTTTTTATGGACAGGATGAGGGCTGGGCTCTGAACATGACTTAACGAGCAAAGTGTTTGACTTGTAAGAATGAAGTCCTGGACTGGATACTCAGGATACATGTTTTTAAAAAGCATGTATTGTTGGTACAAAAATATAATTCCAGTGCTGGAGAGATAGAGGTGAGGGGTTCCTGTGGTTGGAATCTGAAGTATGACTTGACACTTGAAATTGCTTTAACACACATCACAGGTACTTGTATCTGCACACATATGAAGACACACACACACACACACACACACACATAAACACACAAAGAGAGGGGGAGGAGGAAAAGAGAGAGAGAGATTTGAATTGACATGCATATAAACACTGGATTGGTAGAAGCAAATTAGTCCTGAGGAACTTAAGTGGCATAACACTTAGGGTAAGAGTGTTATTTAGTGGTGATAGTCAATATTCCCTAAATATGGGCAAAGAGGACCTAGAACTACCTAGAAATAGAGAAGAAGAAATGGCTAGGGGTGCAGCTTTTCCTATGCTCCAGAAGTTCCAACCTAATCACCATCACATCATGTGAGATGTGGAATGAAGCCATGTTAGACATTCCAATCCCACTGTCACCTGACCACAAACATTTGAGAAGCTTTAAGCACAGCCACAAAAGAAACCTTCCTGCAAGATCCAGTCCATCCTATAGAGTTATGAGAAACAACAAGAGAGTTCTCAACTTCCGATATGGTTTTTGGCTTGTTTATTCACTAGCAGTAGATAAGCAAGACCCTGGAGATTTGAAGCTTTGATCACATCTGTACAAACAGATAGACATTGTACATCCAGTATCAACGAGGAGTCATTGGTTACTTCTTGACTTCTAGATATGTGTTTGAAGTGAATTATGTAGAATCCTAAGTGAATTCTTCCCATCAGAACTATCCACGTAAAACGCTGTAATGATGGATACGTTCTATGAGCACAATGGCAAGGTTGACCTCCAGCCTTCACATGCACACACGTACATGTGTGCCTGCATACGTGTGTGTGTGTGTGTGTGCACTCACACCTCACCAGGGTTCCTGTATGCATGTTTTCAGGCCCTTGGTGTCTGTTCCAGGAATTAGAAAGGCACACAGAGATTATAGGTCATCAAGTGAAATTTATTCAAAAGCAAAGTGATAGTACAGATAGAATGTGCTACAAGCAATGGGATTCTTGCATTATAGTACTCAGAGGTTTATACAGTACTGTCTGGAGCCTTCCTTTATGGGGTCTTGGAGAAGGAGGCATTTGGTTGTAAGTGGCATGATATGGGTGTTTCTCCTGTTTTGATCGACAGGCATGGATCTGTAAGCTGTAACATTTCTCTACAGCATATTCTCTTTTCCCACAATGTATCTGATTTAACTCATATACATGCCCAAGTGAAAATTCTAGGTTTACATTAAAAAAAAGGATGTGTATATAACCCAGGCTAACTCAAATCTTAGGAACCTTAGGTTGTTAAAGTATTTGTTCATTATATTTGCCTATCACACACACACACACACACACACACACACACACACACACACACGCATATACACACACACACATACATATACACATACTAGAAGAAAAAATTAAAGGTATTGAAAATAAGGCACTTAATTTTCAGTTCTATTAAGTTTAAACTACAGGTGTGTACTCTTTTAGATAACATAGCTCTAAAATTAAGAGCAGATACCTTTTGCAATTCAACACCTTTCAAATCTATACACTGAGTTACTGGATTGGGTGGTTTGAATAGGAATGCCTCCCAAAGGTTCAAATATTTTAATACTTTATTTGATGAAACTGTTTGGGAAAGATTATGAGATGTGGCCTAGTTGCAGGTGTGACACTGGGGTGGGCTTTGACATCCAAAAACCCACACAATTTTCAGGGAATTCTCTGTGTGTCTCTCTGTCTCTCTCTCTCTCTCTATGTGTCTCTCTCAGATAAAACTGCTCAGCTACACAATTAATCACTTTGTTTTATAAGTTGACTTGGTCTTGGTACCTTAGCACTAGAATGGAAAAGTGACAAAGGCACTGGTATACAGACAATCTGAAAGTAGACAAGTAATTTTCTGGATGGTTAGGACTTCAGTAAGAATGAAGGATGTGTGAACAGGCTGCTACTCAGACTTTATATCCATGTCTCTCAAATCATGGAACCCAGGCTAGTTGCTTTTCCTATTGCTGTGATAAAATTGCTTGGCAAAACATCTTCAGGAAGAAAGGGTATCTTTGTCCCTCTTGGCAGGGAAAGCAAGGTGCAAAAGTGTGAGGTAACTGATCATAATATACCAATCGATAGGAAGCAGAGAGAAAGAGATGAAAGCTGGTGTTCAGACTACTTTCTTCTATTTATTCAGTTACAGACCCTAGCACGCAAAATGGTGTGTCCTTTATTTAGTGTTGATCTTTGTAATTCATTAACTTAATCTAGATACTCCCTCAAAGAGTCACAAGACTATCTCCCCATATGGTATTTCTGTACCCCATCGGGTTGATAGTAGAGAGGATCCATCACAACATGTATGATTAGGGCCTTGTTACTAATGCCCCACCAGAACTCTGTGGCTGACAGACTCTTGAATGACATTATCAGGACTTGGATCATGTAAAGAGAACAGCTTCTAGATAAAGTAAGTAAAATACCGTATGAGAAATATCAGCATGATTTGTTCTTGAAGTTGTCAAAGCCATGCTTATTTGGTCATTCATTAAAAACTATACAAAATACACACATAAGACTTTGTGTGTATATGTGTGTTCACCTATGTATGATTCTGTTGATAGTTATTTGCTGTAAAGTATGTCTGCACACAACTGAGCAGCGTTGGTGATATTTAAAACCCCTCCACACTCCAGGCAGTGCCCAGTGTGTTAAAGTCACATCCCAGCACCCTAGCAGTGAACTATTTTAAAACTGTACCTTGCATGGCATTGCAAGAAGAGGTTGATTGCTTACCTAACAGTATATGGTCTGGTGCAAGAGACTGATTGTGAGCCAAAGCAGACGAAAGCAGTGGCAGTTTGGAAATAAGGTCCTGGTTTGTGGTAACAGGAATGAAAGAAAATCTGTCGTGGGCATGGGAGACAGAAGGGATTCCACATGGGAAGATCGTGGGAGACGGACTAGGTGGAGTAAAGCCAAGTTTTGGAGCAAGAAAAAAGACATAGAGTTTTTAATGCTCCCCCAGTCGCTTGGGTAGTGTCATGAGACAATTTAGAAGCTAGGTGTTTCCAAAATCTTGGAGGTCTGAGTAGGATACTCTGTCCCATGCGTGAAGAGAGAAATAATCCTCCAACCTAACCCATATTGTCCCAGCAGGTTCAGGAGTGGCTACAGACAAGTGGCTGCAAACTGGTCAAAAGGGTTGCCACGGTTTGACAAGCCCAGGGCAGCTCACCTGAAGCGGCACAATTTCACCTTGTACCAGAATTTCGAACATGAGAAAGAGAAAAAGAAAGAAAACATGCCGGTGAAAGAGAAAGTAACACCTAGCTAGGGGAGGGATCCAATCCGAGGTCAGCGGAAACAGCCTCCCATTGCTCCTTAGGATGATCAGGAAGGGAAACCCTACCAGTCATTGTTGGATGGGGCACCTAGTGATCTGTGGAACACTAGGTTTGTTGCGGATGGCATGGCAGGTATAAGGGGTCACAGGCTTTGGCACCAATGTAATATATAAAGAAGGGGGAGGAAGTTCTCCCCCAGTGAGACAGACAGAGAAGCAGGCCAAGGAACTGACAGAGAACAGGTAGGAGTGGCAGACTGGTTATATCCTGCACCTGGCTGCAGGTGATGAGATAGGACATTGTCAGGACCCTAAAGGCCGCTAGTCTGACGGCAGACTAGTTGAAATGTACGCCTTTGTGACAGTTGACTCGTCCCGCAGGTCTGTCACCAGAGATCCTGAATGGGGGAGTGGGAATAAAAAAGGGGACAAGGGCGCGAGAAATGAAGACCAAGACAGTATCTCTGATCAAAGTCTCCGTTTATTTGAGTTTTCCATACAACTATATAGGCAGAAGCAGAAGGAATGTAATTGACTTTGGCAGGGTTACTAAGTGGCTAGAAATCACAGGATGTCCCACCAAGATGTGCTAATAATGGTAATTTGGAAAGTTCCTCAGAAGAGTTACTTAGGAAGCCCTGAGGGAGAGGAGGATTTAAGGTATTTCAGGAAGATGATCTTATCGAAAGCCCCAGGTCAGCCAGGAATGCACTATTGTATCCGGGCAGTAGTCCAGTCAAGCCAGATGCCAAAATTTAGGGAGCAGCAAGGTGCCAGAAGGCCCCTGACAGAAGTTTCTATAGTGATTTTAAATCCCACAAAGTTGACAGTGATCAAGCATACTGTTTTAATGCTGCACTTGTTGCATGATTAGTATTCACAACTATTATTATTATTATTATTATTATTATTATTATTTATAATTACTTTTGTGTTACTGTGATCAAATGATCATGACCAAAGGTAAGAAAGGATTTATGTAATTTATACATCTGGAGAGATAGATTCTATAGCCACATGAAAGGCATAGAAGCAAGAGCAGGAAGCCAAGAGATCTCATTTCATCCACATGAAGGAAACAGAGAGAAAGGAAGATGAAGATACAACCCCAGAATGCTAGCCTCCAGTAATGTAGTTCCTCCAGCAAGCCTCCACACTCTAAAGGTTCTACAACTTGACTAAACAGCACCACTTCGGGGAATGAGGGCTCAAATACATTAGCCTTTGGGCCCATTTCTCATTCAAACCACCACACCGAAAATTCTCTTCTGATCTTAATGTGTCACTTGCTCTAAACTTTCATCCTAATTCTCACTCTAAGGTCAATGAACTTCATCCTACTTTTCATGAATTGCCACAGATTAGGACCTAATTTATTTCTCCTTTAGTTGTTCCCACTCTATCAAGGCTGTATGATGTTCTTGACAGTAGTTGCTGATCCTCACCCATACCTGTGTATACACTGTACCATGGGAAAACAGAATAGGTTTTCCCCACATGAATATGCAGAAATAAATGGAGTTGTGGTAAGGAAACCATTTGAAATTAATTATTCAAAGAGTTTGATAAATGTTACATTATGAAATTGGTTAAAAAACGACCTCAGCTATGTGCAAACTCAATTTATTCTCTAAAAGGTGATGGTCAATTTCCTTTAATAGTTGCTAACATATTTGATGAAATCTAGGACCCATTTTTGGAAGTAAGAAAGGACTGATAGACTTAGTTGCTGTTTTACATAACGACTCACGGTTGACCAAAATATCACTTACGGGGTGTCTGATATATAGAAATTCATAATTAATAACAAAGCATTGTCCTTAGGAGACGGGTTAGTAAGCTCTGACTGCACAAATGTCAGGACCTGAGTTTGGATCCCCAGAATCCATGTAAAATGTAGGTGTAGTAGTGCGTGTCTGCAGGCCTAGCAATACTACGCGGCGATGGGGGACCTAGTCAGAAGACTCCCTGGAAGCTCAGAGGCCAGCGAATACCATGTACATAACGTGAACAAACAAGAAACCATTGCACCTATACCTACACACACACACACACACACACACACGCATACACACAGAGAGAGATAACACCACAAATTTTCATTGGTCATCTCAGTCTATCTTAGGATGAACAAGGAAGCAAGCAAATACCTAAAAATAACAAGATGTAATATGACCACAAGCTCTGAAAAGTGTAGGAGCCAGACAGAATCTGTGGGCCGTAAGGGAAAGTTGTGTGATGCTGACACAGAGACCGAGCTTAACGAGGGGTGGTGTTTTCAAGTTACTCACTAGAAAGAATATCCTGGGAAGAGCGTTTTGGGTGTATACAAGCTAGTTAACCTAATTTACTATTTACACCTGTTTTTCCATGCGTGACCTCTAACTGGTGGTAATAAATAACATCCCTAGTTATTTTTAACTATTGTCGCCTCTGAAGGTTCACATGCCCATTTGATACAGACAGCTGTGGCCTCCTCATTAAATAAGTGACCCCATAGATTTTTTTACTGGGTTAGTTCTCAAAATTCGCCTTCACTGCACCAATGTGTTATTTTCTGAGGCTATTTTTTAGTGTTTCAAGCCACTTCTATCCTGATCCTTGACTCTTCAAGCAAATACATATCAGCTACTTGAAGTTTGGGTCACAAGGTCTAAAGGCATTATGGCATTATATGCCAATCACTAAAATAGAGAATTTAGGTATATGAGTGACAGGAGGCAGGCAGTCTATTTTTATGCATGGCAGAATGATGCCAGGAAAGAAACTGCTTGGTCCTAAGAAAGTAGATTTGTGTGGTTTACATTCAATTCTTTGGATGGCAAACATTTCCCCAACTGACCCAGCTTCTCAGCTGCAGTTTTGTTCCTGGAAGAGTGAGATTTACAGTGGCACAGACATTCATGTGACACATTCACGTGGTATTGCTATCCCACCCTTAGCCATTCTCTGCCTCTTAAATGGCCTGGGGAAGGATGATACTCAATTCAAGTGGCCTATACATATTGTAGAAGATTAAGTAAATGTGTATGTATCATAGTGAGTGTGTATGTGTGTGTGCAGGTAAGAGGGCATTCTCATGTGTTAGCCCTCCCCTTGCTCCTTGTTTAACACAGGAGTTGTTGGCGCTGTGTACATCGGGAAAGTTGGTTCCTTCAAGCTTCTAGAAGTTTTCACCAGGAGAAGTAAGACTAACATAGCATATTACAATGCCCACTTTACATGTGTTCTACAGATTTGATCTTTGTTCCACACATATACATGACAAGTATTTTACTCACTAAGCTATCTTCCCAGCCAAATATATTTCTATTTTAACTATGGAACACTACAAACTACTTAATGATAGTAAAAATGTCTGTTTCTCTGTATCCTGTTCCTGTTCAAAAAATTATCAAATAAATATGTGTGTATAAATATACACTATTGCTATCAAGAATGTCCCAAATGAGTTGGAAACAAACACATGCATACATTTTCTTTTTTTTTCTTTTTTTTTTTTTTGTTTGGCAATTTTTAAAAATTCTTTATTAATTACACTTTATTCACTTTGTATCCCCCCCTGTGGTTCCCTCCTTCCTCCCATCTCTTCATCCACCCTCTACATGCATGCCACTCCCCAAGTCCACTAATAGGTGAGAAATTCTTTTCCTTCCTTCTGATCCTGGTCAATTAGGTATCATCAGGAGTGGCTGCATTGTCTTCTTCTGTGGCCTGGTAATGCTGCTTCCCCCTCAGGGGGAGGTAATTAAAGAGCAGGCCAATCAGTTCATGTCACAGACAGTCCCTGTTCCTATTACAATGGAACCCACTTGGATACTGAACTGCCATGGGCTACATCTGTGCAGGGGTCTTAGGTTTTCTCCATGCATAGTCCTTGGTTGGAGTATCAGTCTCAGGAAAGACCCCTGTTCTCAGATTTTTTGGTTCTGTTTCTCTCCTTGTGGAGTTCCTGTCCTCTCCAGATCTTACTGTTTCCCACTTCTTTCCTAAGATTCCCTGCACTCTGCCCAAAGGTTTCCCATAAGTCTCAGCATCTGCCTTGATAGTCTGCAGGGCAGAGCCTTTCAGAGGTCCTCTGTGTCAGGCTCCTGACTTGTTCCCTCTTTTCTCCTTCTTCTGATGTTCATCCTCTTTGCCTTTCTGGATAAGGATTGAGCATTTTTGCCAGAGTCCTCCCTCTTGATTAGTGTTTTAGCTGTACAGATTTTAGTAGGTTCATCATATATTACATGTCTATATGAGTGAGTATATACCGTGTGTGTCTTTCTGCTTCTGGGATACCTCACTCAGGATGATCTTTTCCAGATCCCACCATTTACCTGCAAATTTCATGATTTCTTTGTTTTTTATTGCTGAGTAATATTCCATTGTGTGATGTACCACAATTTCTGTATCTATTCCTCCACTGAGGGGCATCTCAGCTGGTTCCAGCTTCTGGCTATTACAAATAAGGCTGCTACAAACATGGTTGAACAGATATCCTTATTGTGTACTTGAGACTCTCTTGGGTATATGCCTAGGAGTGGTATAGCTGGATCTTGAGGAAGCACTATTCCTCATTGTCTGAGGAAGTGCCAGATTGCTTTGCAGAGTGGTTGTACAAGTTTACATTCCCACCAGCAGTGAAGGAGGGTTCCCCTTTCTCCACAACCTCTCCAGCATGTGTTGTCAATTGAGTTTTTGATCTTAGCCATTCTGTTGGGTTTAAGGTGAAATCTCAGGATCATTTTGATTTGCATTTCCCTTATTACTAAGGATGTTGAACATTTCTTTAAGTGTTTCTCTGCCATTCGATATTCCTCTATTGAGAATTCTCTGTTTAGCTCTGTACTCCATTTTTTAATTGGATTACTTGATTCATTGTTGTTTAACTTCTTGAGTTCTTGTATCAGAGCAGATGCTGAGACCCATGACCGAGCCTTCATCAGAGTATAGGGAGTCATATGAAGGAAGGAGGAATTAGTATATCTTAGAGGAGACAGGGAGCCCCACGGGGTCCAGGTGTATCTGAGCACAGGGGTCTTCTATAAGACTGTTTATCCTACCAAGGACCATGCATGGATATAACCTACAACCCCTGCTCAGACATGGCCCATGGTAGCTCAGTGTCCAAGTGGGCTCCCTAGTGAGAGGGACGGGACTGTTTCTGACATGAACTCATGAGCTTCCCCTCCCCCCTGAGGGAGGAGCAGCCTTGCTGGGCCACAGATAAGGACATTGCAACCATCCTGAGGATACCTGATGGGCTGCGGCAGGATGAAGGGAGAGGAGGACACCCTCTCTCAGTGGACTCGGAGAGGGAGAGGGGCAGGGAGGAGATGAGGGAAGAAGGGGAGTATTGGGAGGGAAAGAGGAAGTGGGCTACAGCTGGGATACAAGTGAATGTATAAAATTATTTAAAAATAAAAAAATATTAATTAAAAAAAGAAAAAACTTCTTGGGATATATATTATATATATTAGTCTTCTGTCAGATATAGGGTTGGTGAAGATCCTTTCCCAGTCTGTAGGCTGTTGTTTTGTTCTAACAACAGTGTCCTTTGCTTTACAGACACTTTTCAGTTTCATGAGGTCCCATTTATTGATTGTTGCTCTTAGAGCCTGTGCTGTTGGTGTTCTGTTCAGGAAGTTGTCTCCTGTGCCAATGAGTTCAATGTTCTTCCCCAATTTTTCCTCTAAACGGTGTAGTGTGTCCGGTTTTATATTGAGGTCTTTGATCCACTTGGACTTCAGTTTTGTGCAGGGTGATAAGTATGGATCTATTTGCATTTTTCTACATGTAGACATCCAATTAGACCAGCATCATTTGTTCAAGATGCTGTCTTTTAAGAAAAGTCAAGTCTTAAATAAAGATAAAATGGACACAAATTAGCTGACAGTAAAATACATACTCAGAACACAAGGAAATGAAAGGAGGATCTTTGGTTTCTTTGTGTTTTCCAGTAAGCTATGGATACCTGCTTCTTTGGGAGTCATCTTAGGGCAATTCTGTAATATTCTGTAATATTCCACCAGTGTTCTCTATTGGCCTAATTCCCTGCATGACTCATGAATAACCTGCCCTAGTAACCCTTGGTGCTTATTTTCTATAGCAATGATTCTCAACTTTCCTAATGCTGCAACGCTTTAAAACAGTTCCTCTATTGTGGAGGTCTCTAGCCATAAAATTATTTTCTTGCTACTTTATAACAGTAATGTTGCTACTGCTATGAATCATAAAATAAAAATTTGTGTTTTCTGATGGTCTTAGGCAACTTCTGAGAAAGGGCCCTTTGACCCCCAAAGGGTCATGACCCGCAAATTGAGAACCACTGCTCTAGAAAATGATTCTTAATTTCACATGCTCTCCTCACAGTTTTAATCTGGCCTTGCTTGTGTTCTGTAATTAGCCTGACCAGGGACACCATCTCATTTAACTGTGATAACAAATGATCCTGCTTTCAGAAGGAGGACAGAAAATTTAAGGGGCGAGAATCCAAATTGCTTCCTTTGTGATGGCATTTCCAAGAGAATGGAGCCAAAAAGTGTGCATAAGATGTGTCAATAAGAAGGCCAGAGGCTGCCTGCTGCCAGACAGTGCCTTTCTAGGGGATGATTCTTTCAGATTAAAGAGGATTGGTATCAGTGTAACACCCATAGAATTCTTGGAAGTGCTGAAAATTGCATTTCAGCATATGGAACAGTAGGACTTGCCTAGAGCACCCAGTAAACATTGCCTTAAGTATGTTGAAACACATACACACAAACAGAAACACACACACATACATACAGAGAGAGGGAGAGAAAATGGATTAACACAGTACCCCTGCAAACCATAGTACTTGTATCTGAGAAGCTTTCTCTAAAATCAATAATTCTGTCAGGAAATTCTAATTTAGTGCATGTAACATTGAGGTCTGCAATATATCACTTAAGAGAATCAACAATGCCCCCAGCAGGAGTCTGGTAAAGCTGTTAAGGGCCTGTAAGTTTGGGAAAGATACTGAGAAAGTGTGAAATCAACATTGCAAGCTGTGCTCATCTAAAGGAATAGTGAAATAGGAAGAGAAGCAGGAATGTGAATATATATGTATATATGTATATATATATATTCACATTCCTGCTGAATGTGAATATATATGTATATATATACATATATACATATATACCACCTGATCATATTTACCCATTATCCTCTCTTATCACCATTTTTCTTCCACCTAATGCGTTATTCTAAGCGAGTCCCCTCCAGGTTTCATGTTTTGTTTTGTTTTGTTAATGGTTTGTCTGAAAGAAGAAGAGAATGCCGCGACATGCATGTGGATGTCAGAGGATATCTAGCTTGCAGGAGTTGGTTTTCTTCTTCTACTCTGTGGGTTCTATGAATCAAACTGATGTTTTCTGGCTTGGGAGTAAGTGTTTTCACTCACTGAACCATCGCACTGACCCTTGTGTGCACACACATGTATCATTATGCATGATGCAAGATTACTGGTCACGCTCTTGTGCACTTGGGCCTGTCTTGTTCAGGTAGGCATTGGTGCTGAGGTCATGAGTGCAGCAGGCATAAGTACAGAAGACAGCATCAAACAACATTCCTTCCCATCCCAAACCTCTCACTTCCTCCCACAGCTTCTTCAATGCTCTTTACCATGAGGCTGTAAACATTTACAATTATACCATTGATTAGGGCTGCTTTCAGTCTTTTTCAAAGGAGGTTTGTTTTCAGTAGGGTGATGGTTAATGCTAAGTCAGGCCACTGGTCTAAATGTTGAGAATAAGTGACGCTGAATGTTCAGTCTTAAATGGAACATCAATATCACCTCCTCTAAAGTTTATGTTCTTGTTTATTACCTGGTAGTTACATATACTTCAGGAAAGAGACTTAAAAGTGTCCATGTACCTGAATGGATGCATAGAGACACTTTAGTCATCTTTATTGGAGAAATTTCAAATCACTTGCTCACTCCCTCAATAAGTATTACATCCTTCTGAATGTGGCATTATTAACCTCAGAGCTAACTCATTTTTAGCTGTATCACATCTTTAATCTAAATGAATTGGAAGATGGAGAGGAAAGGTTTTTGCTCTCGCCTGTGTTCCCATTTTCTTCCCATACTGGCCATGTTCTTATGAGAAGAAAGTAGAACATTAAAACCTCAATCTATAGACATAAAATATCTAAAGGTGAAACATTATTTTGCCTCCATCAACATCCCTATCTGATGTTGAAGATGAAGGAAGGGACATGATGAAGAAAGATGACTTTTCAACTTTAGAAGACCACCAAGAAAATATTGTAAAAAACATTCAGACAAACTCCCCACAGGCCAGTTGTCAATGAATGAGTGTGACAGTGTGGTCCTGCCTGCCTTACTTCTCTGTCATTTCTTTTTCTGTATTGTGTGACTATGTAAAGATATGTCAAAGTACAAGTTACCAAATCCAATATTGCCTGTATCATACAAAGTAAATGAACAGTTACATTCCTTTTTGCTTTGACAAAATCTTGATTAAAAATGTCTTTAAAATAAAAGGTATCTTAGTTGCTTTTTCTCTTGCTGTGATAAAATATGTTGACAAAAGCAACTAGGGGAAAAAGGCTCATTTTATCTCAAACTAAGAGATTATAGTCTATCATGGGGGAAAATCAAGCAAGAGGAGCTTGAAACAGCTGCTCATTAAATCCACACTTTGGAAGTAGAAAGGATGAATGTATGTCACTGCTCAGCTCCTTTCTGCACTGATATAAATCCAGGATCCCAGCCAGGGTATAGTGTCATCCATAGTACTCAGGTCTTTGTACTTCAGTTAACAAAGTCAAGAGAGTGCCTCACATACCTTCCTAGAGGCCAATCTCCCATGTGATTCTGGCTTCTGTCAAGTCTACATTTAACATTGTCTACCACAAATCGGTTTGTTTTTGTTTTTGTTTTTTTTTTTTTTTCTGCAGTTAGAAACTACAGTATTTCATTGAACTGAAGGCATGGCTGGGGTAATGTAAGGCAGCTGCCATATTGCATCTATGCCAGGAAGCAGAGTGGGTCTTCACACATCAATTAGCTCAACCCAGTAATATGACTGAGTACCTTAATACTCAGTTACCTTATTAAATATGCTGATGCTGCTGAAATTATTTTAGTGGTTAAGTATACTAATGGTTCCTCCTGGCATGTGATAAGCTTCAACTGCCATTTCTTTTGGGGCTAAATATGTAACATTTTCACACCATGGTGACATTAAAGTTACATAGAACCACTCAGAAAAACAATATCACAGACTCGGTTAAGCTGGGGATTTTACTGAACAAATTCGCTTAGCTCCATGTAACAAAAGAGGCAATGTCCTAGGCAGAAAGATATGTATAACTGACAATGCAGTCTTAAGTTATGTCTTTTCCCTCATGAGCTGAACGACCTTAGTGGAGAGATCAGAAAGCTATAGTCTTCTAAATCTAAAACAACATGATGAGACAACTAGAAAATTCTACATCCGATGTCATTATCTGTAGCCAAAATGCTGATGGCACTGACAATATTACATAAAATTGACCTCAGACCATGTATGAAGTATAGATAGAATGTAAATAAATACCATGTCCTTACTTAGTACATCAATGTATGTTATTACTTATATGTAAACATGTCAGAACAAGGAAGAAAATTCCCAGAGACTTGTGTATGGAATTATACAAGACTCGTGCATGAGAATTGAGAATGAGCTTAATTACAACTACAGGATGTTGTCTCTCTGTTACTTCACTAGGTGTGATTAGAAGGTGTTTTGTTGGTGGTGATTTATTTCCTTTCTGTCTCTCTTCCACTCTCCATCCTTTCCTCCTCCTCTCCCCATATCTTTCTCTGTCTGTCAATCTGTCAGTCTCTCTCTCTCTCTCTCTTTCTCTGTACATGTGTATATGCATGCCCAGGAAGAGCAGAAGATGACATCAGATCCCCTAAAGTTGGAGTTATAGGTGCTGGAGTCCAGACTTGAATTTTCTTCAAGAGAAGGAAATGTTTATAACCATACAGCTCTTTCCAGTTCCTGGAAATATAATATACCTTTCACTGTATGATAAGAAAAGGGTCAGAGGATTTGTTTTGCTGCAAGCTCTGAAAGGAATTCCCCTTTTGAAGCTGTAGGTAGTGCAGGATGGGGCTGTACACTCTGCTGCTGCTTCTGGATCAGCCTAGGAGTATATGACAATAGACCAAAGAGAAAACTGTGGCAGACTGTAATGGGAAGTTGTATTACTCTTCTTTGTTATGGCTATGGAGAACTATGCAACTGAAATCTCTATGTTCTACAGCCCATTCTATTCCATTATAGAACCTAAAAGAAATTAAGATGCATGTTAATTGATTGCCAAAGTGAAAATATAAAGACCATAGTAGGTTAAAATGAAGAATATTAATTAATGATTAACATTGTATGCTCTTTCAGTGATGCATAGTACATTAATAGATAGAAATAATGAATGCCTTACATAGCCATTCTCACTGCCTGTTACATGTCAATTAATACAAACATTTTACAAAAAAAACTAGTATAACAATATTGAAAGTCTCATGATACAAAATTCATCAGATTGTTTGTTATCTTAATAAATGGTAAAGATTACTAGAGATGGCTCACTAAATATGACAAATCACAAGACATTTTTGATTAGCAATACAACAATTACTCTTTTGCACAACATTTAACAATTATTGATTTATTATGTGGTTTATTAAAGATTGGAAAATCTTGAGAAGTATAAATATTCTAATACCTCTGTGTGTGCATTGGATTATGTATATGGGTATGTTTGTTTACATGTTGACACACATGTTTATATACACATTATAATGCATTCACAAAGGTGTTAAAGTATTCATAGAGCGTATAGTGAAGAGTTGGTATTCAGAGAGTACTAGAACTCTAGTAAAATGGAAATTTGCACTTATAATTACTTTGGATCATTTATGAGAACTAAAATCTCATCAGAGATCTTCCTAGTGTGCAATTGACACAAACAAGCCAATATAATATAGGATGAAATCAATATTTCCTGCATTTTTATTGGAAAAGAAATGCTTGCAATTTAAAGTATCAAAGATGAGTTTGTAGAAAGAAAGGGATTTAGAAGAACTTCTACAAACAAGAGACTAAGAGTGCAGGTATCTAAATGTGGAAATGCAGAGGTCAACCACAGCTTGAGGAGAGAATTTTAAAGGTGGGGAGCCAAACAAACTAAAACAAGATATTTTCCTCCAAATGCCAAAATGAGGGATTGTGCAGTTTGATTGAAGAGTTAACATATGTATTAGAAAATAAAAAAATCTGAAAACCCTTTGAGGCCAAAGGTTGGGGAATCTGTACTACACATTGTAAGTGGTTGTTTGCTTTTAAAAGATAATTTGGCAATGACATACTGTTGAATATGTTGCTGCCAGAAAGAGCTCTAGAAGAGGTTGGTGAAGATTAAGGCAGTTCAGGGTAAAGTGGAGGGTTATGCACATACATCACGGACCTGATGGGCTCTGGCTGAAGATTCAGGAAGTATGGGTTCATGAACAAAGACATGATTATAAGAACATAGCTGTTTTCTATGCCTTGCTAATCAAGACAATTCCCATGTTGATTATGGCTCTCAGAGCTGGAGAATCTAGTTTTAAAGCATTTGTGTGTAAGGAGGAGGCTCTCAGTTTCTTAGCCTAGGAACCTAGGGTGGTTGGGAGCAGGCACAGAAACCAGGGTGGACAGGAGCACATAGTCTGTTTTAAGGGAACCACTAGAAATATTCACCAAATTGTTAATAAAAATGAGAGCATGAGAATCTAGTTTTAAAGCATGTTTTTTCTGTAAGGAATAAATGAAATATCTGTAAAAAAAATGATAAAGAAAAGTGTTCCCACACCTGACTACCAGAACATATACTGTGGTGTGAGATGGCAAAACTCCTGTGAATGGACTAATGATGGATAAAAAAAAAAAAAAGCTAGAGGAACAGAGTGGATAAAGGAGCATGCCCTCATCTTCCCTGTAAAATGATTTGAGCGTGCACGTACCTAGTTTGCGAAGAGGCCACTCAATGACTTTACATGGATTTCTTATATAAGGAAGGTCATAACTAATCCATGCCTGCACAAAGTATTCTCATACCTAGTTCTTTTATAAATAGGATCATGTTTTCAGGAGAGAGAGATGGCACCTTGGGTTAAGTGTCTGTCTTGAAATAATGATTTCAATCCTCAGAATCCACATTAATAAAAGAAAGAAAGAAAAAGAAAAAGCCAGAAGGGGTAGTGTAAATGTTGGGTATAGTCCCAGTGTCGGGAAAATAGACAAGATCATCCCCTTGGTTCTCCTGGCCAACTTGTCTAGCTGAACTGATATATTCCAGGCTAAAGGGAAGATCATGTCTCAAAAATTGAGTGAAGTGTGGTTGAGAAGGACACTGGACACCATCTCTGGCCCTCACCTGAATGCACAGGCATATTTCTACAAGCATGCATATATTCTGTAAATAGCATATCCACATTCTTTGAGGGAAACTTTGGAGCATCATGGTATGTCCTAATCATTAGTATCATTTCTGACTTGATCTTTTTTGATGTTTGGAGAGAAGATACAATAGTTTTCTTTAATAGTTTATAAAGAAGTGTGTGTGAGAGAGAGAGAAATAGAGAGAGAAAAACTTGGGTGTTCCTACACTATGTTTTCTCTCTCATTGGACTGGAGATCTGAGTAGTGTAAGCTAGTTGGCCATGGAGCCCAGACATCCCTCTGTCTCCACCTCCCCAACACGAGGATTATAGGGGAGCAACACTATGTCTGGACTTTTCTTTCTTTCTCATATATTTCTTAGGTCCTCAGCTTGCAAGGCCATCACTTGACTGTCTGACATTTCTCCTCTGCCTGTAATTTGAATTCTTATATATCTTCCCTGTTAGTAAACTCGGAGGCATGCTTTTTTGTTTCTTTGCTTTGATTTGTTCTGTGATTTATTCCTGATAATGTAGAGCTTAAAATACTGTCCAAACAGATTAAAAATAGACTCAGTAAATATTTGTTCAATAATTCAGTATTTTAAGTATAATTAAGTAACAATATTTTATTTCTTCACTTATGGAGCAGTTTTCTCTTGACAGAAAAAAAAATCAATGTTTCCAAAGGCCAAAATTTGTAGTTAAAGTGTAGATCATTTCCTTCACTATATTACTGAGTTGAGAGTTAAGGCAAACCACATATTGCTTGTGGTTTTCATTTTCCTCATTGTCTCATTTCTCCATTACTTTACAATGATGGTTAAAGAAAGCTGAAAGAAAAAAAAAAAAACTTTAGTCATGCACACATATTAAATGTAAGTATATTGAAGTGTTTTTTGTTTCCTTTCATGTGCTTCCTTTTTTTTTCTTTGTGTACATTTAAAATAAAGTAACCTGTCACCTGTTAAGGCTGCTTGAGTGTGGCTTGTCTAACTAGAGGTTTAGAAGAAAGGGAATTCATCTGAAGTTTTTAGAGGTGATTGAGCTATTTGAGATGAGGGAGATGTGTGTATCATTTAGTGATAACCATAAGAGAAGAATACTATTTAGAAGACATCCACAAATGAAACTCTAAGAAGATAGTACTAAAGAGGGTACAGAATTTAAATCAAATGTGGTAGTGGCATAAAGGTGGGATTTTCCAGATCTTCTCGGGAATTAGCACCCCAAATAACTATACTTTTCACAAAGACCTTACCACTTTTCCCCATGGTTTGGATTTTTCAACGTCTTCTCTTTTACTGAGTCTATTTTTAATCTGCTGCTATTATGACAAAAAAATTTCAATGGGAAGTATATCAGGGTCCCTTTTACATGTGCTTACATTTTGTATAACTTTAATGTCCACCCTCTTCATTATCTACCAGAAAGAACACAGGTTTTGCCAATCTTGGCCCTTTCTGTCTTATTTTGTCTTGGATAATCTCACAGTGAATCTCTCTCTCTCTCTCTCTCTCTCTCTCTCTCTCTCTCTCTCACACGCACACACACACACATACAAACACATACACAGAGAAGAGAGAGAAAGAGATGTGTGTGTTCTTATTGTTGCTGTTTGTTTAAAAGCTGATTTAAAATTTAGAAAGAAGACCAAGAGGGAGTAATATTGGGTGGCTAAAATGATGAGAAAGAACAGACAAAGGAGAAATAACACAGAGATCATGAAAGAGAATATAAAGCTATTTTTTCTAGTGTTGACTTCAGTGTAATATTTTCTGTTTTTATGAGGGATATGTGAATTCATCTCTCTGTGTATTGAAGTAGAGGATCTTGGCACTTGAAAAGTATATAAATTATGTTGTTCCTTTGAGGTAATGGTTGTGAACATTTATTTTTCTTTTTAATTCCACTAACTTTTGGTTCAATAGCACTCAGACATGACTAGTCACTGAAAACACATGTGGCACTGAGCCATTTAAAGTAATTTTTAAAAAATTTTAAAGGGGATTTTGTCACTTGAAAAGTTCTCTTTACTTTGCTTAAAAATATATCAAATCATTCTAGTATGCATTGTTGAAACTATAAATTTTGCAATGCTATATATAAAAATAAAGTATGGTTTTATAATTGGTAACTTGCTCCAACTAAATTAGTTGTAATACTGTCAAATCTATTATCAATTTGAGTTTATGACTCTGATTCTTTAATGCTGTCATTCGTCAGTCTTTAACTGTCTTCTTTAAATAAAAATAACTTTTTACATGCGCACTATATTTGTGCATAAATATATGTATTAAAGCATATAGAGAACTGAAGGAGATAAAGGAAGAAAGAAAAAATAAAATCCAGAAAGTATGGAAAAGAGAGGGATAGGGAGGGGAAGAGTCTATATCACACACACACACACACACACACACACACACACACACACACACACCATGAGCTCCTCTGTAGCCTTTCAGCTTGCTCTCCTCACTTCGGAAACATCTTGTCTTTCAGATGGAGCCCCATTCACCTGGTGGGTTGGGAGGTCCAATGAACGGCACCCTTACTGGGGAGGTTCTGTTCCTGGAGTCCAGCAGTGCGGATGTGGCCTAGAGGAGAGCTGTCTGGACATCCGACACTTTTGCAATTGCGACGCCGACACAGATGAATGGTAAGAACTTCAGTTTTCCTACAGTGACAGGAAATGTTGCCTGCTGCACAAAATTGCTACTAAGAGAGAAATATGCATATAACAAATTCAGTGGGAATTGGGCTACATTCGGCAGGGTGTAGGGAATCATATAAAAGAAGGGGGAGTTTGTATGACATGGAAAGGATAGGAGCTCCACAAGGACCAAATATATCTGGGCACAGAGGTCTTTTCTGAGATTTGACACTCCACGAAGGACCATGTATGGATATAACCTAGAACCTCTGCTCAGATGAAGCCCATGGTAGCTCAGTAATCAATTGTTTTCCCATGGTAAGGGGAACAGGGACTATTTCTGACAAGAACTCAATGGCAAGCTCTTTGACCTCCACACCCCCCAAGGGAGGAGCAGTCCTGCTAGGCCACAGAGGAGGACTTTGCAGCCAGTCCTGAAGATACCTGATAAAACAGGGCCAGACAAAAGGGGAGGAGGTCCCCTCCTATCAGTGGACTTGGAAAGGGGCAGGGAGGAGATAATGGAGGGAGGGAATGAGGGAGCAGGATACACTGGGATACAGAGTTAATAAAATGTAACTAATAATAAAAAAGTAAAAAATAAATCAAGCAAAATAAAATAAAATAAATAAAATAAAAAGGGGCCTGGAAGCATGAGAGGTGGCTGTGCAATTAAGAGTAGTGAATGCTCTTCTATAAGACCTGATTTTGCTTCTCAGCATCCATAGTTTGGCTGACAACTGTCTTTAATTTCCAAAGATCTAAGGCCTTTTTATGGACTCTGTGAGCACTGAGTATGCATGGTTCACATTCATAAGAGCAAATACTCATATTCAAAATATATTTTTTAAAAAACGTAAAAAGTCAGCCCTTGTATGTTGGCACTGAGGTTTGTGCCAACACTTTTATTCTAAACCTTCCATTCTAAGCAAGGAAAACAGTGTAATATCAGCTTTGTTATTTAGTAAGGTTTTTTTTTTCCCTCCATACCCCTATAGTGTGTGTGTGTGTGTGTGTGTGTGTGTGTGTGTGTGTTCTCTTGTGAGTGCCCATGCATTTGTTTATGCATGTGTGTGGAAGCTAGAAGATAGCTTTTACTGTCATTACTCAGAAAACACCTGCTCTGTTCTCTCTCTCTCTCTCTCTCTCTCTCTCTCTCTCTCTTTCTCTCTCTCTCTTTTATTGAGACTCTCTCAAGGCCTAGAACTCATCAAGTAAGTCTGACTTCCTAGGTTGATCTGCCTGTCTCTGCCTCTCCAGTGCTGGAATTACAAGCCTTTATAACCACACCTGGCCTTTTAATGTGGGTTCTTAGGATCAATTCAGGTCCCCCAAGTTTAAGACAATCACTTTACTACCAAGCTATCCATTCAGATTCTGAGTTAGGTTTTGAAATGTGCATATTGTGGAAGGGCCTTGAGAGAATGGTATGTAAGTACATGGATGGTTTATTTTCTTTCTCACTGATGTTTAGTGCCTTTACCACCATTTAGTGACCTCTAACACCAAATTAATATTTTTATTCTACTTACTAACTTTGACTTACTTATAATAAAATTCATACAACAGTCTTGATATTCCATAAGAATATGTGCCTTGAGGTCGAGAAATGGCAATTACAGAAGAGTGAAATGATAGTTTTCGGTGTTATACATGTCTGTGAAATGTCAGGACCAGAATTCAAACCCAGTCCATTGGACAACAAGTCTCTAGTGATCTCCTACACCAGCCCTGTCCTGTCAAGTAATGTGTCAGTCCTCATGTCTATCAGGTCTACCTCCAGACAAGCTTTTCCGTTTTCACTGTGTCATTTATGAAAATGTGTATGCAGTGTGTCCACTCACCTTTCAGGTCTAGGCTGAATTTCAAGCAGCTTGCCATTTTTAAGCTTCTGCAGTATTTCTCTCTCTCTTCATAAAATGCTTCTCAGTTATAGCTGAGAATGCCTATCAAGCTGCTCGAAGACAAGCTACAATTTCTTTTTGGTGCAGTAATTTCTTTTTCTGTTCAAATAGTTACTGAAACTTAAGTTCTAGTCAAAAACCTTATTTCAGGTCAGCAAGCTATGGCTAAGTCACTAAAGGATCTGCCACACAAGAATGAAAACCTGAACTAAATCCCTAACATCTACATAAGTTCTTTAAGCACCCAGTAAAGGAGGCAGGGTCTTGTTTCCAAACACTGATGATATGGAGGTAGGTGGGTCTTTGGAGCTCACTGGGGAAGTTCCAGGTGAGAGAACACCCAAAAAAGCAGTTCTCAGCCTGTGGGCTGAGACAGCTGCTTAAATTGCACCCACAGTCAGGAAGCAGAAAGGTAAATACTGATGCTGAGGTCGCTGTCTCTGTTTTTGTCAGTTTGGGGCCTTAACCCAGAAAATGGTACCACCCACATTTAAAGTGGGCTTTTCCCACTTCAAATAACCCAGTTTAGACACTAGATCATGTTATCAATCAAGAGAAGAGATCATCTTCAGTCTTAGGAGAGTTGTGTGTATATTTTAGGTGGTTGTGTTACAACAGAGACAGGGGCACACTAAATCCTGATCTCACACACTCAGATTCACTCGTGAGTTTGAGTCACTCACTTGGTCTGGTGTTAGACATTAATTGTAGATTCATAGGCGCAGAACTTCCTCACCTACACTATGATCACAGTGATTCTCCAAAGTACCTTTTTTCCACTTCCTGCTGTGCCAGCACACTTGTATATATGCAGATGCACATGCCCATGAATGCTTGAGTGTGGGGAAGACTGAGGTCAACATCAGGTGCCCTTCCTCATGAGATACATCTTGCTTTGTCCTGAGGCTCACTGATCTACCCAAGCTAGCCCACCATTAATCATTGGGGAACTACTTGTCACTGCTTCCATAGAGCAAGCGGATAATAATCATCTACCATCATCCTACATTTATTGTTTTTTACCTGGGTTTGGCTATCAAACTCAGGATCTCATGCAATTGATTTATTGAGCCATTTCTCCAGCACCTGCCAGGCCTTTTAGCACTGCAAAGATTAATACATATTTTTAACTCTTTATATTTCTTTATGTGCATGTAAGAAGTATACATATGACCAACTCTCTGGAATAAACAATTTCTCCGATGGATACCAGAGTTTTAGATACAGGTCGTGTCCAGCACCTTAATTTGCTCTCTATTGCTGTTGTAAAATATTGTGACCAAAAAACAGGCAACAAATTCCATGTCAGAGATATCCCACACTACTCAAACTTGTGGGCTGATATAAAGCCTAAGCTGTACATCAGACTTATCTTCTCAGGGCCTGTGAATTGTAGAATTTATCCTGTATTATATGACTAAAATCTTATAAGTGAACACAGAGCCTGTGTGTTTTTCCGGATCTGTGTTATCTCACTCAAGGTGGTCTTTTCTAGTTCCATCCATTTCCCTGCAAATTTCATGATTTTCTTGTTTTTAATGGCCGAGTAGCATTCCATTGTGTAAATGTACCACAGTTTCTTTATTGATTCTTTGGTTGAAGGACATCAAGGTTCCAGTTTTTGGCTATTACAAATAAGCTGATATGAACATGGTGGAGTAAATGTCCTTTTTATATGGTGGAGCATCTTTCAGGGTATGCCCAGGAGTTGTAGAGCTGGGACTTGAGGTATGGCTATTCCCAATTTTCTGAGAAAGCACCAGATTGATTTCCAAAGTAATTGTACAAGTTTACATTCTCAGTAGCAATGGAGGAGTGTTCCTCTTTCTCCACATCCTCACAGAATGTGCTGTCACTTGATTTTATGATCTTGGCCATTCTTACTGGTGTAAGATGGAATCTTTTTTATCACTTCCCTCTAATGGTACTTCCCTATAATGCCACAGGAGAGGGGATCAAAGAGCTGGCAACAGAGCTCATGTCAGAGGTAGCCCCTGCTTCTCTTATTAGGTAACCCACATGGAGACTGAGCTGTCTATTGGCAACATTTGAACAAAGGGTCTAGATCTTCTCCAAAAAATGGTTGTTGGTTGATGCATCAGTCTCTACAGGCCTCCAAGAGCCCAGATTTATTGGCTCTGTTGGTCTTCTTATGGAGCTGCTCTACACTCTGGGTCCTGCTGATCCCCTACTCTTTCCTATGACTCCCTGGACTTTGTCCAATGTTTGGCTATGAGTTTCAGCATCTTCATTGATCCCTGATCCCCTGCTGGGTAGTCTTTCAGAGGACATTAATGGTAGGGGCCCATCATGTTACCTCTCTTCAACAACTTCTTGTGTCTGTTTACTCTTCTGAATGAGAATTAAGCATGCTCCTTAGGCTCCTCTTTCTTATTTAGCTTCTTTAGGTCTGTGAACTATAGTGTGTTTATCCTTTATTATAGACCTAATATCTACTTATAAGCATGTATATGCCATGTGTGTCTTTATGGTTCTGGATTACCTCACTCAAGATAATCTTTTCTAATTCTGTCCATTTGCCTTAAATTTTTGATTTCCTTGCTTTTAATAGCTGAGTAGTATTCCATTTTGTAAATGTACCACAATTTCTGTATCTATTCTTTGGTTGAGGCACATCTAGGTTGTTTCCCCTTTCTGGCTATTATGAATAAAACTGCTATGAACAAAACTAAGCAAATGTCCTTTTTAAAGTGTGGAGCATCTTTCAGATATATGCTCAGGAGTGGTATAGCTGGGTCTTGAGGTAGCACTATTTTCAGTTTTCTTAGAAAGCACCAGATTGATTTCCAAAGTGATTGAACAAGTTTGCCCTCCCACCAGCAATAGAAGAGTGTTCCCTTTCTCCAGATCCTTGCCACCATGTGCTGTCATTTGAGATATTTTTCTTAGCCATTCTGGTGTGTATAAGATGGAATCTCAGAGTCATCTTAATTTGCATTTCCCTGATGACTAACGATGTTGAGCATTTATTTAAGTGCTTCTTACCATTCAATATGCCTCTGTTGAGAAGTCTCTGTTTAGGTCTGTACCCCATTTTTAATTATATTATTTGGTCTGTTGGAGTTTAATTTCCCGAGTTCTTTATATATTTTGGATATTAGCTCTGTCATTTATAGGGTTGGTGAAAATATTTTTCCAGTTTGTAGGCTGTTGTTTTGTTCTGTTGGCAGGGTCTTTGCTTTACAGAAGCTTTTCAGTTTTATGAGGTTCCACTTTTTAACTGTTGATCTTAGAACCTGATCTGTCGGTGTTCTGTCTGAAGTTGTCTCCTGTGCCAATGAGTTCAAGCCTTTTCCCCACTTTTTCTTCTAACAGGTTTAGTGTGTCTGGTTTTATGTTGAGATCTTTGAAACACTTGGACTTTAGTTTTGTGTAGGTTGGTAAGTATGGATCTATTTGCATTTTTCTACATGTAGATATCCAGTTAGACCAGCACCATTGTTAAAGATGCTATCTTTTTTTAATTGTATGGTTTTGATTTCTTTGTCAAAGATGAAGTGTCTGTATGTATATGAGTTTATTTCTGGGTCTTCCGTTAATTCCATCAATCCACCATTCTTTTTCTATGCCAGTACCATGCAATTTTTATACCTGTTGCTCTATAGTACAGCTTGAGCTCAGGGATGGTGATACCTCCTGAAGATCTTTTTTTTTAAGTTTGTTTGTTTATTTATTTTATTATTATCATTTATTACAATTATTTGTATCCTGGCTGTGGCCCCCTCTCTCGTTTCCTCCCAGTCCCACCCTCCCTCCCTTTTCTCCAGCTCAGATGTAGCCCATAGGCTCAGTCTACACTAACCCAACATTCTAGTTAAGACATTCTTCTGGCTCTAATAGGTGCATAGTCCCTCATATTTTGCTTTATCACCATTTATTTTCAAACTTCCATGATGAGAATTTGACTTATGACTGATTTTTTGCTATTAACAGTAGCAAAATCCTTGAGTTCTGATATGTACTTTTTTTACTGCTTTACATATTATTATATTGACCAGAATCGTATATTTGAACTGTTATTGAATAGTCTGTAACATATTGAGAAAAAATCGCTGAAAGGACACTGGTCATTATGCAGATTCCAACAGAGCCAACAAAAGGGGGCTGCTTTGGCATGTAGAGAATCATATACTCTTTGAGAAAATAGCATGGGTATAGTGATGATCAACATGGATGGTTATCTTGAGAGAATGTGGAATCACTGAAGAGATAAACATGATTAAGTCCACTGAGAAGCAAATGCCATTCCATGTCCTGGAGTTCCAGGTGGAGTAAAATGGGAAAAGGAAGCTAGGCACCATCATTCACTGATTTCCATCCTGACTGCACTGTGACCAGTTGCCACAAACCCCTGACACCATAATGAACAGGACTCTTGAACCATGAGCCAAAATAAACCTTTACCACAGGTACAAGAGAGGTAACTCATGCAGTGAAGGTAAGATAGGTAGTCAGTGCTTCTCAAAGTCTCATGAAGCTGCACACAGAGAGATTTTTGGCAGCCTCTTCTTGCTGAGGATTTTCTGGGGTCCTTGATTAAGTGGGGAGCAGGAAAGATCTGATGTAACAGTCTACTCCTCCCTTCTTTCCTGATGGCCTCTCATTTTTCTTGTGCCTCCACAGGCCATGAGAAAACACATAACTGACTTCAGACAATTCCAATGACTGTGTTTTTAAAGTACAGGATTCTCATTATGTACAAGGGTAAAAGCTAATCCTTTCTTATTTACACGCCTATAGCGCTGATATTGTGACATGATAATGCCAAGTGCATGCACATACAGTTGTTTCTTTTCATTAGTGGTAGCACTGTCATAGTTAAAATGCTAACTGTAATACATCCTTAACTAAATATTTATTATGGAACAGGATATTTATCATTTGTTAACTAAAGAATTTAATCCTTCAGCCTCTTGGGGCTTCAGGTCCTGATTTTATTATTATTTTTTTAAATGTAGAAAGGTGAAGTAGCTGTCTCTGAGGATTGCTACTTGAGTTAGTAAATAATCATTGCATGTGTCAAATGTGGTATGTAGTCAGTTTTGAAAAAGTATGTAGTTATTTATATTATTATTTTCTGTAATATTACAAACTCCTAAATCAATTATAAGAGGCAACATTGTTTATATATTAAATTTATGTTTATGAAAACTATAAATAAATATATATGCGCAATAAAAGGAGAAACACTACGAAAGAAATACTGTACCAGTGAAATAAAATTTTCTTCAACTATTAAATTCTGCATGGAGTAAAGCAATATTTCTGAACTATACCTACATAGGGCTTCTGGTAAATTTACCATGCAATGGATGGACCTGCTGTGTGTGAATAAAACAAAAATGTTGTGAGTGCATAACTGAGGAGGCTGTGGGCTACCATAGCATCTGCCAAGGTGACTGATATGTAATCTTAAGGAGTGAGTCTGGAAATGATTGCAAATTAGCAAACTGAAACCTAGTCTATTGGATTGTGTTTTATGTAAAAAAAACAAACAAACAAACAAAACAAAACAAAACAAAAAAAAAACCCTGTTTGAATAGAATGGGGATGGTCAGCTAGAGAGCTATCTAGGACAGCTCCAGGGCCCAGGATGTTGCCATGAGAGCCAACATGTCTAGAGAAGATGGTATCCACATGGTGATGTGCCAGCTTCTAGCCTGAAGAAACTCTTCTCTGCTAGTGAGCATCAACAAACATGTCCCCACACTAATGTGCTAATATTTGGGAATCCATTCTCATGAAATCATTTGATTTCACATCCTTACCCTGAGAAAAACAGTTTTAGAAGTACCATTTGCTTAACGAAGATTATATATGAAAACAAAATGAGTATCAGTACCAGAAGTAAGTGCCTGTGTGGATACCATCTGTGTCAGTCAGAGCACAAACGAATATTGCATGGCAAACTATTGTGACTCAATTTTTCTTAGATGCAGATGATTCAAGGTACACCTTTCTTCATTGGTATAAACCAGTTATATTCAGCAATGTGGTTGTTAGTTTAAGACATCAACTTTCCATTACCTATAATTACAGTGAAGAGTTTTAATTAAGGATTTCATCAGGTTGCCCTGGTGGGAGATTGCCTTAACTGTTGATTGATGAAGAAGATTCAGTTCACCATGGAAAACATTCCCTGAGAAGGAATCGTGGATTATTTAAATTATTTAAAGTTTAGAACAAATATAACTTTTCCTACTTCATTGGAAAGAGCTTTTTTGTACTTAGTATGCTTTTCAATATATGCAAATCTGCTGTTATTCTAACTGTTTGTGCTGATACAATCTCCTGATACAAGTAGATGTAGACAAGATGTCATGGTGCCCAAGGGAAGCACAAGTCAGCATTAATTGACAGAATTCAGAACACAGATATTTCAATAAAAATGGAGAAAAGTAAGATAACACAGCATCTCACGGTTCCTTTGGGGTAGTCTGGGTTTGGTCTTTACTGTAGGTGTTTGAGCTCTGCTTTACAATCTCTACAAGTGAATAAATTGGAACAAATAAGCAAACTTACTCTTTCTCTGTGCAGCATGAAGAGGTGTGCTTTTTAGCTGATATGG
Source organism: Psammomys obesus (assembly GCF_907164565.1). NCBI lineage: Eukaryota > Metazoa > Chordata > Mammalia > Rodentia > Muridae > Psammomys > Psammomys obesus. The sequence continues at coordinate 55,661,438 of NW_026585504.1, read as the reverse complement.
ATCCTCATCATTTTAATGGTTTCTAAACGCAAACCTTCAAATTACAGACATTATAGTATGTATTTCTTTGCATTTCTGAATAGGACTGTAGGGAAAGGGTTCTGGTGGATACTTGACTTATTTATAACCTAAATTATAAATTATTAAGTGCTTTTCTCCAAAACTCATGAGCTCAATTCTAAATCTTAAAATTTAATTTTCCCCATGAGCTTTGTCGCAAGAACTCTCTGATCCAAGATCATGGCTGCATGTCTATGAAATAAATTGTCTTGCCTGAGGCCACTGAGTAGTTCAGGGACAAATAAGAAACTAAAGTAAGTGTCAGGGAGACTAGATTTAGGCATTGAACAAAGGCCAGACACTGCACAGCAGCTGCAAATCCCATTTAATCCTCTGCAATTCGCTATTCAAATGTGCATGTAACACACCGGATGTCTCTGAAAGGACGTTATTCACCCACACTACACAGCTAGGAACTGTTAGCTCTAAAGTGTGTCCTCAAACATATGACACACAAACAAGGGAAGCAAAACCATGGTGACTTGGTTTCTGCCCTTTTACATCCTGTGATCCTAGGAAACTCCTCAGTGCCTCTGAGTAAGTGTCAACATTAGTAAATGGACATAATAGTACACACATACCACATGGAAATATTGTGTGTGCAAATATTACACCTGTCTTTAGTGCATTTCTGTGTGGAAGCATTTACATAGTCAGTGACAATTCATTTATTTTAACTGAAATTGTATTGTTATTTTTAAAACAACATTTATCTTTCGGGAAAGTCATACATGAATACTATGTACTGGAATAACATCCACCACCTAGGCACCTTTTTCTAGGTCTCCCTGCTGTGTACATATATATATATATATATATTTATATTTATATTTATATTTATATATATATGCACATGTTTATTTGTGTGTGCTAGTGCATGTGAACATGTATGAGTGTACACGTGCAAGCCAGAAGTCAGCTGCTGTTGTTACTCCTTGGGTACTGTAAAGTAAGTCTTCGTTTTTGAGGCAGGGCTTCTCATTGGCTTACATCTCACCAATTCAGTGAGGTTGGCTGGTCAGTAGGCTCCAGAGAGCCTGTCTCCACCTTACCCAGGCCTATGAGAAAAAGTGAGTTCCACTCGAGCAAGTGTTTCCTGTAGGTTCAGAAAATCCATAAACAGGCATCCAGGGTCACACACCTGTGTGTATTGGACTGACTGAAGCATTGTCATAGTTCCACAGTGCCAGGTTTTTACTTCCAAACTTTATGCTCTACCGTGTGACACCATCTTCCCCTTGATTCAAAAAGACAGTTTTAAAAGAGGAGGGAATGTTGGCTTTCTCTAAATTTTTTTCCTATCAAAAGAAAACTAGTAATTCCTTATTTTCATAATTAACAAGAACAAAGTCAGAGTCATTAACCAGGAAGAGCTTTCTAAAGAACAAAGAAGAAAGCAATCAAAGAACTATACAGATTTTAGCAAAACTTAAAAGGTGATACGGAACATCCAAAACTGATTAAAACCTGTTGGCAGGTGGTTCAGCCAGCTCCTGTGAATGATTATTGAGGCAGATTTGTGATGTCTGTCTTCAAGTTAGTTCCTCAGATAGAAGATTTTCTTTTATAGCAAAATCAAGTGATGGGTTTTGCTTGTTTGTATTACAGTTTATATCTCTTTTTTCATTATTTATTTTTCACTTTACATCCCCATCATAACTGTACTCCCTCCAATCCTTCCAGTCCCACCATCCCACCCCCTTCCCCCATTCTCACTCTCCCCCCACACTCTGGAGTATTAACCCACCCTGGTACATCAAGTAGCATCAGAACTAAGTGCCTCCTCTTTCACTTAAGGAACCCTATAAGGGAAATGGGATCCAGAGGGAAGCAACAGAGTCTAGGTCAGAGGCAGCCCACTGCAGTGAGCATTTAGGTTCTCTTGGCCAATCAGCACTAGCACATTAGGGAAGATATAAAATCCAGTCGTGACTGGAAGAAGGCTATGGGTTCTTAATTGGTAGTCCAACTATGCTCACAAGCCCTGTAATGAAAGACTTTCTGTTATGCTCCTTCCAACTGTAGTCAGTTTGCATTCAATCCAAGTCCCCTTGCAAAAGAGAGATCTTGACGCAGAATCCATAGATAATCTACATTTTATCCTTCTTCCCCGACTCCCCCCACTTAAATTTATGTTTTGCAGGACAAATGATACCGGTGTTCTTTCCTTCAAAGATCACTTGCCTGTAACTCAGATAATTATCACTGATATCAACAGATCAAACTCTGAAGCCGCTTGGAGAATTGGCCCCTTGCGTTGCTATGGTGACCGTGAGTACATCCTTCGCTTTCATCTAAATTGCATGAGAACAAGATTTTTTGGTTCCCTTATCTCTTTTCCCTTCAGTGTACCCTTAGTCTTGAGAATTACCCACAAGCCCATTGCTTTTCATACCTCACTGTAAACAAACAAGCCAAATTTAAGAACTCTTTGCTTCGCAGGACACTTCTGGAATGCTGTCTCGTTTTCTACGGAAGCTTCTTACCTCCACTTTCCGACCTTCCATATGGAATTCAGCGCTGACATTTCGTTCTTCTTCAAAACCACTGCTTTGGCTGGAGTTTTCCTAGAAAACCTTGGCATTAAACACTTTATACGACTTGAAATGAGCTGTAAGTTCCGGTCATTTATGAGTTCAATGTCAGTGGTCAACAGAGCAAGCTTTGACTTTATCTCTGCCACCAGCCACCAGTACAGGTCTTGAATGTCTAGCAAATATCACTGGCTATCAGTAAGAGTAGCACTGAAGCTGTAAAATCTTGCTAATGTGATTTCTTTTGCTTTATCAGTATGTATATCCCAAAGGTAGCCATGCATACCTAGTGCAAGCTCCATTATTTATTAAGGCATCATTATTTCTTACCTGTCACTTTAACCTGCCACACTCTAACATTACACTTTATGAGGAAGCAGGGAAGATTTCTATTAACCATTCTCTTCAAATTTGGGATCCGCTTTAGTGTTGCACCCATGCTTCAGATGTCTTTTTTATTTTAATGAGCTGGAAAGACAGCTCAACAAGTAAAGTTCATTTATACAAACAGGAGGAGCTGTGCTCAGATCCCAAGAACGCAGGTAACATAGCCAGGAATTTCCATGACAGAGCAGGCGAAGATAGGTGGAGCACTGTTGCTCATTTAGCACAATTGGTGAGTTCCAGGTACAGAGAGAGAGACTGTTCCAAAAAATGAGTAAATGCGAAGGCACTTGGACATCGACCTCTGGCATGCATGAGTATATTATGACCAGGTCTCACACACACACACACACACACACACACACAAACAAATGCACACAAACACACACACCACACCACACAAGTCACAGGCACAGAATTTATCTCCCACCAACAGAAGAGTATAACTCGTGCTGATTCTCCACCACTTTATTTCCAGCAGCAGTGTGTACAGGTTTGGATGAAGGATTTATATCTTTGTAAGAGCCCTGAGCCCATCTGTGAGTTCTGTGAAATAATGATCGTGAAGCCAACTGAACACTAAAGAAATACGGATGGGAAGTCCTACTGTGGAGCCCTGTGTGTCAGCAGGCTAGCAAGAATGTATGCAAATACCTATGGGAAAATATACAACCATGATTAGTCTTTATGAAAATAGACAAACAGGGAGTGCAAGATGGCGGTGACCAGCATGTACCATATCTGAAGGGCACAGCATCCAAAATTGGTGAGCGGTGAGGCAGTTGAAGCCAGAACATCTACACTGAGGCTTCCTGGGTGAGAAGAGACAATCATGAGCTAAGACAGTTTGGATCCAGGTCACCCATGGATGTCTTTAGGGCCTGAGAGTGGCAAATATTCAACCTGAACCCCCTGCCCCAAGCACAGGCCTCCCTGCTCAGCAGAGGCGGCAGTGGGAGCCACAAGCACTAGTTTCCATGCTTGGTTACTGAGGCTGCAGAGTACTGGCCTCCTAGGTCTGCAGCTGAGGTAGACAGTGATATGGGCCTCCTGGGTCTGCTGCTAAAGCAGAGGGGCAGCTAGCCCTAGAAGGAATCTCCTTGTTCTGTGACTGAAACTACAGAGGTGGCTGCCCCAAGTACAGATTTCCATGCACAGTGGCCAAACAGTGGACACCACTGAGCTGATGGATCTCCTAAACTCTCATTTGCCCTGCGGGCCCAAATTTGAGAGTAGAAAAGAAGGGGAACACCTGTGCTTTCCAATTAGGCCTGCTAGCAAGTGAATGTACCTTCAAGTGAGTGCATTCAGAGCCCCATATCCAGGTTCCCTCTATGCTGGCAGACAGACATCAAATCCCTCTACCCACATGCCCACTGTGGGCAACATAGGGGTACTTGGGATAACATTTGCAATATTGAAGCCGCTGTTCCATGGATCTCCCAATGTAGTCCAGGCAAAAAAATTCCTGGAGGTCAGAAAGATCTGAATACCAGAAGGACAGTACCACAGGCTTATAGGTCACTGAAGTGTTCAGGGCACCTGTGCATGCTCGTTCACTTGGCAGGAATTGCCAGCATCCTCTCCTGTGCTTAAACTCCACCATACATGCTCTAGCATGCTGCCCTTTAAGACACACTACCATGATCATGCCCACACACTCATGGGCCTGCAAACTTCCTCCCTTAGCTACGGATGAAACACCAACATCCACTCTTAAACCAGCAGGGCTCTCTCATTTTCCTGAATAATAATCTAGTCATCAGAGACAGACAGACCCAGTCTGAAGTACAGACTCCCGAAACAAACAGCAAAGGCTACAACCCATCAGATGGCTAAAGACAGGCTTAAGGACATATCCAACAAAAATCAAGACATCACAGTGCACCAGCAACCCGCAAAATCAATGGACATTTTAATTCATCGGAAACACTGGAAAAGGATTTTAGAGCTATGCTTATCCAGTATTGAGAGACACAAAAAGAGGAAAAGAACAAAGCTCTCAAAGAAATACAGGCAAATATAGCCTTACAAATAGAGGCACATAAAGAAGAAATGAATTAAAAAATAGATGCCATCAAGGAAAGACAGGAATCCACATTCAAACAGATGAAGGAAATAGTGTGGGACATGAAAACAGAATTAGAATCAATAAAGTAAACACAAGCAGAGAAAACCCTGTAGCTGGAGAACTTGGAGAAAAGGTCAGGAAACACAAAGGTAAGCATCGTCAACAGAATACAAGAGATGGAAGAGAAAATCATCAGGCAATGAAGATACAATGGCCGAAATTGATATATCTCTCAAAGAAAAAGTAAAATTGGAAAAGTTCCAAACAAAGAACATCCAAGAAGTCAAGGATTCCATCTAAGAATAAGAAATCTAAGAATAATAGGAATAGACAAAAAAGAAGATTCCAGGCTCCAAGGTCCAGGAAATGTTTTCAAGAAAATGATACAAGAAAATCTTCCCAACTTGAAGAAAGAGATGTCCATAAACATACAAGAAGCCCACGAAATACCAAATAGACTAGACCAGAAAAGCAATTCCTCACGTCACATAATAGTCAAAACACTAACTTGAGAGAACAAAGAAAAAATTAATAAATGCAGCAAGGGAAGAAGGTCAAGTACGAAGATAAACCTCTCAGAATCACACCAGTCTTCCTAACAGAAATTATGAAAGCAAGAAGTGCCTGGGCAGATGTCATGCAGACCCTAGACCACACAGATGCCAACCCAGACTACCATACCCAGCAAAGCTTTCAATCACCATAGCTCGATAAAACAAAATATCCCATGACAAAACTAAACAAATAATATCTACATAGCAACCCAGCCCTACAGAAGATACTAGAAGGAAAACTCCAATCCAACGAAATCAACTACACCAAGAAAACACAGGACATAGATAACTTCACAACAAAAAAATAAAATAAAACAAACATAGAAACACCTTAACAACACCAACACCACAATTAAATGAACTAACATTCATTGGTCACTATTGTCTATCAACATCAATGGACACAACTCTCCAATAAAAAGACACAGACTAACAAAATGGTTGCAGAAACAGGATCCAACATTCTGCTTCATCTAAGAAACACACCTCTGCAACAAATATAAACACTACCTCAGAGTAAAGGGCTAGAAAAATGTTTTTCAAGCTAACGGACCCAGAAAACAAGCTGGGTAGCTATCCTAATATTGAATAAAATATACTTTCAAGCAAAATTAAAAAAAAAAAAAGATAAAGAGGGACACTTTATTCTTATCAAAGGGAAAAATCCCACAGGAGGGCATCACAATCCTGAACATCTATGCCCCAAATACAAGAGCACCTGTATTTGTAAATGAAATATTTAATAAAGCTTAAATCACACATCAATCCCAACACCTAATAGAGGGAGACTTCAACACTCCACTCTCACCAAGGAACAGATCATCTGGACAGAAGCTAAATAAGAAAATAATGACATTTACACAGGTTCTAAATCAAATGGACCTAATAGATGTTTACAGAACTCTTCACCCCAACTCAAAAGAATATACCCTCTCTTCAGCACCTCATGGAACCTTCTCCAAAACTGACCATATTTTCAGGTACAAAGCAACCCTCAACAGATACAAGAACACTGAAATAATCTTTTGTATCCTATCAGACTACCATGCCCTAAAACTGGATCTCAACAACAGAAATAATAAAAAGCCAATCTAGACATGGAAACTAAACAACTCTCTACTCAATGATAGCTTGGACAGGGAAGAAATGAAAAAAGAAATTAGAGAATTCCTAAAATTCAATGAATATGAAGGCACAACTAACACAAATTTATGGGACACAATGAAAGCAATGCTAAGAAGAAAGTTCATAGCACTAAGTGCCTACAGAAAGAAGTTGGCGACATCTCTTACAAGCAACTTAATTGCACACTAAAAGACATAGGGGAAAAAAAGAAGAAGCAAACACACACCCAAGAGAAGTAGATGGTTGGCATCATCAAACTAAGGCCTGAAATCAATAAATAAGAAACAAATAAAATAATTCAAAGAATCAATGAGAGCAAGAGCTGGTTCTTTGAGAAAATAAGCAAAATAGACAAACCCTTAGACAAACTAACTAAAAGGCAGAGAGAAACTATCCAAATCAGCAAAATCAGAAACAAAAAGGGTGATATAACAACAGACACTGAAAAAATTCAAAGAATCATTAGGTATTACTTCAGAATCCTATATGCCACAACATTTGAAAATCAAAATGAAACGGATAATTTTCTGGATATGTTTCATTTACAAAAGCTAAACCATGAACAAATAGAATAAATAGTCCTATATCCCCCAAGGCTATAGAAGCAGTCATCAAAAGTCTCCCTTCCAAAAAAAAACCCCAGGGCCAGATGATTTCAGTACAGAAATCTACCAGACCTTCAAAGGAGAGCTAACTCCAATTGTCTTCAAACTATTCCATAAAACAGAAACAGGAGAAACATTACCAAACTCATTCTATGAGGCCGTAGTCACCCTGATACCTACACCACACAAAGACCCAACAACAACAAAAAAAGAGAACTTTAGACCTATCTCTCTTTCAATATTGATGCAAAAATACACAGTAAAATACTTGCAAACCAAGTCGAAGAACACATAAAAGATGTGTGTTACCATGACCAAGCAGTCTTCATCCCAGTCATGGAGGGGTGGTCCAACATACAGAAATCCATCATTGTAACCCACCATATAAACCAAATGAAGGAAAAACACCAATCAACTCTTTAGATGCTGAAAAAGCAACTGACAAAATCTAATAAGCATTCATGTGTAAAGTCCTGGAGAAATCCGGAATACAAAGCACATATCTAAACATAGTAACGACAATATATAGCAAGCCTATAGCCAACATCATACTAAATAGAGAGAAACTGAAATCAACCCCACTGAAATCAGGGACAAGGCAAGACTGCCCACTCTCTCTGTATCTCTTCCACATAGTACTTGAAGTCCTAGCTAGAGCAATAAGGCAACTAAAGGCAATGGAGTATATAAAAATCGGAAAGGAAAAAGTCAAAGTATCACTATTTGCAGATGATATGATAGTATATATGAGTAGCCACAAAAAAATCAACCAGAAAACTCCTTCAGCTGATAAACACCTTCAGCAAAGTGGCTGGATAAAAAATTAACTCCAAAAAAAATCAGTTTCCCTCATGTATATGAAAGACAAAAGGGCTAAGAAAGAAGTTAGAGAAACTCTACCCTTCACAATAGCCACTAATAACATAAAGTATCTTGGTGGACTCTAACAAAGCAAGTGAAAGACCTGTTTGAAAAAGGAAAAAAAAAAAAAAAAAACTTCAAGTCTCTGAAGAAAGAAATTGAAGAACATATCAGAAGACAGAAAGATCTTCCATGTTTATGGTCAGTAAGATTAACATAGTGAAATGGCCATCCTGTTAAAAGCAATTTACAAATTCAATGCAATTCCCATCAAAATACCAACACAATTCTTTACAGAACTTGAAAGAACAATTCTCAAATTCATATGGAAAAAAAAAAAAAAACTAGAATTGCCAAAATACTCTTGTAGAACAACAGATCCTCTGGAGGTATCTTCATCCTTGATCTCAAGATGAACTACAGAGCAATAATAATAAAAACTGCATGGTACTGGCATAGAAACAAAATAGTGGATCATTGGAATCAAATAGAAGACCTAGAAATAAACCCACACACCTACAGATACTTGAATTTTGACAAAGAAGCTAAAACCATACAATGGAAAAAATCACCTTCAACAAATGATGCTAGTCTAACTATATGTCTCCCTGTGTTAAAATGCAAATAGGTCCATATTTATCACCCTGCACAAAAGTAAGTTCCAAGTGGATGAAAGACCTCAATATAAAACTAGGCACACTAAATCTGTTAGAAGAAAAATTAGAGAAGAGCCTTAAACTCATTTGCACAGGAGACGATTCCCTGAATAGAACACCAACAGTACAGACCCTGAGATCAACAATCAATAAATGGGACCTCATGAAAGTAAAAATCTTTTGTAATCAACAGACACTTTTATCAGAACAAAACAACAGCCAACAGACTGGGAAAGGATCTTCACCAACCCTGTATCTGACAGAGGGCTAAGATCCAGAATACATATAGAACTCAAGAAATTAAAAAGCAACAAATCAAGTAATCCAATTAAAATATGGTGCACAGAGCTAAACAGAGAATTCCCAATAGAGGATCACTAAATGGCAGAGAAACACTTAAATAAATGTTCAACATCCTTAGTCATCAGGGACATATAAATCAAAACAACCACGAGAGATCAACTTACAACCATCAGAACGGCTAAGATAAAAAACTCAAGTGACAAAAAATGCTAGAGAGGATGCAGAGAAAGCTGACCCCTCCTCCATTGCTGGTGGGAATGTAAACTTGTACAACCACTTTCGAAATCAATCTGGCACTTTCTCAGACAATTAGGAATAGTAGTACCTCAAGATCCAGCTAGACCACTCCTAGGCATATATCCAAAATATGCTCAAGTATACTATCAATGTCACTGTATTCAGTGACACCTGAATACCACCTGAGTGAAAGCAGGGGGAAAAAGAGTAGGGCGACACAAAGGACACCAAGTCTAGGTTCTGATCAAGGTGTCATTTACTGAATATCAAGTTAACATTTAAATAGGAAAGTACAAGCAGTTTCTCATGGAGGCAACTTTACTTGGCCAAAACATACGAGGGCTCAATCAAGGTTACAAGAACCTTCTGTCTGGTTACCATGGTAATAAATAATAAAATAATAAAATAATAAATTTTACAAGTGAAAATAGACAATCAACATAATTTTAGTCTTTTTCAGTAATAATAACTTTAAAAGTCTGTCCATAGGTTTCTATTTCTGTAAACTTGTCAGTCTCTTCACTATAGTTGCTTTCCTGAACTTGTTCATGTTAAAATGAAACTACAAACTATTATCATACTTAACTTCTATTACACAGAGAAGATATTTTTAATCATTTTCAATAAGATTATTTTTTCCATAAAACTCAAAGAAATTCAAAAGGATTTGAAAGATTTTTCAACAGCAGGACAAGTTTGTTAAAGTAAACCATTTTTATAATAAACTCTAAAAATTATAAAACTGTCCATATCTGTCTTAGCCAAGGTCAATTAAAATGATTTCAAAATATTGAATTAATCAAAAATATTTTCATGCAGAATTCACCATAGATTCCTCCGTTGTTTGGTAGAAACTGAACACAATTTTGAAGGGTGTGCAATGGCTTCAGTTCTTTTTATTTTTGTGCATATATATATTCAGATTACAGAAAGCAGTGGAAAGACATACAGATGAAAGGGACAAGCTGCTTTTTTAAGCTTCCTTTTTTTGTCCATGTATGATTTTATTTATTTATTTTTTTTACAATTTATTCATTTTATATCCCAGCTGTAGTCCTCTCTCTCATCTCCTCCTGTTCCCATTCTCCTTCCCTCTTTCTTCTTATCTCCCCAAATCCACCAAAAGGTGGAGTCCTCCTCACCTACCATCTGAAGTTAGACTATCAAGTTTTATCAGAACAGCCTGTGTCCTCCTCCTTTTTAAGACAGGTGGCAACAGTGCTATCTCAACACGCAGCTATAAAACTCCTGGGCTTATACCCAAATGATGGTCCACCATATAATAAGGACATTTGCTCAGCTTTGCTCAGAGCACCTTTATCCTTAATATCCAGAATCTGGAAACAACCTAGATGTGCCTTAACCAAAGAATGGATACAGAAATTGTGGCATATTTACAGAATGGAATACTACTCAGCAGTTAAAATAAAGGAAATCATGAAATTTGCACTCAAATGGTAGGAACTAGAAAAGATCATGCTAAGTGAGGTATCCCAGAAGCAGAAAGACACACATGGTATATATTCACTTATAAGTGGATATTAGCCTTATAATATTGGATAAACATACTAAAATCTACAGACCTAAACAAGCTAAACAACAAAGAGGACCCTAGGGAGGATGCTTAAATCTCATTCAGAATGGCAAACAGGATAGGCACCAGAAGCAGTGGAAGAGAGGAAACAGGACAAAAGCCTACCATAGAGGTATTCTGAAAGGCTCCACCCAACAAGGGATTGAAGCAGATACAGAGTCACAGACAAACTTTGGGCAGAGCTCAGGGAGTTTCAGCAGAGAAGATGGGTTTGAAGAAGGTCTCCACAAGGAGACCAACAAATCTGGGCCCGGGGGTGGGGGAAGGGGACACCAGAGACTGATGCTTCAACCATGGACCAGGGACAAAGAGGACATAGACCCCCTACAGGGTCTCACACAACAAGATTAGAAAGCATTCTGAGAAATTATACCAAGACTGTCTTCTATGCTCTCCAGGACTGTGCTCACACATGAATGAGCACCTCTGTATCCAATGTGTACCAGCACAAACACACAGAAAAATTAAACAAAAGTAATGATAAATATATTTTAGCCTCTTTCACTGTTGCAATAATAGTTCATTACAGACAAGTGTCCATTTTTTTTGTACTTTGTAGCAGTGTATGGTTTAGTTTGGGCTATACAATTTTTAATTCAAATTAATATTAAATTTAAAAACAGAAAAATAAAGCCTGTCATGTAATTGTTTGGTTCTTACTATCATCATACTGTCAAACATCATTTACTAAGTCACACACATTGGATATTCTTTTTTTTTTTTTTTTTAAGTATAAGATCTAAATCTGGGGATGTACTTCAGTAGTAAAGTGAAGGACTAAACATCCACAAGACCTGGAGTTCAGTACCTACCGATATAACATAAATAAATACATAAATGTAAAATTAGACCACTACAGGGACTTATATTTGCTATACTTAATAACAATGTTGTTACTCAAACAAGATGTCAAAACCCTCACACCTGTTACATTGCTCATTTAATCAGATAGATATTTTATGCTAAAGCATTCATAACAAGAAACCCTTCAGCTCAGATTCTTAGAAAGGAAAAGTCCTTTAATAGATGCACTGACTCAGAATAGGTAACAGTCCCATCTCCAAAGAGTGTTCCTCTTCTCTTTCCAAACAAGAGATTCCAAAGTGAATATATCTAGATTGTTGGAGAGGGCAAAGGAGGTTTCCACGAAACATCCAACCCACTTCATTCTGGGTCCTATCCAACCAAAGTATTTCAGTTTCATTACCCTGAGTTTGGTGTCTGTAGTCTATGAATAAGAAGACAGCTACTGTGTCGTTATGTCTGAGTGAATTGTGTTCCTAATGGATTGTGATTAAAAAAAAAAATGGTCATTTTTATAGTAATCTCACATTGTCTCGGCAGAGAAAAATAGGTATCTTCACATAGTGGGGAAAAAATTCTCTCTCCCTTTTTCATTCTTTTTGGTATGCATGTGCTGGTAAAATGATAATGTTCACTATCATCTACAGAAATGCCATCTACCTTCTTTGAGCTAGAGTCTTTTACTGTTTAGGCAAGGCTGGCTCCCACCTAGCCTCAGAGATCCTCCTGTGTCTACCTCCCTAGGACCATAAAACTGTGTCCTATCTTGTGGACTCTAGGGATCAAACTCAGATACTCATGCTAGTGAGGCAAGTACTTTACTGACTGAGCCATCTGCCAATGAGTGCCAGCATGATATCTTCAAAATAGCTTATATTTTTCAATCTAATGTGTATGTAGACTAATGTTCCCACAAGTGCCACCCAGTACATCTCTTCACATATTCATTACTGATTTATATATCACAGAATCAGTGGCTCTTAGATGTCAATAAGATGAACTTGGCTACAGTTACTATGAAATTAATTTTAACTTGCACACATAAGGGTGATAATTCACTGATAATGATTACATCATTCTGTGCAAAGAACATGGGGCTCTCTTTACTTTCAGTTAAATTCTTCCATAAAGTGAGATGTGACCAAATTTCTCCCTCTTCTCAAATTTCTGAGTATCTTCTTCAGTATAAAAAGTAGCTGTCTCTGGGAAGTTAAATCCCTTCTTCACATGCTATCCAAATAATTTGCTTGATAATGCAGTTCATCTGAGCATCTACATATCAGTACTATGACCAGGGAAACAAAAACATGCATGGTTTATACCAAATACCAAATCTTCTTAAAGAAAGTGCTGGATCCCACTAAGACCTTAGAGAGAAGTAAAAAGCAGTAGCTTCCCACTCCAATGTTGGGTATTGTGAGAAATGGACTATGGTGGGGAATCAAATATTATTCTTTTGAGGAACCAACTTCTGTTTGTGTGCAAATAAGTAATTTATTAAAAAAATAAACTCATAGGCCAGCAAGATGGCTCAGTGGGTGAAGTCACCTGACACCAAACCAGATGACCTGAGTTAATCCTCGGAATCTACGTGGTAAAAGGAGGGAACTTAAATATTTTTAAATAATAAAAAGCACCTGCACATTGTAATATTACTGCACACAGTAACAGTAATTCAAGTGGTCTGTGAACCCCATCTCACTGTCATTAAAATAAAAATGAAGCCAGAATTTCCCTAGCTTCTCAGTAGAAAAAATTGCATATATATGTATATGCCCATATATGTATATATATTGTGTATACATTTTTAAATGGAAACAAACATGTTTTGGAATGATTGGTTTCCTTTTGTTACCTCATGAATGTCTTACTAAGAATATTATCAAGATGTTGATAATTTGAAGGCAAGATATTCAGAAATTCAGAATATTGAAAAGTTCAAATTATTGAGAAGTATATTTCACTATGTGGTGACTGATTGTTCTGGTCTCACACCATACTTCACACTCTTCGCATCCAAGTACTCTCTCTGCTCATCATGGTGATTACTGCAGCAAAACTCAAGGTGCAACATGCCGTTGAAGAACATGGTCGGATTAGTTATTTTTCTTGTTGCTAGGTTAGATTTCCATCCTTCCTTTAACAGGAGCTTATTGTCAACTGCCTGGCCTTGGTGTCTGATTCCCAAAGTGCCCAGTGGTCAGGCAACTCTGAGGACTCATGCACAGGAGAGAAGTCTTAAAGTGTGTACAGTGAGGTTGAAAATGCAAGTTACTACATCAGAGATTACAGGCCATGGCTAAGATACATATATGGCTAATGGGTATAGTTCAGCTGGCCTGTGTGGCCTGTTAACTTTTCTCATTTGAATTGGTACAAGTTGAGGAAACATCAGACAATGTCACACTGAGGTTCTCCAAATACTTGAGAGAAACAACTGAAGAGACAGAATGTTCATTTTGGCTCAGAGTTTGAGTATATAGTCCTTAATGATAGAGAAGGCATGGTGCCAGGAACTTAAGACAAGTAGTCGCACTCCATCTGCAGTCAGGAAGCAGAGAGAAGTGAAAGCTGGGTTCAGTCTTTTTGTCTGTTTGTTTATTTAGCTGAGAACATCCCAAGCCCTAAAACAGTGATATAGCCTATATTTAGAGTGGGTTTTCTAAGATCTGTTAACCTAATTTTGAAACCTTATCTGAACATTCCCAGAGGTTTGTCAAAAAGAAGACACTGGATTTTGTCAAGGTGAAAATCTGGATTAACCTTCACAATAAGCATAAAGGGTGCACAACCATTTCCAGGGACAAGGACAGGAAGTATATAGACTTAGGACCCACACAATATCTCTACTCCTTCTAATAGTTCATTTTCTTGCTTTGCATAAATGTTTGAGAAGTCAAGAGTTTCAGGTCTAATAAGAAGATAAAATTCTCAGAGAAGCACCAACAGCTAACATGTGAAGATTGACAGCTAAACATTGAGCAAAGCACAGGAGGTCTTGTGGGGAAGTAGAGGGGAGGATAGAAGGACTTGGAGGGAACAGGAGCTTGACAAAAAGACCAACAGAGCCAATTAACCAGGGCCCAGATAGGCTTGGGGAGACTGAAGAACCCAACCAAGGACCATGCATAGATTGGAACTAGGCCCCTTACACAAATGTGGTTGATGGGTACGTCGTGTTTTATGTGGGTTCCCTAGTAAGGGGAGTGGGGGCTATCTCTAACATGTACTCTGTTGCCTGCTTTTTGATCACCTCCCCCTGGCACTGCTGCTTTGTCAAGCCACAGGAGAAGAGGATTTGCTCAGTCCTGATGATGTGCTGGGGTGAATTAGTGGAGCTCCCCTTTTCTAAGGAGAAGGGACGAGAGTAGGGAGAAGAGGGAGGGAGAATGGGACTAGGAAGAGAAGAGAGAGAGAGCTATGATAGGTGTGTAATGCAAATAAATAATAATAATAATAATTAAAAGCGAAACCTGGGGCGGGGAGAAAAAGAAGATAAAATCATTTCCATCCCTATCTGATGTCCAACAATATTGTATCAGACAGTGTTGGTGAAATATAAGAACCAAAGCTGCTACTGGCTTCTCAAGAGGCCTGTCTCCAAAGAACTTAAATAATGTTTTACTGAATTCCTATTTATCATTTGACAAGTGAGTTTATTGATGACCAGAGAAGTTAACTGGCCACTCTAGTCTTGGAACTTCTTCATCTCATAAATGGACTCTTTCTCTCATAAATAAATCCAGTCAACTTTCTTAGCTGAACATTGGACAATAAGTTGACCAGCACAGTATAGTCTTGTCCTCATCCTTGCCCTGATCTTGGAGTTGAGGATGGAGGAATGCATTTTCATGAAGCTTTGAGCTGAGTATTGGGAAAAACAGTAGAGTAGGCATTAAAAAATTTCCTATGGGATACAGTGATGCATGCCTACTGGAGAGGGAAGGAAGACCATTACAAGGGTCTTCCCTACACTTCCCGTCTCCTGGAAGCATTCCAGTGAGGAATCTAAAGGGTATCCCTTTGTCAGTCTTCCCAAAAGAGGTTAGTAAGCTTATCTCATTTCATTCACTTCTGAAAACCCTGGCTTGATAAATAACATCCAAAGTCATCTTTTATTTGTCCTGAATGATAAAGGAAATGTCCCTGTGAGACACTTACATGGAAAAGTTAATGATAGTGTGACTGTTTCTCAGTTTCCTCTCCAGTTCATGAGAATGTGTGATTGCAACTGTGGCCTTCCGCAAAGTCTGCAGTCTAGCCCTATAGGCTCATTCAATCATTCATTCATTCACTCATTCACTAATTCACACTTTGAATATTTAACTGTGCTCAGTTATCTCTGTATGTAGTCTAGCCATGGGAGATTACATGAACTGTAAGATATTTGAGGTTGGAGGCATGTACTGAAAATATAAGCTCCAGAAGCATATTTTCAGGATTTAAGTCTTAGCTCTTCCAACCACTGTTACAACCAGCTTACAACTGTGCTCAGTTCCCTCCATGATGAAATAGTCCTGTCTAACAAGTTTTCCATGAGGATCCACTGAATTCAGAGATGGAAAATGTTTAGCAGTGTGTCTGGCTTGTGTGATGACTCTAATAATTATCAATGTTATTACTATTATTATTTCATTGATTCTATTTTATGTCCAGGAGAAATGATTTCAATAGTATCTGTCTTCAATAGTTACTTGAATAACTGTAAGTGGGATCCTAGCACAAAGGTATAAAAATAAAAAGCAGCTAAAGAAAACTGTAGCACTTATCCCTTTTGAGGAGTGCTGCCTTGGTTTTTCCAGATCTATGTGTACACAAGCACAGGGCTGGGATCTGGGCTTGTAGGAAGTCTGTGTTCATCTACAGTTTGCAGACTACAGAGTTTGCTATATCTAAGCATAGTGGCAGTGGCTGGGTCTGTGAGAAACAAAGATTCCTCTACAGCAAGTGGTTCTCAAACTTCCTAATGCTATGACTCTTTAATATACATCCTCATGTTGTGGTGAACACCAACCACAAAATTATTTTCATTGCTACTTCATAACTTTAATTTTGATTCTCTTATGAATCATAAAGGAAATATCTGCTATGCAGGATATCTAATATCTTAAACCTGTGAAAATATCATTCTACCCCAAAGGGGTCTTTACTCACAGGATGAGAACCATGATTCTAGAGCTTGCAGACTATTTGGGGAGACATACAATAGTCAGATCACATGGTACAATGATGAATACTAGAGCCAAGGTCAGTACAGATGAGAACACAACTTGGTGGCAGAATCCATCGCGTAGAACAAAGTAGCAAACTTTCTACAATGGTATGCTGTCTGATGGGAAACTAATACCTTCAAGACGGAACATTTAGGGAGGTTTTAACCCAAATCTTTACTATTTCTCCCCCCACATTCTAATGAATCTTTGTCCTGCATACATAGATATACACATGTGAAACCAAGTCATCTCTTCATAAATGTTTGATTTTGAGATGAACAGACTTTCAAGATGAAGCTAGTGATCCAAAGAGTGGTGGTACAACAACTAACAGTACTTGCTGTTCTTACAGAGGACCTGTATTCAGTTCCCCACACCTATATGGTAATTCCATCTATCTATGTGGTAATGCCAGTTTCATAGGATCCATCACCCTCTTCTGGCTTCTGTACATAGAGGACATGAATGTGGTGTACAGACATATATGCAGGTAAAAGACTTACACACCTAAAATGAAATAAATAATAAAACTTGAATTAATTAAAACAGAAACACAAACCAGGGCTGGAAAAAAATGGCTTAGTTGACACGTGACTACTTTATAATCATAAGGACCTGAGTTCTGACCTTCAGAACACACATTAAGGATTCAAGTGTAATGGCATGTGCTTGTAGTCCCACTGTTGAGAAGAGACAGACTGATACTTCAATCTGGCTGGGCCAACCAGTCTGACCTCATCAGTAACCTCAGGGCAATGAGAGACTCTGATTAAAAAAAAAAAAAAAAAGTGGTTGGTACCTGTGTCATGACATGCTATCATGCTATCTGAGGTTAACTTCTAGCCTCCACGGCTATCTATCTATCTATCTATCTATCTATCTATCTATCTATCTATCTA
>NW_026585504.1:55613574-55643528 GCF_907164565.1 Psammomys obesus | reverse complement strand
CTATCTATCTATCTATCTATCTATCTATCTATCTATCTATCTATCTATCTATCTATGCATCACATACAAAGAGAGAGAGATCTACTAATACATGTGCATACACACAGAAAAAAAGAAAGAAAGAAATCACAATAACAAAAAATGACTCAAGGATGTTTTTGTTTTCATTGTTTTCATGCAGTCTGTTCCTTTCAGTCCTATTCTTTCAGTGCATGGCTTTGTGCACTAAATAAATTTACATCCACTGTAAAATTACGTATTGTAGAACCAAAAAACCATCACTACAAGCACACAGTTTGTTCCAGGTACAGTTTGAAGAATTTCATCAAGATCAGCATGCACATAACCTCAATGTTTTTATTCCCACTTTGCAGATAAGAAAACTGAAGTATGATGTAAGAATTTCCTCAGGTACCGAGGTTCTATAGTCTATGCTGTCAACCCCCTTTTTTGAAATTTTTCTTTTCAGTCACCAGCTTATTGCTTATCTTTAAGTCCAGAACTCACAAGACAGCAAAGCTGTCTGTCTTTAGTTACTTGGAGCTCTGTGTGATGGGGCTTCTTTCACAAGAGCTATTTTCTGATAAGTTTTGGAGCCTTGGGGGACATGGCGTCAGGTGGTGTTTGATCTTGGAGATCTGTAATGTGTCAGTTTATACCGTGGTCAAATAGAAACCCACTTTTTGCAGTAGAGTAAAAACATAAATTGACAAGAAGGAGAACAGGTCTGATATGTAAAGGCTGCAGTTACTAGGAGACCACCTTCTCATAAGCCTCAGTTTATAGCTAAGTGCTCTCATTCTTTGTATTTGAAAATCAGCACATGACGCTAGGTAATGACAAGAGCGACTTGTTAAGAACCTTTGCCTTTACTGACAGATATTACTTACTATTTGTGATAGTTTTTTTTTCCTGAGCTTTTTCTTATTGATAAATAATTGTGTCTTTCTCAGAGTTCTTTTAAGAATGAAAATGAGAAAATCTGTATTTGTGCTTTATATAGTCACTTCAAGCTCTCTCTTAATCTATATTGGTACTACCGCCACCCTCATTACCGTAAGCACTATTATTGTAACTATCAGTACCATCTCTACCACCATCCTTACTTCCATTAAAAGAATCAAACGGAGAGTCACTGTGATTATTATTGCTACCACTATTAACCACCACCATCGCCACCATTAACATAATTGCCACAATCATTACTATTCATCCCTACCACTATGTACTGGAAACTTGTCTTATTGCCGATATAAGATACCTGACAAAAGAAACTTACATAAAAAGGTTTTATTATTCTGGCTCATAGTTTCAGTCATCATAGTGAAGAAGGAATGATGATATAGTTTGAAATAGCAGGATCCATTGCATAGGTAGTCAGGAAACAGAGTGATGAATTCTACTGCTCAACTCAACTTTTTTTCTTTTAGTATTTAGTTCAGGGTTCGAGTCCATACAATGGCATTACTCACATATAGGGGTATTCTCACATCAATTAACCCAATCTAGATAAACCCTAAACAAATATCACGGCATGGCAGATGGTACTGCTGTTCTAAAGACATGGGTCTCCTCTCTGCAGGTTAGAGTTGCTTAGTGAATACCATGTGCACAATAAGACACAGGTAAAACCAGGGTAGACCAAGGAAACCCAGAGCTTCAGCAGAGATTCATTTCAGACAGGCACTGATGCCTCAGGTCCCTGCTGCCTGGATAGAAAAATTAGAAACAACAGAAGTGAAGAGAGCAGAGCGCACACACAGTCTTAATCTTTAGAGGTTAGTCCTGCTGATGGTAGTCCAGCGCTCCAGCGGGTTAAAAACTGTACTCACCACATTGACAGAGACAAATGATCTCTTTACTTCAACACCTGAATATATTTGTGCCTGTAATATACATATAATGACCTTCACCCTTCCTTCTTGTTTGGTTGCAGCTCCTTCTGAGGTGACATTTGCCATTGATGTTGGGAATGGCCCTGTTGAGCTCCTAATCCAGTCTCCTTCTCCTCTGAATGACAACCAATGGCATTACATCCTGGCTGAGAGAAACTTTAAGGAGACCTCCCTGCAGGTGGACAACCTTCCACGGAGTATGAGGGAAACTGCAGAGGAAGGCCATTTCCGACTTCACCTAAATAGCCAGTTGTTTGTAGGTAGGAGACATCATAGACCATAGTTTATGCTAAACACCTACAAGATGACTTTGTGCTCTAGCTCAAGGAAAATTTCTAGTATTTTAAAACTAGAAAACAAATTATGGTGTTACATTTCACCATAAGTTTAATTTCATAAATTGATTCTAGCTTTATGGTCTTTGCAAAAAAAGTTCATGCCATTCTTTCATACATTTAGGGGCTATCTCAAACTCTTTTTGATACCATTTCTACATGTTTATAATGTTTTTAGACATCTATGGAATTTCATTTTTTGGATCATTGTAATAAAAGTTTACAGCATAGGCATAGAGATTCCAGTCCATCACTCTTCTTAGTGACCCTTGACTACTATAGTGTGGTCAAATAGTATGACTAAACCAAAAACTTAAGTATTCAGTAGTGAATATCTGTGAGTGTGCTGGTTGGTTTTATCCCTTCATAAAACAAGCTAGAGTCACTTGAAAGAAAGACTCTCAATTGAGAAAACACCTCCATATTTTTGGCATGTAGATAAGTTTAAGTAGTCATCAATATGAGGGCATTGGAGGTGTGTACCATCGCCAACTCGAGTAATAATGGGATTTCACATGTGCACCACTATGCCTGCTGTATACAGTACTTGTGACCAAACCCAGAGCTTCATGTGTAGGAGGCAAGCGTTCCATTAAATGGGCTATATTCCTAGCATTGGCACTCTTAAAATTTAGGGATATTTTCATACTCTGTGAAAACACACTACTGAGATAGGGTTGCCTTGATATTGCAGAGAGAAGCAGCCTGATCTCTAAGTAGATATAGTCAGCGGCTTGTTTCCTCAATGAGGAACAGCACCAGCACCAATATGTTCCTTGAACAGGAAGTCACTGATGGTAATGGACTTTCAGAAGGCATGGCCTGAATTTGTTCCTTCCCTTATTTTCCCGTTGCTTCCTCTCTTTTCCCTCCTTTTTTTCCTCCATTAATAGTCATGGAGAAGCTCATTCTACTCATTCATCCTTGTTTTGTAATTAGGATGGAAATATGAACTAAAAAAAGTCACTGCTGTTCATGGTACTTGTGTGTGTTTGTGTGTGTGTGTGTGTGTGTGTGTGTGTGTGTGTGTGTATGATGCCTGTGTTTGAGTGTGTGTAGGTATGTTTGCATTTGTGTGATTGGGTGTGTGTATGTGTGGTGGGTAGTGTTTTAGATATGTGAGTCTAATTTGTAACAAGGCCAATTTAGAAAACAATAATTTGAAAACAAGTGTTACAGAGTTGTTAAAAGTACAGCTTTAAAATATAAGTTAGAGCTTTACATGTTGATATAGCATATTAACATAAAAGCTAAGGGTGTGTCCTTCTTTGTAAACTGAAACAGACCTGCAAATGAACTACAGATTAACCATTCTGCATGTCTTTCTTCATCTTTGTGTTTTACCAACAGCCACATTCTATAGCTCACCACAAGACATGAAACTCCATCTCCATTCCATGTGCATTTCTTATGTGCTTTTTATATTTGGGCAAGTGTAATTCCTAAATCTGAAAATATTATCACTGTAAACATACTTGCTAAAGGAAAAGAGGCACTAGAATGTGAGAACATCATATTTTTATTTCATCACCCACCATACCTGTATCTTCATTCATTAGCTGTATTTTATACATCCAGCAGACACTAAGATTGAGTGATTAAAACCTTCTTATGATTATAGGCCCTTCACTTAATTAATAACTCCTAGAAGAAACATGATTTACTGCTGAAAAAATTAAATTTATTTTGTTGTTTTAGTTATATTTAAATATTACATTTTATTTCTTAGAGGAAGTTTGCTTCTCATTATGATTTAATATCTTCTTTTGGAAAAATCAGTTTAAGTATTTTGTAATTTTCATAAATTATATTCCACGTGAAAGTCTAATTTGTCTTCAGACAATAGTTATGCATCTTTTGGGATGAAAGAAAATATATGGGATCATTTGTTGTTTTTTTTGTTTTGTTTTGTTTTTTTGTGTTTTTTTTTCTTACATGCTCATAGCTACCCAAATACCACAAGAACAGAGATAAGTTAAAAGTGAAGAGAGGAAATGGTGTCTTGTATCAAGATTTTTATCACCACACATTTAAGTTGATCACAAATGCAATGAGTTGTTCAAGCATGTGGATAAGACAGGAAAAGACATCTCGATAGACTTGTAGCTAAGCAAGGCCTAAGGAGTTTGCCCAATTCCTCTATGCTTCTCTCTCCAGTGAGTCCCATCTTAGAAATTAATGCACTTTATTGAGTTTGTCTTGTTGAAACTGAAAGGGGAAAATACTGTTGGAAGTCATCTTAGTCTGATGTTTTGCATCTCACTGTTTAATGTTTCCTGACATGTACATTTGTAAATGCATCTGGTCAAAGGCAATTGAAGTCCTAACATTTTTGTATAATTCATCTGAGCAATGAATGAATTAATGAATGAAATTTTTGCTTAGACATTTCTTTTGTTTCCTGTTCAGTTGCTGTGATAAAATATCCCAACAAAAGCAACAGGGAAGAAAAGGCTTATTCAAGTTTACAATTCTGGCTTAGAATACCATCACTAGGGAAAACAGAGGCAGGAACTTGAAGCAACTCCTCACATCTATAGTCAGTAATGGAGAGATAATGACTACCTGCATGCTTACTCTCAACTCCCTGTCTCTTTTATATAGTCCAGGACTAAAACCAAAGAATAGTGCCACCAACTTTTATGTTAGCTCCTCCCACACTGATTAGCTTAATCAAGATTATCCCTATACACATGCCCAGATGCCAGCATAATCTATCTAAACTGTCCATTGCTGAGAATCTTTTAACAGGTGATTCTATATTGTTTCAAAATGGCCAAAACTAACCATTAGCCCAAATGAAAAACTATGTTCTCCATCACTCAGAAATATGGAAGCACTATGCGCTTATCTGTAGTAGGCAGCAACAGATGTCATTATTGGAGTCTGTGTCTTGACTGGGATAGATTGAATTTGGCAGTGTTTAATTACTGATATGGATGTGCTTGTCCTCTAGATACCTTTGGCCATGGGAAGATTTTTAAATCAAATCAGTGTCTTGCAGCATTTTGATCACTGGAACTCTCCTGGGATCATGAGTGTTTTTCTATGTACCAGGCACAGGCTGCATCTTATAAAATAGAATATATCTCCTGGCATTACCCTTGTTTCTTCAACGTGATAATATGGAAAGTGCTGATCAATCACTCATTGCTTAATTGAAAACAAAATCAATATTGCCACTTGACCCTGTTTTGTTACCATAACAGTTAGGAATACTTGTAATATTGCCATGTTGTCCATTGCATTAACTTAGCAGAATACAAGAATTTTTATAGAATGAAGTTTTCAAAGTGTAATGTGCAGCTGAAGTACAGTTTCACCACTGGGATTGTTAACAGCTTCATTATTTCTACTTCTTTAGGTTTTTTGTATTTATATGTGTATGTGTGGTTTTGACTGAATGCTTGCATATGCATGAGCACATTTGTATATGATTACACATATAAGTGTGTGCATGCATGTAGCAGACAGGGTGAATCAAAAACATTCCTTGACAATATTTTACTTCATTACTGAGTCAAGCTTTCTTGCTGAACCCTTGATTTTGTGATGTAGGTAACCAGCTTGCTCCTTTGAGCATGCTGTGCTTGTCTTTCAAGTAATGGAATATAGGTAGCTGCTATAACAAATCTCCCAGGTGCTATGGGAGTGCTGGAGGTCTGAACTGCTGTTCTCACCCTTGTGACTTGAGTTAGTATTCTAGATGAGGCCTTGGTAGAGACATATCTAGCATAGGGGTATGTCTTTCTTTGGCATAGAATGAAAATGAAATTCCAGACTGACAGATAGACTCCCTGCATGCCTCATGTCTGTATGGAACTCTAAGGGAAAAAAATCTTACTCTTCCCTAGTTGGTTATGGCGTCTTTCCAGATATACTGTAGCTGAACAGTGACTGTTTGTGAAGATTAGTCTGTGAGTCTCATTTCTGCTGTTACCTTCATCTGTTTCTCTCTTTCATGCAGGTGCATGAAGAGGCAGCATTGCAACCCTAGTCAGGAAGCAGAGGAAATTGCATGCAGAGGTCTCTCTCCCCGCCCCATTTTTATTTAGTCCAGGAAAGCAGCCAACTTATATGGGGACATTAACATTTACAGTATTGCCCCACCTCAGTTAACCAAATCTGCACACTCCCCCACACAAGCCAGAGGTTTGGTACCTATGGAATTGTAGCTTGGCCAAATTAACAGTTAAGATTTACCATGACAGATGGTAGCTTCTGTAGGCTATTTACTGTCTTTTGGCAAAGTGATTCATATACCAAATAAATTGATAAATATTTAAAGGTAGAAGGAAAGACAGGAGGGAAGGCAGAAGTGGGATAATGGAAGAAGAAAAAATGACAAGGAGAAAGAGGAACAATTAGATGAAACATAACAACAGAAAAATCACTGATGTACTAAATTTTGTTAAGCTGGAGTCATATTTGGCCCATTCAGTGCTGGCAACAAGGGACCAAAAGGACGCCATGGGAAAAGGGAGATGTCTGGGCTTGTTTGGGGATATAGACATAAAGGCAATTCTCTAGAGACAACAAACATTTGTCAGTTGGTTCTTCTCTATAAAATAGGAGAAAGTGCATTGAGAGTAAATCTGAGTATAATTCTCTCTGGTTTTGACTATAGATGTGAGGAGTTGCTTCGAAATCCTGCCTCTCCATTCCCCAGTGACAGATTCTATCCTGGAATAAGACCTTATTCCAGGTCTTATTACCTTAACTTATAAGACTTTACCTTAACTGAATAAGACCTTTCTTTTCTGTTGCTTTTGTTGGGATTTATCACAATAACTGGACAGGAAACAAGAGAAATGACTAAGGAAAACTTCATTCATTCACTCAATTATTCATTGTTCAGGTGAATTACACACCACACACACAAAAAATGTTGAAACTCCAAATGCCTTTGGCCAGATGACATTTGCAAATGTACGTGTCACTGAACACTAAGCAGTGAGACATAAAGCAACAGATTAAGATGACATCCAACAGCACTTTCCCGTTTTCACTTTCATCAAGACAAACTCAATAAATCACAATAATTTCAAAGATGGGACTCACTGGAGAGAGAAGCAAAGAGAAATTAGGCAGCTCCTTAGACTGACCTTGGCTACAAGCCTATCGAGATGCTGATTCCTGTCCCAGTCACATGCTTGCACAACTCTCTGCATTTGTGAACAATTTAAATGTCTGGTGAAAAATATCAGGCTTAGAATGAAGACAAGTGTCTTTCTGGAGTTGATTCATACTTGATCCAAGAAAACACAATTCTAATGAACTAACCTTACACAAGGGCCAACTGAGACATAAGTCCCAAATTACTTCTAGCTTACACCATCCAACCAATGATTTTTGTTGTCAAGAAGGTTGATGTCAGGAGCCAAATGCATAAATGCATGTGTATACCTTAGAACATGAAATCATGTAAAAGAGAAGCAGAAGAAAGTAGATTCTTTGTTGTGTCATTTACCTTAGTTATTCAGTAGAAGAGCTCAGCAGATTCATGGCTGGGAGTCTGTTGTAGTGTTTCCAGTCACCAGATCTGATCTCAACCCCAGCATTTACATTCTTCCATGTAAAATATGTGTCTTTTGGCCATAGCCAAGGTGATCTATCTGAAGTTGATTTCTCTACTGTGTGAAGTGAAGGGTAGCAATGGTACCTTCTATCCCATTGAGAATTAGAAAAACTTAGTGAAAAGACTCATATAGCAGAGGCCTGCTTGAAATGTCTATATGTAGAGAGGTAATAGAATTATTTTGATTCTCAAGTAACTTGCAGTTCAAGATTGACTTTTGAGTGGTGGTGTATAGCTTTAATCCCATCACTCAGGGAGACAGAAGCAGGTGGATTTCTGTGAGTTCGAGACCAGCCTGGTCTACAAAGCGAGTCTAGGACAACCAAGGCTACACAGAGAAACCCTCTCTTGAAAAACTAAAAAAATAAAATAAAATATTGAGACTTTATAAAAAAAAGTCTGAAAACTACTTTAAGGATAAAGCCATGTTTTCATTCTTCTACAACCACAGTAAACTGTTGTTTGAATTTTCCCTGGGAGATGTAAGCAAGTATCTATTCCTCCTAGACAGAGCAAAAACTAGAAACCAAAGAAGCAGCTCCACTCAAGTCTACCTTCTGGAGACAGGGAGTTCACTGGTTCCCTATATGACGATAGATGAGGCATGCTCACAGCAACATGGTGCCTCAGGTAGCTGCCTCACTGACATCTCACTGTGGCCTGGGGGATAAGTCACAAAAGCTGCATCCCTGAACTTCCCTGAACTACTTACACACATCTTGTGGTGGGGCTAAAGCATATTCTGTCCCAAGAATTGTAATTATATAACCTCTGAAAGGGGCATGCAAAGAGTGTAAACTTTATGTCACTGATCTTAATATTCCTCTCTAAAAAGGAATGTTATCATTTGGAAAAATAGCTACTCAACAACTGTACAGATATCAAGATAAAAAAAAAAAACAAAGCAGGAAAACATATTAGGATGACAGCAGAAATATGTATGTACAGAGACAGCCAAGTAACTCAACATACTGTCTCAGGGTGTGGTCTGAAAAGACACAAGAAGGCAGACCCAGTTATCAATGGACAACACACTGGAATTTTACAAGTATTTCTTTCCTTTTGAAAACTGGCAACTTGGGGATGGAAAATTGGCTCATCAGATACAGGTGCTTGTTTCCAGGCCTGACAACCTGAGTTAAATTCCCAGAACCTACATGGCAGGAGGAGAAAACTGACTCTTACAACGTGTCCTGTTACACTTTGTGTTACTTTGTGTACATATGTTTCTCTCTGTATGTATGTACATGGATCTGTGTATGTGTACTTGTGTTGTCTCTCTGTGCATATGCATATATCTGTGCATTGTGTTTGATTTGTCTCTGTGGGTATGTACGTGTATGTGTGCATGTGTGCTTATGTTGCTTCTGTGTACACATGCACAAGTGTGTATAGATGTGTGTTTGGGTAGAGTCTATGTGCATGTTTCTCTATGTGTGTAAGCACAGATGTGCACAGCTGTGTATGTTATTGGAATAATATGTATTCTCTTAAATTATTCCAACACTTAGTCTGCTGTGTACATGCTTTACCATAAAAATATATTATATAGAATTTTCTTCTTTTTAAAAATAAAACACAGCTAGGAAAGAGCACAACTTTCGTTCACTGTTAAAGGTAGTCCACAGTGCTTCGTGTCTTCATGTTCTGACAGCATCGGGAAGTGGCATGCGTTTCTTGTCTGGGGAAAAATTGCACTAAGTTTTGTATGTCTACACAATGAGAAGTGCATTTTTACCAGAGAAATTGCTCCAGCCACCATTTTTCCATTTGTAAACATGTTGACTAATCCACACACAAGAAAATGTGCAATATTTCTTGCATTTGCCAACTCTGCTAGGAGAAAAATGACACTAACAAGATATATGAAGAGTTATTCAAATCCACGAAGGAGAGTGACTACAGAGTAAGGGAAAGAGAAGCAAGTGTTCGACTCCATAAATCTTCCCCTCTTTGTTGCACAAAAGCCCCAGAAAAGAAATAATGAGCCTTTGTGATCGGCTTGTATGTGCCATTGATTTATCTTGTGGTTAAAGCAGGCTTACTCACTGAAATTGAAACAGACAAGACAGTGCAATTGAGGTTTGGCCTCTTGGCCTGCATTCTTATCAGAATTGGAAACAACTTCAAGGTTATTTTATTATTTCAGACTAAGAGACTAGTTTTGTCCTTCAAGAATGTTCATTTTTATTCTTTAGGCTCAAGCAGTAGACTTTACATGTGTGTTTCTTAATCTGGTAACCTTACATCTTAGTTAATTTTCCATTGCCATGATAAGACACTATGACAAAGAAAATGCTTAATTTGTACTCATGGTGGCAAATGGCCAGTGTCCACGACCACCATTATGGGAAGCATGGTAACAGCAAGGCAGGCATAGTGCTGGAGCAATAGCCAAGAGCTTATATCATATACATAAACACTAGGCACAGACAGCTGGCTGACTTTTGAAACCACAGAGCCAGTCTCAAACAACACACCTTTTTCTACAAGGTTATACTTGCTAATTTTTCCCCAAAAGTTCCACCAACTGGGGAGCAAGTTATAAACATGAGCTTAAGGAGGCTGTTCTCATTCAAACTACCATCCTAGGATGGATAAAGGAAGGTATATTTCTAACCTTCTACACTGCTCATTACTTTTTCATGTCACCCACTACCCTACATCCTTTCAACTTACAGATAACCCCTCCTATTATGTGTGTGTGTATGCATGCTTGTTGTGTATGTACATGTGTGTAGATTCACATGTGAGTACATGTGAGCATGTTCACAGCACAGCAAATGGAGGTCTGGAAACAGTCCTTAGACACCTTCCCCAATTTAAGACAATATTCCTCTTTGGCCTGTAACTTCATCATGTAAGCAAGGCTACCTGACATGTGGGCTTCCATGGCTCTAGCTGTCTCTACCTCACATTTTACATCTCTGGGCTTACAGGCATGCACCACGTAACCTAGGTTTTTCATCACTTCTGAGGATCAAACTCAGGTCCCTGAACTTTCAGGGCAAGCACTTTCCCAGCTGACCCATCTTCTCAGCCCCAATTTAGAATTTATTTTCCTTGTTGACATATTTCTTGCCCAAGACAGTACATTTGATATGTCTATTCTATCTACCCTGATAAGCACACATGCAGACATAGTTTCTTTCTAGATTACTGGTTCTCTATCTTCCTAATGCAGTGACCTTTGATACAATTCTTATGTTGTGGTGACCCCAATCTTGAAATTACTTTGATTACTACTTCATAAGTGTAATTTTGCTACTGTTATGAATCATAATGTAAAATCTGTGTTTTACAAAGGTCTTAGGTGATCCCTATGAAAGGTTTGTACACCCCAAAAGGGCCATGACCCACAGGTTGAGAACTGCTGTTCTAGACCAAAATTTAAATGAGTTGTAGCGTGAGGTGTAAAAGAGGATGAGTCTCAGTTAAGACAACTGAGGGAGACAGAAAATAGTTGATTTGTAGTTTCTACCCTCAGAATTTCTCCTGCTCATCCTTCTCCCCCTCTTTTCTCCTCTCTCCTTCTCTTTTCCCATTAGTCCAACTGGCAGAACTCAAGGATTTGTACTCATTCTCCACACATCTGTGCATGACCTTGAGTTCAAGGTTTGAATAATAATTGCCTGTTTTCTAAAGCCAGAATGGGCCTCTGTCCCTTCTTGGATCTCCCTGAATTCTCAGCAGCTCAGACATACAGGCTAGTGGGATTTAGTTGTGCTTTCCATCTTCTTGTCTCCTGTCATCATACCCTCTTATATCAAGGAAGATCTAGGTTTTTCTGTGTGAACAAAACAATCTGAAAGTTTAAATCTGTTCAGTGCTTGATGGAGTGATTTAAGCCTCTTCTGGCCCTTTCCAGATATTTTCTTAGCTGAGAGTAAGATTACAGCCCAAGTCTATGTGTGAGGTGAGAATCATCATCTGCTACATAATATTTTAATGGAAAAAACTTTAGGATAAATACACAGATAACACATAATGCACCTACTGATTTTTGGCAGTAGGTGAAGACTCAAGATGCAGTGGATAGCAGTAACTGAACACACTGTATTCCATGACCCGTAGTAAGCTTTACAATAAACACATGGAGCAATAAATAGAATAGCTTAAACTTCATTAATTCAATTGTCCATATGGCTAACCAGTGAGTTGCCTAATAACCCAACAGCTGTCTTTCCCTCTTCCAGTGCACAGTCCTGTATTACATAAGCATAAGGGAATATGCTTCAGTTTTGTCTCCTTGGTGCACCAAACAGCTATCTTTGAAATTGTACAGAAGGAGTAACTGATTCTATCCCTTTCATTTCAGATGAAAGACATGATAGGCAGCATAAAAACTTGTGTTTTATTTATGTGCAGAGACCATGGATGTGTAAGCATTTTAAGAAGGGCTATGTTTCCCTCTCTCCAGGCAATTCTGTTTTTTTGAGAAAGGGCCTCACGCGTGCATCACAAGCTGGCTATACACATTCTATGTAGTCAAAAATGACCTATAACTTCTCATCCTCCTGGCCTCCCATCCTGAGGTCTGGCATTACTGAAGCACACTGCCATGCATAATTTATGCAGTGGTGCTGGTAATTGAACTCAGGGCTTCATGCATGCCAGGCGAGCACTCTACCAACTGGATCACACTCTAGGCCTTGGCTTCCGATTTAACTTCCTTTCTCTCACTGGGAACTTAAAGAAAAGTTCAACACATCTGACAATTACACCACAGCTAAGTATTACCAGAAAGATGTTACTTTTATGTAATAAGATGCTACAGGTGGACAAGAGGAAGCTGAGATGGAATTACCCTTTAGATGAGTTTCTTTGCGAGAGTAACATAGCATCAAGGCCACAAAAGCCGGACAGGCCAAGAAATGAGACTAAGGAGCCTTTAGGTCAAAAGAACAATGAGGAAGCATCTCGTTCTTACTGGTTTTCAAGGATACAGGGATAGGTCCCACACCAAATGCCCTAGTCTACCTGCTAGACGTCATCAGCATCTGGCTTTAACTCATGGTTTTCTAATGTCTTGATAGTAGGGAAAGAACAGGCCTTCCTTGCAACTATAGATGGAAAAGGAAGAGCTGCATGGTCACAGCAGATTTCTCATTTTGTCTAGGGAAAGAGACCATAGTAGGAAGTGGTTTGGTTTCTGGGACAGGGGGCAGCTAGAGATTCTGTGATCTACTCGTTGTATCTATAACATACAGCTATGACACCTTTCATGTTTTCTGCCTTATTTTTTTTTTTTTTTTTTTTTTTTACCATTAGGAGGAACATCATCAAGACAGAAAGGCTTTCTTGGATGCATCCGTTCTTTACGTTTGAATGGACAGAAAATAGATCTGGAAGAGAGAGCAAAGGTCACACCTGGAGTCAGACCTGGCTGTCCAGGTCACTGCAGCAGCTATGGAAGCAACTGCCACCATGGGGGCAAGTGTGTAGAGAAACACAGCGGCTACTCTTGTGACTGTACCAACTCACCATATGAGGGACCTTTCTGCCAGAAAGGTAAGGTGGGCATGCATGCCACTACTGCGTGTGGTCCTGTAGCATCCAAATATTATGGCCAATGATCCCGTGCCCTTAGGCCATCCACACCATTTCTACTGCAGGAAATGCTCTACTCCCCACATACCATGGTTAAAACTATGGCACCTATGCTTCAGGTGAGTATGTATTATCTACATGGCACTGTTAAACCAACATTTTCTATGCCCTCAAATAGTGCCCATGCTTTGTACTCTCCTGTGTTTGGACTCTGTGTAGGTCATTAACATAATCATATCCATGCATTGGGCTTGTGTACTTGCCTGAAGTTCAATTGTGCTTGTAATAATTGAAAATGGGCACATCATCCAGGCTGAAGGACCAGCAGAAGACTAGGAGTGGATCTTCTATTTATGTTTAATGGCATACTCACATTTCTAGTTCCAGTACCTCGATTAGAAAATGTATCAAAGTACCACAGAGTATAAAGGAAGGCATAAAGCACTTAAGCCATCTTTTATTTTTTGAATGAATACATGTCAACAAGTAAAATAAGAAAAGATTTGTCTACTCTAAAGCTTTATAGTTTTTTTTAACAAAAACTATAGTTTTTTCTCTACAAAAAAAAAAAAAAAAGATTGCTGAGCACCCAAAGTAAACAATATTCAAGAACAGTGTTTAATACTAAAATGAATTATTTTACCTGCTATGAGACTCAATACTCCACATGGCTTTTGTCAATTCATTAAGACACACTCTGTTTTAATGTGTGTATGTGTGTGTGAATGTCCACAAGCACACATATTTCCTATGGAAGAGAGATGTGCATGTGTGTGCAGGCTATACGACAAAATGGGCATACATTCTGCAGGTAACATCTGCCCTGTATTTTAAGGCAAGGTCTCTCACTCCTTGAGACTCTCTGATAGACTAGGGTAGCTGGCCTGAGAGCTACAGTGGTCTTTCAGACTATTCTTCCTGGCTACTGAGATTGCAGTCACCACTATGCTAATTTTTTAACATAGGTTTTGAAAATCACACTATAAGCAGTGCAACAACAGAGCCATCTTTTCAGGCTGAAGACATATTTTTCAAGCTCTTCCACCATGTTAGACTAAATAAGCTACTATGTAGTCCAGCTTAATCTAAAAGTTAAAGAGAAAAAAAAAGTACCCAATGTTTCCCTTAAAGGATTTTGTAATTTAATGTCTCTCTTCTTTCTGACTTCTCCAATTGGTTGGGATACTTGTTATTGCCAGGAAACATAAAAATCTCTTCGGGAAAACAAAATGTAGGAATGAACTTCCAGACAAACAGTGTTAAATTGTGCATCAGAGCTGGAAATACAGAAAACAGGTCCCATGCCAACAGCTCTTCACTGAAGACAAATCATTGAATTTAATAATTTCAAACTCTTTAACTGTCTAAAGTCTCTCTAAAAGTCCAAAGTCCCTGAAGTGTTTATTCCTCTAATATGAAAAATGAGTTACATTCTTTCTTATTTGAAGAGGGAGGAGCCAAGGCACTGTCCAATCAAAGCAAAGCAATGCTAAATGCAGACAGTGTAAGAAGGTCAGGGCTTGGCCCCTGGAGCCCACTCATGATCTGCACTCACAAGGGCAGAGGCAGCTCCCCTTCCCTGGCTCTGCTATCTGCAGTACATGTGGCTCCTTTGCTAGACTCAGGCCAGCTCTCTCTTACAGCTGTTACTTACCTTGGCTGTTGTCACACAGTCCTGACAGGTCTAAAAGGATGGGGTCTCTACCATCACTGATGGCTTCCTGGCCTCTCTTTTCTGACTCTGACACTACCACATGGTGCCAAACCAGCTTGTCCAAATGATCCTGGGCTTTCTACTGTAACTGAGGTTATATTCTCACCAATGGCCTCTCCTGTCCACTCATGATGCCGTACTTCATGTTCTCCACGGCCCCCTCAGTACAGCAGCTTCATACCACAAAAAAACAGTGCCATGTGGAGATTCTTACACATTCCCAAGTTTGGTGTCAGCTTGAAATGTACATTTAGACTCTCTGGACTACAGATTTGTATGCTGACCCTGAGTAAAACTTCCCCAAAAAAGATTTTGCCTCAGTGAGGCTGGCCTCTTATTCATCACAGCTGATCCCTCAGCATCAACTAAGTAACATCTGTTATCTGAGTGAAGCACAAATTTCACCATTGGAGATTGTTAATTCAACATATTACATGAACAATCCTGATAGCCTATTCTTCCCTCTGAAACTTAACAAAACAGGCCTTACTCTCAGCGTTATGTTTCATATTCACACAGATAGCCCAGTGGACTCTGAGTACTCAATGGCTTTTCCAGCCCAAAGTGCCAAATACATTCCACAATCTTTGCCAAAACAGTATGCTCAGGTTTATCCCAATAGTACTCCATAACCTGCTTCCAATTTCTGTTTCAATTTACTCTCTTTCAGTGTGATAAACGCTTTGGCAGAAAGAAATTGGGGAGGAAAGGGCTGATGTGGATTAGAGGTCACAATCTAACATCAGAAGACAAGGCAGTGACCTAACGCAGGGACATGGAGGCAGGAACTATACCATAGACCAGGGCAGAATGTATACTGGCTTACTCTCTGTGACTAGCTCAGCCTGATATTGTGGTTAATCCAGGACGACTTGCTCTGGAGTGGCACATTCACAGAACAGGCTGGGACCTCCTAGATCAGTCATTAAAAAATTCTCCCACAGACTTTTCTATTGGCCAATCTTATGGAGACATTTTTTTCTATTGAAGTTTGTCTTCCTGACAAAACTTTTTTGTTACCCTGACCTGTGTCAAGGTAGTGAAGAATTCACAAAGACAGCAAGTATAACATTCTTAAAGAATACACAAATACGTTTTAAACTAACTTGAAGACAAAAGTGCTCTCAGTTTTCATAAGGGGGGAGAGCTCTGCTAACATCTAAGAAGCTGGAGAGCATCCTTGAGTGGTCATTACAGGCAGCACATGCAGACTGACACTAAGACAGGACTACGAGCTCTAAAGTGTACTGTAGCAGCTATGACAAAATCTTCTGATGGTGGGGGCACTTGAACAGTGGACCTACCTGCATTTCTCAGGAGACATTAAATGATTCCTTGTATAAACTATGGATGTAAGATTCCTTCTTAACCAAATATATATCATGACAACTTCCTCTGGGAAAGTGATGTGGAAATGAACAGGAGAACCATGTTCCAAGAGAGATACTTGAGCAAAGGATGGTCTCTGCTGGGGTGTTCTCCCTTGCTTTGCATTGTAGCATCATGTATGTCAGGAATGAGGTTTTTAAACATGGAATTCCAAAAACGGAATTATGGACATGAGCTTCTTTACCAGTCCTGGGCCAAAATGCCAACTTTCTCTTCCAATAATGCTGCAATAAAAGGAAGGAATGTTCATCTGGACTTACAATTTCAGAGATTTTAGGCCACAGTTCTTTGGCCCTGTTGATTTTTTTGTTCATTTTTTGTTGTAGACAAGGGACATCATAGTGGGTGAATGTGACACACAAAAATCTACCTCTTATAGCATCTGTAAGCAGAAATGAGAAGGGGATGTGGAGATCCCAGCATTCCCTCAAAGTCACACCACTAATGGCCCAGGTGCTTTCCACAGGCTCTACCTTAGTGGACTGTTTGTAAAGATTTATCTTTATTTTTATGTGTATGATTGTTTTTGTTTTTGTTTTTGTTTTTTTTTTTTTTGCCATGTGTATGAGGTAGGCCACAGAGGCCAGAAAAGAGATTCTGCTTCCTTGGAACTGAGGGTACACATGGTTTTTTTACTCCCGGTTGTAGGTGCTAAGAACCAAGCTAAAATCCTCTGGAGGACAAAGAGACTTTGCTCTAAGCTATCTCTCTAGCCCAGGTGATGTGACAGTACCTCTCAGGGTTGGGGAAAACTTCAGTTTATTTGTTATGCAGCTTTGCTGCTTTGCTTTAGGGATTTGTCTCCTTTGTGATTCTGATTTCATTGTGAATAAAAATATTATAGAATATCCTTCCAGGTATGTAGTCCTTTGCTTTATATATTCTTTTAAGAAAAACTTTATTTATTGTTAGTCTTTTAGTCAGATATACTTTAAGTGCAAAGAAATCCCTGCTCCCCCAAAGGTGGATGCTGTCCTAGTTCCTGCTGATTTCACACATAACAACTTACCTGGGTTCAGATTCCTTTCATTGTCAGCCTCCTCAAACTCTCTTGACCATGAACAGCCCTCTGCCCTCCCTAGAAGCCACTTTTCTCTTTCTGTCTCTGTGAATTTGCCTAGGGTGGAACTCTGACATACAGGAACCCTAATACTTGTTGCTTCTTTGCATTATCTTTTTTCCATTAGATAATGTTATCACTAGATCCGTGTTATAGTAGTTTTTTTTTTTTCTCTCTAATGCCAAAGCATTTGTGGATACTCCCCACTTTGCTTTCCTGTTTGTTGGTCAATTGACACTGGACTGTCTCCATTTTTTTATGTTTTGAATACTATCACTGAGGCTCACATGCATGTTTGAGAATGGCAAGTTTTACTTTTGATTTTGTGTAGTTTCATTACATTTATCCATTTGGGCTTGAGAAGCTGTTGAAGCATTTTGTGCCCTGTGATCGATCCTCTGAAGACAAACAACCACATTCAGAATTTCATTTCTCTTCTTCCATCTGTAAGTGAGAATGCATTGAAGAAATGTTGGAAATGGCTGGTCCATGGGGAGTATAGTTTTATTGATTGTAGATATGAGAGAAAGAACAGACAGAGGCAACTGGAAGAGTCCGCAACAGAGAGAAAAAGCAGATAGGACAGGCCTGCGCCAGGGCTATCGCTCCTGCATGGGTAGGAGAGTGGCAGAGAGAAGCAGGGGAGAATAGGAGAGAGGCTAGCAATGGAAGCCAGTAATCATGGAGAGGGGTGGGGGTGGGGCTTGCCAAGTTTTGTAATCTTGAATATCCTGGGAGCTAGCACAGTAGAGGGGTAAGATGTACAAATACATGAGGATGCAGCTATGGGCTTTGGAATGTATAACAGTTGCATGTGTTAGGTACCAGAGGAGACTAGAAGTTAGCTTTGGCTTTGATATTCAACCATAGGTGTATGGCAAGTAAACTGATCTTTTTTGTCAGGCAGAAATCTGTTTTGCAGGCTCCTGAGGAATGCTACCTATAAGCATACTATCCACCAGAAATCCTCCTGGAGTCCAGCCTGAGCCAAGCCTAGACATTCATGTTGGACCAAATCAGTGAGCCTGCCCTTTCTGGGGATGCTTGGGATTTTTCTCATATATCTGACATCACTGTGTAGCACTGTGAATAAAGTTCAGGTCATAAACTTAGTGGGTGATAAGTGTACTTACCTGCTGAGCCATCTTGCTGGCCCCATGTTTTTTTTTTCTTTTGAGGAAATCACAAATTGTTTTTCAAAATGGGTTGCAGATTTTCCATCCTTAACATAACTGTACTACAAAAGCTCCAGTTTTTCTTCACTCTCACATACCTATTATTTTATGCTTGTCTTAAAGCAGACAGCCTACTGTATGGGAAATGGTGCCATACTGTGCCTCTGACTTGCTCGTAACTAATGACTAGTCATGCTAAACATTCATTCAAATCATTACCATTCATTTCAGTGTTTTTTAAAAATAAGTTCTTATGAGAACCTTTTGCGGATTTTTATTCTCATCATTAAGTTGCATTTTTCTGTCTCCTGAATATATTCCCATTATAAAAAATATAATTTGCAAATTTATCCTCCCATTCTGTGGGTTTTCTTCTCACAGTCCTCATTTTATCATTTGAAATAGAAACCTCCTTCATTCTGATGAGCTCAATTTATCTTTCCTTTCTTTTATTGCTTTTACTTGTACTGTCATACATGAGAAATAAGTGGTGGATTTGAGGAAATAAAAATATGCACTTATAATTTATTCAAAGTATCCTATAATTTTAGCTCTTCTATTGAGGATCTTGTTACATTTTAAGCTAATTTTTGTATATATTGTAAGATGTTTCTCTTTCATCATTCCCTTATTTATTTTACCACATTTAAATTTATTTATTTATTCATGGCTGTGTATTTGTGTGTCTCTGTGTGTGTCTGTGTGAGGTCTGTGTGTGTTTGCCAGCAGGCCAGGGCACATATGTGGTCAAAGGACAACTTTTAGGAGTAGCTTCTTTCATTCTACCATGTGTTCCCAGAGATTAAACTCGACTCCTCAGGCTGTAAGTTACTTTACATTCTGAGCCACCTTGGCATCCTTGACATGATTTTTTTCAACTACAAGTATCCATTTGTCTGGGCATCATTTACCAATGTGTATTTCTTTAGAAGTCAACTCTTCTAATGTTGGCTAAATAACTACCACTTAAATACTTTTGTCACTAAAAGTGTGAGCTAATAAATGTGGAAATTGATGCACAAATCTAGAAAGGTAAACCTAACTTAATCACACATAGACAATCACTTCAAAATATTACTTACATTGAATATAGTGAAGATCATAGTGTGTGTTTTATTTATGCCACTGGCTTACTTAATTTTGTTCCATAAGCATTCCTATATATGACATAAATATCTGCAAGTATCAGTTTTAACATTGCCGTATTTCCCATTGCAAACACTGTCTTCTCTAACTTCATTCATCTCTCACTGGATCTCTGTGGAAATACTCTAGGCCCAGGTTCTCATTCATTTCTCATTGCCCCTGTGCACATAGTAGTTATGTATTTAACCTCAAACTTCTTTGATTTCCACATTTATAATGTGTGGACAATTAAGGCATTTTATAGGAGGGATCATGTTTAATAGTCAATAAGCACCACACACATAACACAAATTCTTCCTAAAGGATGGCTCTTACTATGTTTTGAAATGATATCTTATCTCATGCTAAGATAATAATAACATTTAAAATTCACTAAATCTGCTTTAGGTTTTATTCATAAGTAATCTCTGGGAAAATGAATCCTATTCCAGCAGTTTCATCTTTTTTCATAAAATATAAGTAAATGGATGAGTAGCAGCATTGTGGCCCCCTCCTTTCTCTCCTCCCAATCCCACCTCCCTCTTCTCCCCTAGTTCACTGATAGGGAAGGTCCTCCTCACCTTCTATTTGACCCTAGCCTATCAGGTCTCATCAAGACTGGTTGCATTGTCTTCCTCTGTGGCCCAGCAAGGCTGCACCCCCAAGGGGATGGTGATCAGAAAGCCTATCACTGAGTTCATGCCAGAGAATCCCCAGCTCCCTTAACAGAAAACCCACTTGGAGACTGAGTCTATGGGGTACATCTGAACATGGGTTTTAGGTCCTCTCCATGCACTCTCCTTATATGGGGTGTCAGTCTCTGAAAGGCCCCCAGGGCTCAGGGTATTGGCTATGTTGTTTTCCTTTGGGAGCTCCTGTCTCCTCCAAGTCGTTCTATCTCAAACTTCTTTCATAAGATTACCTGCACTCTGCCCCAAGTTTGGCTACGATTCTCAGTATCTGCTTTGAAACCTCCACCAGTAGACTCTTTCAGAGGCTGACTGTGGTAGGTTCCTGTCCTGTTCACTGTCTTCTCATGCTTCCAATGTCTATCGCATTTGTCCTTCTGAATGAGGATTGAGCATCTTTCCAAGGTTCTTAACCTTTCTGATGGGTGTAGAATGAAATCTCAGGGTTGTTTTGATTTGCATTTCCATGACAACTAAGGACGCTGAACATTACTTAAGTGTTTCTCTACCATTCAATATTTTTCTATTGAGAATTCTCTGTTTAGTTCTGTTTCCCATTTTTTTATTAAAATTTTATTTTTTTATATTTATTGCCGTTCATTCACTTTGAATCCCAGCTGTAGCATCCTCCCTCATTCCCTCCCAATCCTACCCTCCCTTGCTCATCTCCTCCCATGCCCCTCCCTGAGTCCACTGGTAGGGGAATTCCTCCTTCTGTTCTCTCTGACCCTAGTCTATCAGGTCTCTTCAGGACTGGCTGCACTGTCCACCTCTGTGGCCTGGCAAGACTACTTCACCAGTAGGGGGAGGTGATCAAAGACCCAGCCACTGAGTTCAAATTAGATACAGTCCTTATTCCCATTACTAGGGAACACACTTGGATACTGAGCTGCCATGGGCTACATCTGAGCAGGGGTTCTAGGTTATATCCATGCATGGTCCTTGGTTGGAGTATCAGTCTCAGAAAAGACCCCTGTGCTCAGATTTTTGGGTTCTGTTGCTCTCCTTGTGGAGCTCCTGTCCTCTCCAGGTCTTATTATCTCCCCCGTCTTTCATAAAATTTACTTCATTCTGACAAAAGTTTGGCTATGTGTCTCAGTATCTGCTTTGATACACTACTGGGTAGAGTTTTTCAGAGGCCCTCTGTGGTAGGCTCTTGTCCTGTATCTTCCAATGTCCATCCCATTTGTCTTTCTGAGTGAGGATTTATTATCTTACCTATGGTCCTCCTTCTTGCTTAGCTTCTTTAGGTGTACAGATTTTAGTATGTTTATCCTATATTCTATATCAAGTATCCACTTATAAGTAAGTATACACTGTGTCTTTCTGCTTCTGGGATAAATCACTCAGGATGATCTTTTCTAGATCCCACCATTTGCCTGTACATTTCATGATTTCTTTGTTTTTAATTTCTGCTTAGTATTCTATTGTGTAAATGTACCACAATTTCTCTATTTATTCCTCCATTGACAATGGACATCTGGGTTGTTTCCAGGTTCTGGCTATTACGAATAAAGCTGCTATGAACATGGTTGACCACATGTCCTTGTTGTGTACTTGAGTATATTTTGAATATATGCCTAGGAATGTACCCCATTTTTAAGTGGATTACTTGATTTGTTGCTTTTTGACTTCTTGAGTTCTTTATATATTCTGTATATTAGCCCTCTGTCAGATATAGGGTTGGTGAAAATCCTGTCAAATGCTATAGGCTGATGTTTTGTTCTAACTACAGTGCCCTTTACTTTACAGAAGGTGCTCAGTTCCAAGGGAGCCCATTTATTGATTGTTGATCTCAGAGCCATTGTTGTTGGTATTCTGTTCAGGAAGTTGTTTCCTGTGCCAATGAGTTCAAGGATTTTCCCCACTTTCTTGTCTAACAGGTTTTATGCTGAGGTCTTTGATCCACTCAGACTTTAGTTTTGTGCAGGGCAACAAATACAGATCTATTTGCATTTTTCTACATGTAGACATCCAATTAGCCCTGTACAATTTGTTGAAGATCATATCTTTTGCCCATTGTATGGTTTAGGCTTCTTTGTCAAAAATCAATTATCAGTAGTTATGTGTGTATATTTCTAGGGCTTCCATTCTATTTCATTGATCCACCATTCTGTTTGTATGCCAGTATCATGCAGTTTTTATTACTGTTGCACTATAGTACAGCTTGAGATCAGGGATGGAGATACTTCCAGATGATCTGTTGTTGTAAAAGATTATTTTAGCAATTCTTGGGTTTTTGTTTTTCCATATGAAAGTGAGAATTGTTCTTACAAGTCCTGCAAAGAATTGTGTTGGTATTTTGATGGGAATTGCATTGAATCTGTAGATTGCTTTTGGCAGGATGGCCATTTTCACTCTGTTATTCCTACTGATCCATGAACATGGGAAATCTTTCCATCTTCTGATATCTTCTTTAATTTCTTCAGAGACTTGAAGGTTTTTTTCATACATGTCTTTCACATGCTTGGTTAGATTCACACCAAGGTACTCTATGTTATTTGTGGCTGTTATAAGGGTGCTGTTTCCCTAATTTCTTTCTCAGCCTTTTTGTCTTTCTATACAGGAGAGCTACTGATTTTTTTTTTTTAGTTAATTTTCTATTCAGCCAATTCGCTGAAGGTGTTTATTAGCTGAAAGAATTGTCTGGTAGAATTTTTGGGGTCACTCAAGTATACTATCATATCATCTGAGAATATGATACTTTGACTTCGTCTGTTCCAATGTGTATACCCTTGATCTCCTTTAGTTGCTTTATTGCTTTAGTAAGGACTTTAAGTACTATGTTGAAGAGATACGAAGAGAGCTTGTCCCTGATTTCAGTAGGATTGAGTTAAGTTTCTCTCCATTTAGTTTGATGTTGGCTATATAATTGCTGTGCATTGTCTTTACTTATGTTAATGTATATGCCTTGTATCCCTGAACTCTCTAAACTTTAAACAGGAATTATTGAATTTTGTCAAATGCTTTTTCGGCCTCTAAGGAAATGATCAAATCTTTTTGTTCTTTGTTTTTTTTCCCATTCTGTTTGTTTATGTGATGGATTACATTGATGGATTTTCATATATTGAGCCACCCTTGCATGCCTGGAATGAAGCCTACTTGGTCATGGTGGATGATATTGATTACGTGTTCTTGGATTCGGTTTGTGAGTATTTTATTGAGTATTTTTGCATCAATGTTCATAGGAGAGACAGGTCTGGAATTCTTTTTTGTTGGGTCTTTGTGTGGTTTAGGTATCAAGCTGACTGTGTCCTCGTAGAGTGAATTGGGCAAAGTTTCTTCTATTTCTATTTTATGAAACGGTTTGAAGAGAATTGGCATCAACTCTTCTTTGAAAGTCTGGTAGAATTCTGTGCTGAAACCATTTGATCCAGGACACTTTTTGGAAAGGACATTTTTGATGACTGTTTCTATTTCCTTGGGGGATATAGGACAGTTTAATCCATTTACCTGATCTTGGTTTAGCTTTAGTAAATGAAATCTATCAATAAAATTGTCCATTTCATTAAGATTTTCAAATTTTGTGATGTATAGGATTTTGAAGTAAAACCTAATGATTCTTTGAATTTCCTCAGTGTTTGTCATTATGTCCCCCTTTTCGATTCTCATTTTGCTGATTTAGATATTTTCTCTCTGCTTTTAGTTAGTTTGGCTAAGGGTTTCTGTATCTTTTTGATTTTTTCAAAGTACCTGCTCTTAGTTTCATTGAGTTTTTGAATTGTTTTCTTTGTTTCTAATTTATTGATTTCAGCCCTAAGTTTCATGACTTCCAACTGTCTGCTCCTCTTGGGTGTGTCTGCTTCTTTTTGTTCTAGGACTTTCAGGTGTGCATGAGATGTCTCCAACTTATTTCTGAAGGCATTTAGTGTTATGAACTTTCCTCTTAGCACAGCTTTCATTGGGTCCAGTAAATTTGGGTATGTTGTGCCTTCATTTTCATTGAAGTTTAGGAAGTCTCTAATTTCTTTTTTCCTTTCTTCCCTGATCTAGCTGTCGCTGAGTAGAGAGTTTTTTAGTTTCCATGCATGTGTAGTTTTTCTGTTATTTCTGTTTTTGTAGTAATCTGATAGGATACAAGGATTGTTTCAATCTTCTTGTATCTGTTAAGGCTTGCTTTGAGTCCAACTATATGGTCAATTTTGGATAAGGTTCCATGGGGTTCTGAGAAGAAATTAAACTCTATTGCATTTGGATGAAAGGTTCTGTAGACATCTGTTAGGTCCTTTTGATTTAGGACCTCTGTACATGTCATTATTTCCCTATTTAGCTTCTCTGTTGATGATCTGCCCCTTAGTGAGAATGGAGTGTTAAGTCTCCCACTATTAAGGTGTTGGGATCGATGTGTGGTTTGAGCTTTAATAATGTTTCATTTACGAATGATGGTCGTCTTGTTTTGGGGGCATAGATGTTCAGGACTGTGATGTCCTCATGTTGGATTTTTCCTTTGATTAGAATGAAGTGTCCCTTCTCATCTTTTTTGATTAAATTTGCATGAAATTCTATTTTATTAGACATTAGGACAGCTACCCCAGCTTGAAAAACATTTTTCCAGCCCTTTACTCTTAGGTGGTGTCTGCCATTGCTGCAGAAGTGTGTGTTTTGGAGGCTGTAGAATGTCGGATCTTGTTTCCACAACCATTCTGTTAGTATGTGTCTTTTTATTGGAGAGTTGAGTCTGTGTAGTGGCCTAGGTCCAGTCCATGTTTTGTCCTTGGTTGGTGATTCAGTCTCTACAAGCCCCCCTAGGCCTAGATTATTTGGTTTTGTTGGTCTTATTGAGGAACCCTTTTACCCATGCCCCAGGTCCTTCTTCCCCCCTAATCTTTTGCAAAGTACACTGTATTCTGCCTAACGTTTGGCTGTGAACTTCAGCATTTGTTTCCATCTGCTGCTGGATGGAGCTTCTCAGAGAACAGCTATGGTTGGCTCACACCTATCTTTTAATATAGATACTGGAGATCTAAACTCACTTCTTCACATTTGTGTAGCAAACACTTGAAGAACCAAGCCATCATCTTATCCCTAAGGTATACTCTCTTGTAACATAGAGAATTCTCAAGTGTAAACCCTGATGCACAGTTCTCTTTCTTCTGCACTTTTCAAAGACTATCTCAATGAATAACACAAAGATACATAGAGAGGGTTTAGTGTTAGCATTTACTTCCCCAGCGATTTTTATAATTACAAACATTGGCTACAAAGGACCTGAGAAATGCTTCTGTCAGCAAAGTGCTTGCCTTACAAGCATAGGAGTCTGAGTGTGTATCCCCAGTACCTATGTAGAAAGTAGGATGAATCACTAGAGGAGGTGAGACTCTAAGAGCTCTGAGCTGCCTAACCAGCCAGTCCAGCCAGTCCACAAGCTCCAGTGTCTCAAAAATGAAGTTGAGAATGATAAGAGAAGACATCCAACACTTTTGGTCTTCAAAATCAACACAGATCCACATATGCACATGTGTACATATACACAACAATTGAGCCTCTTCAAAGTTATCAAGAACCACATTGTATAATTTCTTAACACCCCTCACCCTGTGCTGGGCACAGAGGAAGCAATGAGCAGGCATTATACTACACTGAGTTATTGACTAAATGTTTGAAATGATGCCCTCTCATTTCTCTTTTGCAGAGATTTCAGCTCTTTTTGATTCTGGCACCTCTGTTACATACATGTTTCAAGAACCACACGCGGTGACCAAGAACACAAGCCTCTCATCTTCAGCTACCTACACAGATACAGCTCAATCCAAAGAAACCATTACATTGAGCTTCGTAACAGCACAGGCCCCCAGCCTCTTGCTCTTCCTCAATTTCTCTTCTCAGAATTTTCTGGCTATCCTGCTCTCCAGGAATGGTGAGTGATGGTGTCATGAAGCTACAAGGCAAGCCTTGCCAGGAAGGAAAACTTATGCTCTGCAGTATCCTGCAGAGACTCACAACTAGGCAGCCTCAGTCTAACCTTCCTTCCACTTCACCGTTATGAACCATAATTGGTATTCTGGGCCAGTGTCAATTTGCCACTCAAATCTCAAACTCACTTTTTTTTTTTTTTACTTTGTCTTGATTGTATGAGGTAATTCTATATTATTTGCTCCATGCTAAAAATTTATTAAGTGTAAAATATGATTAGCAGGTCTGAATTTCAGAAGGATACTTGCCACACGTTTACTATCTGCTTTGCTACCATGCTTGCCACTAGGGACTGGTAAAGAACAAATTCTGGCTGTGTTTTTTAGGTGGATATTGTCCAGACCTTTGAGAGAAATATGATATGGGAGCCATCCTGTGGCATAGGACATCACTTTTTACTGTTGATTTATTTTTTCTTAGAGGCATTAAT
This sequence comes from Psammomys obesus, assembly GCF_907164565.1. NCBI lineage: Eukaryota > Metazoa > Chordata > Mammalia > Rodentia > Muridae > Psammomys > Psammomys obesus. The sequence continues at coordinate 55,616,675 of NW_026585504.1, read as the reverse complement.
TCTTCTTATATAATGACTTACTACAGAACTGTGATATTTGTCACTCTGAAATGGCAAGACCTGAATTACTTTACTTGGCCAAATAGTATTACTGTTTCACAAATGAAATTTTGTTATTTCTTTTCTTTCTTGCAGTTATTACCATTACTTATAAAATTCATCCATTGTTACATTGCCTTGTCCCCTGTCGACATTCTCAATAAGGTAGAATTTGCAAGGAAGACTTCGCTTCTCAGTTTTCAATATATCTGTAGCACCTAGGCTGTCATGATGATGTGGCCAAGTATGAGCATACAATAAAGATGTGAAGCAAGCTTTGGAAAGAATGTAGATCTAGTAGATATAAGAAGATTAGAGAAAGGACAGAAATTAAAATATACAGGTAATATTGATGATCACCACATACGATGGCAGTTGGAAGTCAAGGTTTCTTATGCCATAATTTTTTTTTATCACACTATGCCAGGACAAAACCTCCCACTAAAGCCATAACCAAGAACATTATGAAATCAGAATCCTACCATATGTAATAATTGTTTGAACAAGTGAACTGAAGAAACACACATACATCCATAGAGCATGATTTCACACAATACTCTCCTGTGATCAAGAACGTGGTTCCACTCCTCTTACAACCTTCTAGTACTATATCAGGATTCTAGACTTTTGGCCAATTCATCCCAAGCACACAAGTAAGATTCAGGTGAACTGTGGTATGCGACAGCAGAAGTGGGGAATGTATGTCACCCTGACTCAGGTGCAAATTAATATTTCACTTTGAATGCTTTTTATGACTGTTTTTGTTACCTTTCTTTCTCATGTTGTGCTACATATTACTTGAAAATAAATAACTATTTATTTAATCTGAAAAGTATAATGAAAACTTGGGGGTGTGGGAGATGAACCAGCCTAAAGCACAAGAGTAATAACAGATGGTCCACAGGTGTCACTTTTTCTGAGACCAAGACAAAGGGAAGAAACAGAAAGTTCTGACAGGCAGGAATGGAGGAAGAGACAGAGAAGAATGAGGGGGAGGAGGAAAAGAAAGAGGAAGAAGAGGAAGCAGAAGAGGAAGAAAAAGATTACAAAGGGGAAGAGGAAGACAAAGAGTAGGAGGAAAAAGGAGGAAGAAGAGGACTGATTACTTTTCAAGACCATGGGCCATTTAATTACCTACTTACTAGATTAAAAGTTAATGGCCCAAACTGCCAACAGGTCAGACATTGTCCCCACAGTGTTTTCAGGGTAGGACTTCACATACCTATCCCAGTCAAAGTGTATCTCTGAAAATACAACTGCCAAGAATACATGAAATGCAGAACTGGAATCACTGCATCTAATTATTTTGATTAACACATTTGGTGCCTAATTCTCCTAGTAACTTGGTCACAAGTTGATACTAATGAATCTGCTATGCTAGGTTCCCACAGTTGTTGAAACTGAGGCACAAGAATATCATAGCTCACACTATCACAGCAAGTAACAGTCACAGAAGGAGCACAGCCTCCCTTAGTCAGTCCAGTAGTAGAGTCATATTTTTGATTGTTTGTGTTTTTTCTTGTGGGAGAATCTCACAAGAAAGGGCTTTCCAGCCCTTTCCTGCTGAGATTATGGGTGTGTACCACCACACCTGCCTTTGTAGTATTAATCACTAGTGCTAATCTTTAACCTTTGGAACACATATTCTATTAACTAATTCTCATTTCTTTAGTAGGAAATCATTCTTGAATTCCCCCATGGTATATTTTCTTTTTCAATTTTTATTTTATTTTTATTAATTATAGTTTATTCACTTTGTATCCCAGCTGCAGCCCCCTCTTCCATCCCCTCCCCCTCGCACCCTCCCTCTCTCTTCTCCTCCTATGCCCCTATCCCAGTCCAATTATAGGGGAGGTCCTTATCCCTTTCCATCTGACCCTAGTCTATCAGGTCTCATCAAGACTGGTTTTTTTGTCTTCCTCTGTGGACTGGTAAAACTGCACCTCCCCTCAGGGGAAGGTGATCAAAAAGCCAGCCTATGAGGTGTGAAAGCTCAGTGTTCAGCTTGACTTCCCAGGATGACTCACAAGAGAGGCTCTTCATACAGAAAGCTCTTCTGTCAACAATGTGCATCTAATCCTAGAAGACACTCACTGAGGTTTCCTGGTTCCTGTGTCCTGGAACAAAGATTTGGACCAAAGCCACCTGGATAGTGAATGAAACAGACACCTTATTAAGGAGAAAGGCAGTCCTTATCATGGTAGTAGGCTAGTGGGCCAGTCCTGACCTCAGATTCAAAATCCTTGTGACTCTGTTACCTGATTTTGGGACTCTTTCCTTTTACTGTGTTGCCTTGTCCAGCCTTAACAGAAGAGTTGGTACCTAATCTTACGGCATCTTGATATGGCATAGAGGCTCCCCATTTTCTGAAAAGAAATGGAGGAGGAGGAGTTGTGGGGGGAAAAATTAGGAGGAGGGGGTTGAAAAGAAACTGCAGTCATAACATAAAATAAATAAAATTAAAATTCAAAAAAGGAGAAACTTAAGAGTTTAGTAATTATATCAATGGAACAAATGCCTTTAGTGACATTAAGTTCCTTGTCATTGGTAGTATTCAGATAACAAGTAAGTGAGATTTTTTTTTTTTTTTTGCTGGGAAAATTTAATAATTCTAAGAGTAGGTGAGAGACAAAAAACTGTCAAGAGTTGAGTTTCTTCCTAAGTTTTAGATTTTTGATTATTTATTCTCTGCTTGTATTGCCTTTAATGATTTTTTTTTTCTGTAAAGCCCTTATTTGCAGAACATGAAATGTTTCTTGAAGAATTAAGAATTCATGTCTTTAGTATGGTCCCAGGATATGCAGAGCATTAAACTGTTGACCTCATTAACAGTGGATCAGGAACTAGGAATATTTTAATAAAATTTGAGTACATTGTATTAAAAAATGTGCTTTTGATCTCAGAGCAGAGGCTCATACCTCATAGTGGAGACAGGATGCCCAACGTTTAAGGACAGCTTAGGCTTTGTAGCATGTTCATGACCAGAATGGGCTATAAAAAACCCTGTCTCAAAATGAAAGAAAGAAAGAAAGAAAGAAAGAAAGAAAGAAAGAAAGAAAGAA
>NW_026585504.1:55611825-55613564 GCF_907164565.1 Psammomys obesus | reverse complement strand
AGAAAGAAAGAAAGAAAGAAAGAAAGAAAGAAAGAAAGAAAGAAAGAGGAAAGGAAAGGAAAGGAAAGGAAAGGAAAAGAAAAGAAAAGGAAGGAAAGGAAAAGAAAAGAAAGAAGGAAGGTAGGAATAAGGAAAAAGAGAAAGAGAAAGAGAATTAGTTCTTCTTTTGGAAGATAGGGATCCTTACAAGTTGAAATAGGAGAATGAAAGAAAGTTTTTAATCAGGGAGGATGTTTACCTTATACCCTCTGTAATGAGGAACCATTCACACCTATCTCCTGTAGAATTAACAGTTTTGTGATAGAAAGCTACTTACCTTGTTCTGATTTTAAGATGACTTATGGATTCTGGGGGTGATTATAAGATGGCCAGCTTAAAAGGAGTTTTATTTGTTCTCTCAGGAGGATGCAAACTACACATCAGGCCAGGGTTCAGGATTAGAAGGATAAATCTTGTAAACCCTCAGAAAAGATCTTATCTTGTAAATTTAAAATAGTTAATCATTCAAGAGGTGAGAAGATGCCTATGGGTCAAAATCATATGTGTGGGCACTGGCCAGAAGTTTGGTTTGGCAGAACTGAGGTTCTTCATTGCCCTTCTTGTTGGTATTAATGTGTCCATTTCCAAGCTCACTCAGCTTAAACTGCTGCTATCACTTTAATTAAAAACAGGGCCTGGTGCTTAAATAGAGAAGAAGACTGTAATTTGGGTGAAATAAGTGCTTTCTCTCACCCACACACAGGCATGCACATGAGGATGGAGGGAGATTATGAGATGGAGGAGTCCTCAGAAAATACAGACCTAGGATTTTTTTAAATTAATTAATTTATTATTAATTAGAGTTTATTCACGTTGTATCCCAGCTTTAGCTCCCTCCGTTGTCCCCTCCCAATCTTGCCCACCCATGCCCCTCTCCAAGTCTACTGATAGGGGAGGTCCTCCTCTCCTTCCCTCTGACCCTAGTCTATCAGGTCTCATCAGGACTGGCTGCATTGTCTTCTTCTGTAGCCTGGGAAGGCTGCTCCCACCTCAGGTGGGAGATGATCAAAGAACCAGCCACAGAGTTTGTGTCAGAGATAGTTCCTGTTCCCATTACTAGGGAACCCACTTGGACACTGAGCTGCCATGGGCTACATCTGTGCGGGGGGGTCTAGGTGATCTCCATGGTTGGAGTATCAGCCTCAGAAAAGGCCTCATGGGCCCAGATGTTTTGGTACTGTTGTTTTCCTTGTGGAGCTCCTGTCCCCTCCAGGTCATTCTACCCACCCTTTCTTTCATTTGAATCCCCACACTCTTCCCAAAGTTTGGCTTCTGAGTCTCAGCATCTGCTTTGATACCCTGCTGGATGAGTCTTTCAGAGGCCCTCTGTGGTAGGCTCCTCTCCTGTTCTCTGTTTTCTCCCTCTTCTACTGTCCATCCAGTTTGCCTTTCTGAGTGAGCACTGATCATCTTACCCAGAGTCCTCCTTCTTGCTTAGCTTCTTTAGGTGTGCAGATTTTAATATGCTTATGCTATATTACATGTCTAATATCCACTTATAAGTGAATATGTACCATGATGTGTCTTTCTGCTTCTGGATACCTCACTCAGGATTTTGAGTCTCAGACAACTACTCAGAAGCTTAGCATTTAGAGGAGGAAAGGCTTTAAATGGAAGCGTGTCCAGAGATAGGAGTGCTCAAAGGCTATTCTTTATCTATCTATCTATCTATCTATCTATCTATCTATCTATCTATCTAT
>NW_026585504.1:55575974-55611815 GCF_907164565.1 Psammomys obesus | reverse complement strand
TATCTATCTATCTATCTATCTATCTATCTATCTATCTATCTATCTATCTATCTATTACAATGTATTCACTTTGTATTCCAGTTGTATACTCCTCCCTCATTCCCTCCCAATTCCACCCTTCCTCCCTTTTCTCCCACTATGTCCTTCCCCTAGTCCACTGACAGAGGAAGTACTCCTCCCCTACTATCTGACCCTAGCCTCTTCATCTCTACATTTCATTTCAATGTGCTTGTAAGTCTCTCTCTTTCTCTGCCTTGCTCTCCCCACCCCACATGTGTGTGTGTGTGTGTGTGTGTGTGTGTGTTCACAAGTTGTGCACATGTAAAAGCTGGAAGAAAACCTGGAGTTTCATCCTGAAGAATGCAATCCACTTCTTTGAGAGATTGTTTGACATTGGCTAGGAGCTCGTCAATTAAGACAGTATAGCTGGCCTGTGAACTCCAAAATTCTGTCTTTCTCTACCTCCAGAATGCTCAGGTTGCAGTACATGCCAAAACACCTGCCATCAAACTCAGGTCCTTATGCTTACAAAGTAAGTGCTTTATTAACTAAGACAGAGCAGGACATTTTACTGAATGACAATTCTCCCTTCCCATAATAACAATTTTTTTTCTTCAAAATTGTCATTTGACAAATATTCCTGGAGTTCCTTCTAAGTGACAGACACTATTTAATATATCAAAGAGACAGACAGGACCATGGTCTGCCATTAATAATCTACTTTTCAACCAAAAACATGTAAGACATATGGTTCATACAGATTGAGTACAGCTAGATTCTCTCCCAGGAAGGTCATGGAGACTAGGTGCAGGGAGAGATCAAAGTTGACTCATATGCTTTGGAAGAGTAAATCGCAAGACATTCCACAAAGAGAGTGAATTTTCAGTCATGTGAGATTAGTCAGTATTGTTTTAGCAGACAAAATTTTAATGAAAACATTTTAATTGCCTTTTCCTTATTTTATCATGTTACTTTCACTGCATGTTATAAAATGCATCTGTGTGAACTGTTTTCTTTTCCTCTTATCTGATAAACTGGACCAGCAAAGCAATTTAAGAAGAAAGAGTCATGGTTTGATGGAACAGTCCATCAGAAAGGGAAAGAATGCAGCAAGCAGCTGAAGGCAGCCAGAAAGCAGAGAGAGAGAGAGAGAGAATGAGAGAGAGAGAGAGAGGTGTCTATTTTGGTGCTCAACTCGGTTCCTCCTTTTCATCCAGTCCAGGACCTCAGGCCACAGGATGGAGCTGCCCACATTTAGGGTAGGTTTTCTAACTTCAATTACCCTAATTCTGATAAGCCCTCAAGGATATGCCCTAAGGCTTATCTTTTTGGTTATTTTGTATACTGTCAAGTTGACTATCAGTATTATGCATCATACATACTGTGTATATATGTAACCCCATGCAAATATTTTAATTTGTGTTTTCTGTTTCTTGCTGGATGAAATAAACAAGTGAAGTTAGAAGATGAAAAAATAAAGTTATCAACCTATGTTGAAATTCATTCAGTTCAAAATCCAAATCATGTTCCCAGGTCACCTTTCCTTTGTGGTTCAAATGCCTCTGGCATTGAGTGATTTGTGTGCCTTTGTTTCAGGATTTCTCTTTTATCAATTTTTTTGGAGAATATAATTTATAAGGTTCACAGTCTGAATTGCTGATTCCTCAGACCTCAAAAGGAATAATTATGCCCTGAGATACTTTGTATTTTGTATGTACTAGCTCAAGAGAAACAGAAATAAGACTGTATCATGACAGGAAGTACCTCCAAAACACAAAACCTAACAGTTGCCAGACAGGGTCCTGTTCACAGCAGGATGTCATTACTGTACCTGCTTCCTCTTAAGTAAGCCTTTCAGAGGTCAATGTTGCCTGTTGTCTCTCATCTCTCTGATACCAGTTTATGCTTGAGATCCTTTCGGCAGAAGAAGGTGCAATTCACAGAGCTGCAGAAGCATGACCCAGAATGATCAGTCGGTTTATTGATTAATTGATGATTGATTGATTTTGTCCTCATTCAGCCTTGATCACTTCAATCTCTTTGACTGCTCTATTGATAGTTTCCAGGCCAGACTTGATTGCATACACATGTACATCCATGAGCGTTAAATAATTTCTTCTTTTCTTCCCATAATCCATGTCATAATAATGTTGCTGTGACCCGGTTTTTTTGTTTGTTTGTTTGTTTTCCATTCAGCAATGGCTATGAGTGCTCCTTGAGAGTAGAACATGCCCAGTTTCATGGGGTTAATCCACCATGCTAAGTGGTGGGTCTGAGCATGAGAAGACAAACGTGTGGGTGGAATGAAATGCTGACACTGTTTCTTATTTCTCTTCTTGTTGTTGTAATGCACACTTTAATTTTTTGGCTTGCTCCTAGGAATCTAAACATTACTATGAACTCAATTCTGCCCACACTTCACAGCTTAGAGGGTAGAATCCTGATTTCTCCGTCTTTACCTAAGGTTTAGATTTGGTATAAGAGAATAATTAAGTCAAATGAGGTCATGAAAGTTAGAGCCTTCATCTCACAGAAGACACTGGAGAATTTTATCTCCCCTCTCCCCATGGCATGAAAGAACAAAGTTAGGAAGCCAGCCTCAACAAGCAAAGAGATGAGGGCCCTCTCACAGGAGGAGAGAGTAAAACCAGCTTCATCTTATATCTCCAGTTGCTGAAAGCATAAGGAAAAATGAAATAAAAAAATCTTATAGCAAGGTCAAGGATTACCCAGTACATGGCATTTTATTTGAACCAAAGGAAAACAAAATGATGCATATGTATGTACCTCATAGACAGTAATGTACAAAGCATTTCATCACCTTAGTGATAGCAGTACTAATGTGAATTATTAGCTTAATATTGTGTTATCTGGCCATAAATTCAAAGGAAAGTATTTAGAACAATTGATATTGAAGAAACAGAAGAGGAAATAGAAAATGCTCAGAGCCTAGGTGAGCAAGTCACAGGCAGGAAATTCCTAGAGGAAGGAGGAAGGTGATAGACAAGGCTCTGAGTATTCTCACACTATGTGGCTGCTATTGCCCGGGGACAGCCGATTTGTCTACACACAAGCATGAAAGCAAGAATATTCAAGAATAGCGTTCTCTAATGTCTTGTAAAATATAATTTCTAAAGAGAGGTAGGGAGAGCAGGAGAGGGAAGAAAAAACAAAGAAGAGAGAGTATAGGTGAAAGACTAATAAAAAGTCTCATGTACTGCCAGGCCTCACCCTGAAAGCTCAAGTCAGCAGATACAAATAAGCATGGTATAAACTCTCTGTGTGTTTCAGTCATGATGAGTGTGGAGCTATCTGCCTGAAAAAAACATAATTGAAAGAAACCAAAATACAGAGTTTAGGCTTAGATTTGAGATTTTTCCAAAAGCCTACTTTATTTAGAGTTCACTTTTTTTTTTTTCTTAACAGGACATAAGAAAACTCTGTCCTTGTATTTTTATTAAAGTATGAGCATAGCCCTCTTCTTTTTTTCCTCTCTTTTGATTTATTTATTTATTTTTAATATTAGTTACAGTTTATTAAATTTGTATCCCAGCTGTATCCCACTCTCTCATTCCCTCCCAATCCCACCCTCCCTCCCTCATCTCCTCCCTGCCCCTTTCCAAGTCCACTGATAGGGGAAGACATCTTCCCTTTTCATCTGACCCTGTTTTATCAGGTATCATCAGGACTGGCTGCAAAGTCCTCCTCTGTGGCCTAGCAGGTTTGCTCCTCTCTTGGGGGCAGGGGAAGTCAAAGACCCTGCCATTGAATTCATGTCAGAAATAGTCCCTATTCCCCTTAATAGAGTACACATTTGGATACTGAGCTACCATAGGCTACATCCGAGCAGAGGTTCTAGGTTATATCCATATGTCCTTGGTTGGAGAAACAGTCTCATAAAAGACCCCTGTGCCCAGATATATGTGGTCCTTGTGGAGCTCCTCAACCCTGAGATTTCACCTGATACCCACCAGAATGGCTAAGATATAAAACTCAAGTAACAACACATGCTGGAGAGGTTGTAGAGAAAGGGGAACCCTCCTCCATTGCTGGTGGGAATGCAAACTTGTACAACTACTTTGGAAATCAATCTGGCACTTTCTCAGACAATTAGGAATAGTGATTCCTCAAGATCCAGCTATACCACTCCTAAGCATATATCCAAAAGATGCTCAAGTACACAACAAAGACATTTGCTCAACCATGTTTGTAGCAACTTTATTCGTAATAGCCAGAACCTGGAAACAACCCAGATGTCCCTCAGTTGAGAAATGGATACAGAAATTGTGGTACTTTAACACAATGGAATACTACTCAGCAATTAAAAAGGAGGAAATCATGAAATTTGCAGGAAAATGGTGGGACCTAGAAACAATCATCCTGAGAGAGGTATTCCAAAACTTATATAGAATTATAAGATAGGATAAACATACTGAAATCTATACACCTAAAGAATATAAACAAGAAAGAGGACCCAGGGAAGATGATCAATCCTCACTTAGAAAGACAAATGGTATGGACATTGGATGTAGGAGAAAACAAGCAACAGGACAGGAGCCTACCACAGAGGACTTCTGAAAGACTCTACCTAGCAGTGTATTAAAGCAGATAATAAGACTCATAACTAAATCTTCAGCAGAGTGCAGGGAATAATAAGAAAGAAAGGAGAGTTAATATTTAGAGTTCTTAAAATTGGAGTTCTACCTTCCTTCTTATCCAGTGACCAGAGGTACAGGGAAAATAAGGTTATTAGGAAAAGGGGGTTGTAGACATTTTAGAAGTAGTTTCTTGGTGTGAGTCCACTCTTCATTGCCCAGATACCAGCAGTCCAGTCCAAATGTGAAAACAAAACAGCAACACAAAGCAGCATAATTCTTAAGACCAAAACAAGCCAGCCAAAGCTGGAAGACTCAGTTGGATTGCTGTGAGAAGTTCTCTAGAATGTTTCTGTCTTCAAAGTGAAGTATCAAAGAACAAAACTGAGGGCAGCAATGTAAATCCAAAAAGTGTTGTTTCACTGGCTTCTATATATCTCCTTTCCTCAAAGTCAACCCAAGGATGCTTTCAGCTGACCAAAATCACACCCCGAGCACGAGACAGCTTGCAGCAAAACATCGCATGCCCTCTCAGGAAACAGTTTTCAGCAAAACATCACATGACACAACTGAGCCTTCAAAGAAACCAGAAACTTCTACTTCAACAGAAAGTGGAAGCCTCTGAATCAGTCCAAAGTCCCTGGGCATGGACCACTAATCACAGGCTTATAGCATATAAATGAAGCTAATGAAATATCAGATATAATTAACTCTACGGGCATCTATTAAGTATAGTTTTAGTCTGTGATGGCTGCAGGCAGAACGTTGCTGATTGGATGACTTAAAGGGGGAATTCATTTTTTTTTTACAGTGTTTGAAGACTAGCAGGGCAAAATCAAGCGCTAGCAGACAGAGCTGTTGTCTGGTGAGGGTTCTCCTGTTGGATTGACCAACTTTTTACTTGTGCATATGTGTTTACATAAAAAGGAGTTGAAGAAGGAGAAGGAAAAGGAGTAAAAAAGCAAGAGTGTGTGTGTGTGTGTGTGTGTAGAGAGAGAGAGAGAGAGAGAGAGAGAAATTTTTGAATCCTCTTGTGTCTTTTCTTGAAGGATCCCAATTCTGTAAAATAAGGGACTATCCTTCATAATATCATTTTGTTGCTGAGAAAATTGAAATCCCCTTTTTGTGGTTTTAGTCTCTTTAATAAAAATAATCAAGAATGGGCTCAAAAAAAAAAAAAAGCTCAAAGATAACTTAATTAAAGTCTAAATCAAAACTCCAAAGCAGGCAAATTGTAACTCTTTGCAAGTTGCTCAGACAACAGAAACACAGAAGATTAAGAGAGAACCATACTGTTAGGCTAAGTGTGGAGATTGATCAAATGGAAAAAAAAAAAAAGTAAGGAAGCTCAGAATCACAGAAAAAGCACAAGTGAACTCTTGCCAGCATCTGCATGAAAGGGCAAAGGAGAAGAAAATGGGAGAGTTACAGTGCTCAGAAAGGAGGGCAGATCCAACAGAACTTCATGGCAATTATGGAACTACACTGAGGGATTCTGGGAAAGAAAGTTACATTATCTCATTAAAGAAATAATTATCCTTTCCATGTCTTTAACTTGGTATATGTAAACAAGTGTCCTGGGAGGGGAGGGGGAGTCCACTGGACAGGTGATTGGCCAGTCCACTCAGACAAACTCTTGTAATTGTATGTCTCCACACAGAGGTAGATTCTATTCTTAGTGTCACAATTGACATTAATTATCTCCAAATATAGCCACATTAAATGATAAGCTTCAATATACACATTTTATTGATAATACCTAAAATGTACTAGATACTTATCAATGTATCTGTAATAGAAAAACCAATGTGGTATTATTGATGTTTAGAATATTCATGAAGTAATTCTGATTTATCTTAATATTACCATTGCTTAAAGCATCTTAACTCACAGACTGCTGTTCCCTTTTGAACTATGTATTTTGCCTCTAGTAAAAGAAAATCACCCATCTAGCAAGGAAGTCTAGTAGGAAGTCCCCATAGAGTCCATGTGAAGATCTTCTAACCAAACACAATAGTTTAGCCTCTTGGGACCCACATAGGCAGTTAAGAAAAAAAAAGAAAAAGATAAAAAGAGTGAAGTGTTAACATAAAAACACAACTCTTACCTCAAAGGGGATAAGAGATATTTTATTCTAGCTATGAGTGACCAAGGCCCACAGAACACAGAGTACTCAGAGAACACAGATTTGGGATATCTCAAATTTCATGTTCCTATGGGTAACAGTTTAATAATTTTTTTAAGGTAGCAGGAAAAATAATCTTGAATTAAAGCACTTCTCAACTCCAGCTGAGAAATATTAGATAGGATGGTTAAAGCAGATTCTGTCTGTGGACATTAAGCTGTTTGGTTGGTGAGAGGTCATGACCGCTTAAGTCAATATACCTCATAAGGTTTCATTTGTCAGTCATGAAGATGTTAGCTCAGAAACAAAGATTGGCAAGTGAAGGCTATCAAGGGTGCGAAGATAGCCCATGACAAAGTGTGCATACGTTCCAGGAGGTATGCTTCTTTTAAGGAACTTTTTTCACAGAAGAAAGGTTTGCCATTGCAGCAAGTAATTCTCTAATCAGTGCACGCCCCAGGGAAAGCAAAGGGGTTAGGGATAGACATGCAGAGTCGTGGAGGAAACTCTCCTTATAGCTACAGGTTCCAGGCCAGAATCCCATGTTTGAACAACTGGCAGAAGTGAACACATAAAGGCAGAGCATTTAGTGTTAGATGAGCAAAACTTACCTGCATCAGGCCTTCTAAAGAGAGTAGGAATGACTTAGCAATTTTGGACACTCCTTACAACTTTCTCCAGTTGGCCTTCATGAAAAGAAGTACAGTCTGACTGTCTATGTAGTTATTTTTTTTTATTTTATTTTTTTCTTATCAGTTACATTTTATTAACTCTGTATCCCAGCCGTGTCCCGATCCCTCATTCTCTCCCAGTCCCTCCCTCCCTCATCTCCACCGTGCTCCTTGCCAAGTCCACTGATAGGGGGAACCTCCTCCCCATTCATCTGATCCTGTTTTATCAGGTATCTTCAGGACTGGCTGCAAAGCTCTCCTCTGTGGCCTAACAGGACTGCTCCTCCCTTGGGGGGTGGGGAGGCCCAAGAGCCAGTCATTGAGTTCCTGTTAGAAATAGTCCTTGTTCCCCTCACTATGGGAAACCAATTGGTTACTGAGTTACCACAGGCTACATCTGAGCAGAGGTTCTAGGTTACATTCATACATGGTCCTTGCTTGCATGACAGTCTCAGATCTCCAGCTCTCTAGAGGAAACAACTTCACAGGACTTCAGTGGAGTACTCTGGGAAGAGGGTGTGCTTCCTTCCTGGTTTGTCAACAAACAGAGGCTTCTGAATAAATTTGGGTACCAATGGAGGCTGAACTGAGTGTTATTGTTCCTTGAAGTAGTCTCTCTGAAGTTTCATTTAGCTCCCTTTGGCACATGTGCAGAAGTGGAGATTAGGACTCTTAATGATCAGCTGTTCTGTGGCTGTATTTTCTAAATGCCTATGGGTCTTCTCGCTTTGTACTTTCCTAGTTTAAACAACTCTCAAGAAATGTTCTTGGAACAGAGAAATTGTTTGCTTCTTTTTCAAGCAAGGTTGCTTTATTACAACTATAGCATGCCTCTAATTGTTTTCTTTTCTTGAGATGCTCAGTGATTTGATGGGGGAGGATGTCAGATGCTTGAGGTACTCATATTTTTTTTCATCTGTAGATTTTGGGATAATTGTTTCAGTCAAGGGTCTCCCAGCAGGTTTCAGGGATTAATGAGAACTTGTTTGTAAAGGGTTTGGAGAACTCAGATGGAAAGATGTGGGATAAATGCAAAATAGGGTTATTAAAAAGTACATCAAAGAGCTGGCTGCATACTGAACCACCTGGTTCTTTTATTAAATGCTGAAATGGAGGACTCCATATTTATCTTTTGGACTAAACCTCTAATTAAAGGTTTAAGGATTAAATATATATATATATTTATCTGTGCAAAGAAAGCCTTTCTCAGATAAAACGCATGCTGTTTTTCTCCTTGCAGCACTTGACCTATAAACATTTAGATCTTGAGATGGAAAAGAAGGTACTAACTCGGGCCTTCTCTTGTACACTTCATTTTCTTTTTTGCAGCAAGTATACCTTGAATGGCTCTTAATCTCTTTGGCTCCTCAATACTTCAACACGTAGATGTCTGTGTTCTGTCCTCTTCCCTCTGTGTATATAGTGTGCTTATCTTCTGTGACAGGCCACCACCCCTACCACCTCCCCGACCCCCAAGTTTGTTTGAGTATTCATGAAGTTGGTTTGTAGATAACTGTGTTTGCTGCCTGACCTCAACACTATCCCTGGTGATTCTTTTCTTGGTGGTCTAGGTTTAGGCTGGTGTTTCGAGGTCTCTTACCAAGAATATAACTAAAAATACAAAGATGTTGCCAAGTATTGAAGAAAAATAACCAAAAATACCACAGTGGTAAAGATTAAAAACAAATAAATGGTCAGACTTGACAAGGCATCATGTAAGTGAAGATACTCAAGCATCCCAAGTAATTCTGGAGTCTCTTTTCATCAGGTTTAAGAAAAGAACAGGTCAATTTCTAAGTGGTATAGGTTGGGAAGTTCTATTTTCATTGATATGTTAAATTTTATAATCATTTTCCTACTCAGATTTTCCCTTCCCAAAATGCATATGATTTTAATAATACTCTTGGTTATATAAAAGCATAAGATGGCTGACTAACAGGGGATTCTCACTAAAAGTGTACTTGAGAACACAGTTTTGCCTTTTACATATAAACCAAAAACCAGAGCAGATCTGAGAGTATGGCCGAAGAGAACCTGTCTGCGTTTAATCTTCCTAAACTAAGGAAAGCTTAGTGTATTGGTCAGAGCAGGGTGTGCCTGCAGTTAGATGTAGGTGGAGCCCAAAGCTGCTGACTGATTCCTTTGGGAACTGCTCAGAGTTGAGCAAGGGTGTGCATAGTACCTGCAGGTAAGTGTCTCAGGCTGTGCCGCCATGCCTATTAATATTAGAAGAATGGTGTGCTTGGACAGTGGCAAACCAGGTCTCTGGCTGCTAAACTATTCCCTGTGTTTGCTTCCCTCAATGCCTCATGTAAAAGATGTTTAAAAGAGAGAGGTTCAATTTGAAATTATGAGTGAAAATGTAAGAGGGTAAAACCCACGGTGAAACATTTTAGAAATGTTCTGTTAAAATAAAGGGCTGCCACAGAGCTCATCTGTAATCCTACTGTGGCACACACAGATGTACACAGGAATCTGGAGGAAAGAAAACTTCTCCCCTAATGCCAATTTCTGTCACATATATTGAAGGGTACAGCTACATCCCCTGGCTGTAAGAGAACCCAGCGTAATTTGACAGTCCCTTTCAACCTGGGATATGGGAGTAGAATAACAACAGGGAAAAGTCTCCTAACAAGTGATTTTAAAGTTAATAATAAGGCTTAGTCATATTGTTGTTGTTGTGCAGACAAACCACATATAAAAACACAAGGCCCTGTTTAAACATGGATATATGTGCAAATTTATCAACTCTTCCTTTTCACACTTCCAAAGTTATATAAATTTTTTTTTAGAAAGAACTGAAAATGCTAGAATTCTAAAAGACAAAGATAACAAAAGACAACTTGCAGTGGGCCAGAAAGGTCAGCACACTGTTGGAATAATAACACTGGGAAACAGATGGAGGAGGAGGGCAGCCTTCCTCCCAGGCAATGCTGAAAGTAGCTCAGGGAATAAATCTCACTATTACCGGTGGTCTCTGCTGGGACCTGGTATTTAGAGATTCTTGCCATCATATTCAAATACTTGAAGTCATGCACACAAATAGCAAAGTAGCAAGGAATGTAATTGAAGACAAAGTGAAATTAAAAGCCAGATACTGTATAAAAGAACAATGAGCTTGAATGAAATTTATTCAAGAGCACCTGATTACTCTTTGGGGTTTCTTCTTTTAGGTTAAGGAGAAGGAGGAGGAGGAGCAGAAGAAAGAGTTGATTGTTAGGAATGGCATGTGAGTTGTTTTCTATTTTTATTGACAGGCTTAGGTTTTGTAACCCTCTTTGCCTTGCACATGTCCTTCCTCATGATGCATCTGCACACACACACACATATATATAATGGTAAATAAAGTAGTTTCCCTAAAACCACTTTGCCCTGCTGTGCCTGCATCTAAATCCTGCAGAGCCTGCATCAGCAAACTGGCCTTAGCTCTTGGATATGCATGAGAATATGTTTGGCCACATACATTACTGATGGCTTCTAGGAAATTCCATTGCTTCATAAGTGGTGTGCACTCAGCTCTTTGTAGAATCCAAGTCATTAAGTTCATTGGGGTAAAAGTGGTGTGTGGCTTAATCCAAGGAGTTCCTAGGCTTCCCCTTTTCACTACAACTGCTTATCATAGGGCTGCTCTGCTCACTCTAGAGTCTGCACTTGAACAAGAAATGGCGGTAAATCAGGCTGTGTAGGTGTAGAGAGATGTCAAATCTCAGTCCAAGGAAGATAGACAGGAAGTTAGTCCAGGAAGATAAGAAGCAGGTTTCTTTCCACCTTCTACTTATACTTAACCTTTGTTGTACAGGAGTGGACAGAAGATTAGCCAGATGTGAAGTCTCGCTGTAGATACAGCACTAACCGGGCATGAAGTACACTCTGTATACTTAGTTCTGGAATCTCACTTGGATTTTACTGACTTTCTTTCTTCAATACAGAAAAAGAGAACATTCTTTCTCAGAAGAATGAACAATTCTATAAAAAAATATTCACGATGTCTAGGTCTTTAAAAATACCCCATTGAAAATCAGTCTCCCATATGATCACCAGCCAATAGTACATACTCACTAATAAATTCAGCCCCCATTTTGAAATTTCCATCTGATGTATAGTGCCTCAATCATCTGAGTAAACAAGAAACAAAACCTCTGTGCCCTAACCTTCCAATATGAGAAATAAAATATTCAATTGAACAAGCCAAATATTCACAAAAATAGGGATAAAATGGATTTCTGAAAACACAGTGTCTTCAGACTTGAGAGATGACTCAGTAAAGTGCTTGCTGCACAAACAGAAGGACTGCAGCTCTACTGTAGCCTGTGTGGGGCATATGACCACAGTGTTGGGAGTTGGAGACAGGTAGACCTCTGGAGATCATTGACCAACTAGTTTTGCCATTTAATGAATACCAGGTTCAGAGAGAGACTCTATATATAAAGATAAAGTGGATAGAAATGAAGGACATCCATTCAGCTTTTCATGTGGAACATATATGCATACATACATGCAGATATGTGCAATACCTATATTAACAAATACATATAACATCCACAGCATTTTCCTAGAGATGGGAGAATATATAAATCCATGAGATGTATTTCTTGAAAATGGAAGTCAGAAAGAAGAAGAAAGAATTCTTGGAATTCTTTGATAGAAGAGATTTTTAAGTCAATGAAGTTGGAAGATAGAATCTGAAAACTCACTCAGGAGAGTGAACAAGGAAGAATGTTTCTAAGTTCAAGAGTGTGTCAACTATATTGACAGTTCATGAACAAATAAAAAGAGAAAAAAAACAAAGTTTTTTTTGTTTGTTTGTTTTGTTTTTATGCAGCTCAGCAATTAGAACTCTAGCACATCAAGGCAAACTCCAGAGCCTAAATCTAAAAATAAATAAATAAAGGATGATTAAGAGTCAACTTGAAATAGAACTTCCCAATGGAAACTTAGGTGCTTTTGGTAGAAGAATGATCTTCACAATTCTGAGTCAAAATTATTTCCAAGTTGGAATTATGGGTTTTGTTAAATGATGAGCCACATATGATATTGCTGTTTGACCCTTCCTAAGAACATTTGCTTGGAGGTTACCTTATGTGTGTGATGTTTACGCAAAGTTATCATCTTAAAACGGCAAACATCATGTCCCATCATTCTGGAAGCATCTGGGATTGGCTTAGTTGTGTTTCCAACTCAGAGAAGACACTTCCTAAGTTGTTGGACTATAAAATATGCCAGAGTTTGCCTCTTTTTTAATTTGATTTTTATTTTTTATATTAATTACAGTTTGTTAACTTGCAACCCTCTTAAGCACTGAATCACAGGGGCAAGCATTCAGCTTTCTGAATTTTAGTAATGTTTTCCAGAAATGGCAGCTCTGTCTGATAGGGGAAGTCAGTGCAAGAGAACACCTGAGAGAAATGGAAAACATTTATTTAGTACAATATAATGACATAAGAGCTGAACATCAGTGTACAGGAATTATCAAAGACTGCTATAGAAGTAGCCTGCTGCTATGTACTTCGCTAAAGACATGTAGGAAGGGTTGGGGGAATGGCGAAAGATCAGTGGGCAGATTACTTGTCATCATCATCATCAATAACAACAACAAAACGCTGGGCAAATAAGGAAATAGAAACAGACAGATCCCTGTGGCTCTCACTGGCCAGATAGGTTAATTGGTAAATTCCCAGCAAATGAGAGCTGTGTATGCATCTCTCTCTCTCTCTCTCTCTCTCTCTCTCTCTCTGTGTGTGTGTACATGTGTGTGTACATGTGTGTGTACATGTATGTGCATACACATTCATTTGGAATCCAAAAGACAATCGCAGGTGCTTTTCCTCAGGAACTGTCCACCTTGATTTTTGTTAAACTGCTCTTTTGCTGTTCTGGAATTTGCTGGCTCAGCTAGTTGGTTGGCTAGCCAACATGAGAGATGTACCTGTCTCTGCCATCTCAGTGCTGGGATTGGCAGCATGTTCTACAGCACCCAGAATAAGAGATCCTGCCTCAAAGAATATGGAAGAGGAGCATGCATAACTGAGACTGACTCTTGTATGTCTAATGTGGTATGTATGTATATATCTACACACACACACAGACAACCATATACACACATAGAAAGACATGCAAAAAATTTAAAACGATGAGGCAACTTAAAGTACATGAAATACACTACACTATAAAATTAAACAGAAAGGAAATAATATAATTTTCTTATGATAATAAATTGGTTGTGTGTGTTTGTATTACCCTTTCAGGAGCAACCTCTAAAATGATAAAGGAGATCAAATTGGACATTCAAATACATCATTCAGTTGAAAGCAGAGCAATAGAACTCAAAGAAAGAGCACATGCGATTTCTTTGTGAAGGTCCTGACTTCCAACTCTCCTAGCAATAACTGAATAAGCCCAGATGTCCTGTAACATAGGCCACTTACTTTTGTCAGACTTTTAAATAAATTGGCAATGAAAGTCTAAATCCTTGCAAGGTGGGAGATAAATTAGCACACTGCCAGAGGTACTGAGAAGCGCAGTGCTTGTTTCATAGCTGAAATAATTTTGATAAAGTAATAATCCTCCCATAATTTCTACCCAGCTTTAAATAACAGCCCATATCTGTGCTCAAAGTTTAATTTTGTTGGCTGCCCTTGTCTTACAAATATATTTAGTGGAGCCTGGAATATCATTTCATGTTGAAAGCTGAAGCTTTTGTCCTGGCAGAGTGGAACATAGGCAATAAATCAGGGACAAAGTGACAAGGAATAAAAACGGGCTACTGGAAATGTATTTCCCCTGAGTGCCAGCTTTCTGCTCACACCTGCAGCTATACTGTATCAGGCATGTTTTCCTGCTAAGTGCCTATGTTGTAAGGATATTGACTTACAGCCACACTGGTTGCCTGGCAATGCTTCAAGCTCTTTAGGTACATTTAAAATACCATCCCTAATATCTGAAGTCCTACCCTGCTTTCCTTTCTCCTCTTTTCTCTTTGTGTGCGTGTGCGTGTGTGTGAGTGCGTGTGCGTGTGTGTGTGTGTGTGTGTACAGTCCTAAGTTGCCCAACCTCATTTTCTTTCTCTTTTTTTCCCTTTTTTTTTGCTTTTCTATTTTTCTATATGAATGATAAACATAAGATTCATAAGGGTATGGAGACACTAGGAGGTTACAATTATAAAACCAAGATGTGTGATTGGCATGCTCTATATTTTGGAAAGGTGGTTACTTTGGAGAATGCATTGGTTAGAAATTATGTTAAATTGTCAATAAAGTATCTGTTGTGGTGTCACACAGCTGGTATCTTGATGGAATCGTATTAACTTTTACTGGGAAGAATCAAACACATTTTCACTTTAGGTAGGCACCAAAAAATCCAAAGTACAATTACACCAAAGTCCAACTTAATAGACCAATAACTTTTAAGGCTTCCTTGCATGAGTAAAAGATTACTTGCAGAAGCATTAATGACCCACTAAACAGTTGTATCACCTCAAAGTCCCCCCCCCCAGCCAATGGTTGGGTCACCATATATGGCACAATCCACCATATATGGCAGCCTCAAAGAAACTACATCATGGAGTCTTGCTGTTTTTCTTTCAATTTAAATTCATTTTTAATAATTTATTCATTTTCCATGCAGACTGTAGTCTCCTCCCTCAACTTTTCCTGGCCCCACCGTCCCTCTCTCTTCTCCCCTATTTCACAGAAAGAGGGAGTCCTTTTCCCACACCATCTCATCACAGCCTATCAAGTTTCATTAGAACTACCTGCATCCTCTTTCTCTGTGGCCATTCTCCCACCACCACCAGGGGGAAAGTGATAAAAGAGCAAGCAACAAAGTCCATGTCAGAGACAGCCCTTGCTCTTCTTACTAAGGAACCCACATGGAGACTGAGCAGCTTATGGGCTACATCTGAGCAGGGGTCTAGGTCTTTTCCATGCATGGTTCTAGGTTGTGTATCTGTCTACGCAGGCCCTCATGGGTCCAGATTTGTTGGCTCTGTTGGTCTTTCCATTGAGCTCCTCTGGTCCTTCTATTTCACCCACTTTTTCCTATGACTCCCTGCACACTGTCCAAAGTTTCATTGTGAATCTTAGCATCTGCTTCAATCTGTTGCTAGGTAGAATCTTTCACAGGGTATCTATGGGAGGTTCCCGTTCTGTTTCCTCTCTTTATCTATTTTGGGTGTCTATTCTATTCACCCTTCTGAATGAGAATTAAGCATCCACCCTAGGGTCTTCCTTATTACTTAGCTTCTGCAGGTCTGTGGATCTTGATGTTTTTCCTGTAACATATGGCTAATATCTACTTGTAAGTGGGTATATACCATGCATGTCTTCTTGAGTCTGGGTTACCTCACTCAGAATGATCTTTTTTTTTAATTTTTTTATTAATTACACTTTATTCATTTTGTATCCCCCATAAGCCCCTCCCTCCTCCCCTCCTGATCCCACCTTCCCTCCCCTTTCTTCATGCATGCCTCTCCCCAAGTCCATTGATAAGGGAGGTTCTCCTCTCCTTTCTGATCTTAGTCTATCAGTTCTCATCAAAAATTGATCTTTTTCAGATCCATCCATCTGCCTGCAAGTTTCATGATGTCCTTTTTATACACTGTCAATAGAACAAACAGCAGATTACTGACCAGAAAAAGATCTTCACCAATGCTAAATCTGACAGAGGGCTAACATCCAAAATGTATAAAGTACTCAAGAAATTAAACACCAACAAAACAAATAATCCAATTAAAAATGAGGTACATAGCTAAACAAGGATTTCTAAACATGAATCTCAAACTGCAGAAAAGCACCTAAAGAAAAGTTCAATGTCCTTAGTCACCAGGAAAATTGCCATTCAAAAATGACTCTGAGATTCAATCTTACACCCATCAGAATGGCCAGAAAAATTCAAGTGACAGCACATGCTGGCAAGGTTTTAGAGAAGGGAACACTCCTCCATTTGGTGGTTTGTACAACCAGTTTGGAACTCAATTTGGCTCTTTCTCAGAAAATTGGGAACATTTCTACCTCAAGACCCAACTGGGAATACACCCAAAAGATGTTCCACCATATGACAAGAACACTTGCTCAACTGTGTTCATAGCAGCTTTATTTATAGTAACCAGAATCTGGAAACAACCGAGATGTCCCTCAACCAAAGAATAGATGAAGAAATTGTGGTACATCTACACAATAGAATACTATTCAGCTATTAAAAACAACAAGCCTTGCTTTTAATTCACATTTCTATTCACATATACTACTTCCCAAGATCACTCACAGCTGGGTGAAGCCAGAGGAACAAGAGATGGAATCTTAGGTGAGGGTATCTTTAGTCCTCCATCTAACAGGAAGTACCAGTAGTTCCGTTTACATTTTCATATCAGTGGTTGCCACTGATTTGTCCTGCTGTAGTAGCAGTGGATATTGCTGTTCTGGTAGAACAATAACCTCCACAAACTACTCAAGGACCAATCTCAGTGAGATAGTAATGGTTTATTAAACACCTTTTCCAAGCTGATTGCAATCAAGGCCACAGAAAACCTCTGGAGCCTAACTCTGATATCGACCTGTTTTCCAGAGTCAGTTTATAAAGGCAAAAACTGTGATTAGCACATAGAGAAGGCAGATGATGGTACAGGGTAATTATTTCTGACTCAAGTTATTTTTGCTACCTAGACAAGCAGTCATAGCTGATCTTTAATTTGATTGGTCCCAAGTGTTTATGGTTAGGGCCAGCTGTGCTTATGGCTGGACTATTTGTAGGAACAATAATGCCACAGAGTATACTGAACATAAGCATAGTTTTTGGTTAACCTGACCTTGTACAATGATTCTTTTTCTTTTTAAAATTTATTTATTTGTTAGTTTATTCACTTTGTATCCCAGCTGTAGCCCCTTTCCTCATCCCCTCCCAATTCCACTCTCCCTCCCAGTGATTCTTTTATGTAAGCAACAAGTTAAGATGATATGGCTGTTGGACCTGAAACAAAAATGGCCATACTTATGCCAAAAAGACCAGAACCTCAACATTGGGATAATTCTAAGACGACATCTTGTTATGATCAGACTAAAAAATGACACAGAAGTGCTCAATCTTGATTGGTAGTTTGATGGAAACACTTGTTTGGGAATGTATGTGAGAAAGTTTCTAGACTAGCTTAATGGTTTGGGCAGACTCATCCTTAAGTGTAGGTAGCATCCTTCAATTGCTTTCTATAAAAACAAGTTAGCACATGAATCCATCTCTCTCTGCATTCTAAGGACAAAGGCCATGAGCAGATTTGTTGCCATGAATCACCTAGTATGATGGATTTCCTCTTTACCTGTGAGGGACAATAAATCTTTCTTTAGTTGTTTTGAGCACATATTTTGTCTCTACAATGAGGAAGTTAACTAATGCTGCATCTAAGCAGAATTCACCTGGGTTTGTGGTTGCATGAGTTAAAATGCAGGCATCATCTGGCCTGTGGACTCAAGGAATTCTCTGCTGAATGTTGTCTCCAGACTCCCTTACATTGCAGGAGGGACTATTGTTCCTTAGTCTTAAAACTAAGTTTTATGTAAGTTTCTACGTAAGCTGAAAGACATAAGAGGCAGAGGTGGTGGCTGTCCAAGGAAACAGTGTTTCTGAGACACACCAAGACTGATACACATGTCAACACTTACTTGTGTCATAGAAAACAGAGAACCCTGTCTGGTGTCCTGCTAGAATCATCATCCCTACTGACTAGCATTTCTGGTGCTCAAAGATACTCTGCATGTTACTTGAGGATAGTGACATCATCAGTACCTTTTGTGCAGATACTGTGACAGCGTGTTTAACACCTGCACAGGTTCAAAGCAGCACTAAGAAACACAGGACTAAGAAAAGGAAGTGGACATCAAGTCTCAGCCTTAACAAAAACGCTACGTACAATTGATGAATTCTGGGAAAGAGAAAATCAGTTTTCTCCAATAGATTGTCACTGGGTATTTCAGATTTCATAACCAATTCCCCATCATAAAACTAACTTCATTTTGTGTACCCTTTCTTGCTCATTTGCTCACTTGCTTTCATGGGCATGCCTGTGTGTGTGTGTGTGTGTGTGTGTGTGTGTGTGTGTGTGTGTGTTTTATGCTTTTTAATTTATTTTGCTTTGTTGTATTGTTTTTCTTTTCTTTTTCAGTTTGTCTGATTTCATTTTTATATTCTTTTATTCCTTTATCTGAAAGAAGAGAGAATAAATTTGAAAAATATAGAAATGTTGGGAGGATCTAGAAGATGTTGAAGAAGGAAAAAGAATATAATAAAGTATATCACATAAAATTTTCAAGTAGAACTTTTTTAAAGAAACAGGTTAGAAGTTTGATTTTCCTTCAAGAGTTTGTATTCTCTGTGAGGTGTGGGTATGAAGGCTACCCAGAATTTTCTTCCACACTGCTTCTTTCTTATTGAAGTTAGATGTTCTCATGAAGTCCATTTAAGCAGCTAAAATATGCATTCTATATTTGCAAAAAGTTTAAATTAAATTTCACATTATTAAAAGAAAAAACCTGTAAAAGAAACACATTTTCCAAGATCTATTTGTTTTAAATTTTAAAATCTTGCTAAAGTAAGTCTCTGCTAGTTTAAGGCAAAAAGCAGCTAACCTAAAATGTTAGTGGAAATAAGGGAATGAGCAATGTGGGAGTTCTGCACAGTTCTGTCTCCTGATCTGGATGCATCCATCTGTGAAAGTGTGGGTGGGCTTAGGAAAGACACAAGTTCCCTTTATAATATAACCATACATTACACCTCAGTGAAAATCCAAACAGCACAAAAGAAAGCAAAAACAATTATTGTATGACCCATGGCTGGCTTTGATCCTGTTTAAAGCCTTTGGATCAGAGTGTACCTACAGGTACACTGTAGGGGAAAATCTGGAGGGGCTATAAAGACCATTAGATGTAAAGACCTTGCCTCATGTTGGTCTAGCACAGATTGTAATAGAAGCAAGCACCAATCAGTCTATGCTGGGTTATAGATGAGAGGCTTTAGCAGGACACTGAAATAAATCACTAGGGGAGTAAGGAGTTTATTATAAGAATTTTTAATGACATAGACAAGAAGGCAACAGCATGAGATGGCCTCTGGCAGGGGCTTTAAAGGAAGGAATCAGAGCTCATGTGGGTTGATGTCTGTTCATATAACTTTCTGAGGATGGAGTTGGGGGTTCACAGTACAATGTTGCAGCATTGAGATATCTGATTCCCTAGGTAGGAGGCAGGTAAGAAGGTTAGAAACTATATATATGAATTTGAAATAAACTCACTTCCTGGGAAAAGCTATTCTGGCATTGGGGTTGTCTGTTAGCTAAACTTATTTCCCAGATGTGCTATCACTGGCATTGTCTGTTAGCTGGGGAATCAGAGACGATGTCACAGTAGGGTGGATGTTCATATCTAAGAAAGGGAAGAGGCAGCTGTTTGACTCGTGTATTAAATCCTGACAGTTTGCATATTCTACCTCCCACAAAGTATGCAGGTTGGATCCAAATGACAACTAGAGGTTCCTCTTTCTAACTAGTAAAATTTTCTCAACGAGTATCATGTTTCTAAAAGTCTCCATGACACCACAGTCTCAGGTTGATTTGGAATTTTAATCAAACATCAGCAAAGTTTAGTGATAATTTCCTTTGTTTATACATTCACTGAGAATTTCATTCTTGTAGTATGCATTTTAATTTTATCACTGCTTAACTACCCCTCCAAATCTTTTCAAGCTGTGTTCCCTGTCCACCTCCTGACCTTATCTCTTTTTTCCATAACTCATTGACTTCAATCCGTGCTGCCATTAGTGCGTGAGTGTGGGGCCATGAACTGGGGCATGGACACCCTTATTGGCGCTAGTTCCCTGAAGTAAAGAAAAAAATGGCTTTGCCCACCCCAACAGGTTTCAATTGCCAACAGACCACAGGACCTCTTCCTTCTGTACTAGATTTTTGCTGAAACATGTGTAGGTCACACACAAGCAGGCAAGGTTGCTGCCAGTTAATTGGAACAACCTTTGGATCTTACCATTTTTCTTTCCCCTTTTATAATGGCATGATTGTTATGGAGCTAACCATATATTGTATTTAAGGCCACAGAATAAAACTCATTTCTGACACTGTTCCATGACCAAGGAGATCATACACTCTAGGGGAGAACCCACTATTATTAACTCGGTAAATAGTTGTTCTACCTAGCATCCTTCTGAATTCCTCATCTCTGCAGCTGTAGATTGCTACATTTCATCAGAAAAGCATTGTTTTGCATATGTGTCTCTTTGTGTGTATGTACAGAAGATTGTGCAGGTGCCAAGAAGCCCAGAGACATTGAATCCCCTTTAGCTGTAGTTGCAGGCAGTTGAGAGCTGACACACATAGGGTGAGGACTAAGTTTTGTTCTTTAAAAAATAGAGTATGCTCTTAAACACAGAGCAGTCTCTTCAACCATGCATAATTTTCTAAAAATGGCATCAAAGTGATAATCCATGAATGATGTTGATAGATTAGCTACATGAAAACAACCTCCAGTCCACTTGGGGAATAGACTGTCACTAATTTAAGAGTTAGACATTAATACCTGATGAGCTATGATTTTCTTAAATGATTGCATCCTCTCACATAAACATTAAATTTACAAAGAGATTAGATATTTCAAAATACAGGGACGTGACAGCACAATGGGACAGAGTGGTGACACATTACAATTTTGCAATCATATACAGCTCTGCACACTTGTCACTCTCCAGCCTTTCAGACAGACCGTTGCATTCATTTGACTAGGAGAAGGGGACTAGGGAAAGGGGAGAGGAAAAGGAGAAAGGGTGTGACGATGGGGAGATGAAGGGGATTTCTATAATTTGGATATAAAATGAATTAATTGTATAAAAATAGCAAGTAATTTTTAAAGGAAAAAAAAAGAATATTAACATTTCACACCCATCACCAGCACTGCTGTAAACCTTGCAAGAGTGTGGTCTCAGAGACCACAGCCATAAAGTCTGATAGCAATTCTATATCTCAGCTGGAAGCTGACTGTGCCCCTCAGGCTCACAGTTTCAATGACTGGTTCCATCTTGTGGAACTATATTAAGGCAGTGGGTCTTTTAAGACTTGGAGGATGACTGATAGAGAAGCTACTCTTAGTATTCTGTGGAGGTTCCAGCCTTCTGTCTCTTCTTCCTGCAGTGAAGGAGCCTCTGCCTTAGGCAGTACATAAGTATATGTGGGGGGCTGCCTGGCTTCCCTGCCATGGTGAACAAAAGAGTCTCTGAAGTCAGGAATTAATAAATCTTTGCTCCCTTAATTTTTCTTTGTCTAATATTTTGTTAGCACAGGACAAGGTAACTAATAAAGGTGGGGAGATAGCTCAGTCAGTAAGGTCCTTGCCAGACAAGTATGAAAACCTGAGTTGGATTTCTAACATCCAAATGAGAAAGCTGAGTATGATAGTGTCTGTATTTAAATCCAGTGCTAGGAATTAAGTGCAAGTGAATTCTTTTTTCTTTTTCTTTTTTTCTTATTTATTTATTTTTATAAATTAGAGTTTATTCACTTTGTATCCCAGCTGTAGCCCGCTCCCTCATTCCCTCCCAATTCAACCCTCCTTCCCTCTTCTCCTCCCATGCCTCTCCCCAAGTCCATTGATAGGGGAGGTTCTCCTCCCCTTTGCTCTGACCCTAGCCTATCAGGTCTCAGCAAGTGGAATCTTAGAGCTAGCTGGTCCACCATTCTAATAAAATCCATGAGTTAGAGTGAGAGACCCTGTCTCAAGAGATAAGGTAAGAGCAGTAAAGAAAGGTAGTCTTTGTCCACCTGTGTTCTCCATATGCATATGTACATGTAGCCACACACACAAGAGAACTTTTATATGTATATACACACAAGAATAACAAATACAGTTTCTGTAGAGCATCAAAAGCCATTATATAGTATGTACTAAGAAATAAACCAACCAAGAACCACAAGATCTCGCTTCTGTGTAGAATCAAAACTCTCCACCTCATGGAAGTTGAAAGTAGAATATTGTTTATTAAACCCTGGGAGAGCAAGGGATGTGGAATGGGGGGAAAAGCTACTTACTGAAAAAAAGATAAAGTGACCAATGGCTACTAAGTTAAGAATAAAAAGTTCAGCTATGTTTTTATTTATTACAATGACTATAAATCATAGTACAATGTGTCTTTCAAAAAACTACAAGAATATATTTCAAAATTTTTCTTCTTAGAGAAATGATGAATGAGGTGCATGCCTTGCTTAAGCTGCGTTTTAAATTACACAAGGTGTACAAATAAATAAGGTATCACATGTTACAATATGTACAGATACTGAAATATCACAAGACACAATATGTATGCACCTGAATTATCATATGACACAATGTATATAGATACTGAAATCTCAGATGACATCTTATTCAGTGTACATTGTTTCTTTTCTGTAAGACAACCAGAAAACAAACTTAGAGACAGGGATGTAGCTCTGTTTGTGGAGGCTATTCAGGATTGAAAATTAACCAGCTCTGGTGGCATATGCAAATGAGCTTCATACTTGTGGGAGGAGAAGACTCAGAAGTTTAAGGTGATCCTTAACTGCATAGTTAGTTTAAAGCCAGTTTGAGCTACAGGAAACCATTTCTTTAAAAAAATTAATTAAAATTAAAAATTAAAAAAAAACACTGAAGAAAACTGTTTTAAACTGGAAAAAAGAAAACATGCATAAATCCTATATGAGCTGTGAGTGTACAATTGAAAGCTCCTGAGAAATGGCTTCTCTGTTATTATAGTGTGACTATTTTCTTTGGCATTATCTAAGAAGGAGCCTTGCACACCAGGTAACAAGGAACCCCAGCACTTCCTACGTGTTTAGGACTTTAAGTTTGTATGATAGATCCTATTAATATCATTTCAAATAATAATGAAAAACGTTGAGGCAAATTGGGTTTAAATAACTTTCCTCTCAATTAAGAGGCAGATGATGCTCAGGCTGGGGACCAGTTGTTAAAGACTTTGGGTTGCCTACACAAAGCACTGGTTTTCATCCCCAGTATCACATACACCTGGCAATGTGGTGAAAACCTTTAGTCTCAGAAGTTGGCATGTAGAGACTGAAAGATCAGAATTTCGAGGCTATTTTTTTCTTTCTTTTTTTTTTTTTTTCTATATAGAGAGTGTGATACCAAAATGGACTATGTGAGACCCTGTTCCAAAATGAAGACAGACGTGCAAACCAGAGCCTTGCAGCTGACACACTGTTTTAAAATTTGTTTGTACGGCCACTGCTACACATAGTTTAAGGTTAATTGGCTGGGAGGAAAGCCTGGCCTCTAATTCCGATGATACCAATGAGTTCTTCCAACAAGCACATGAATATACAAACATTCACAAGTTTCTCCTTAAGACTGTAGACAAGTGAGTTTATACCATGTGTGTCTGCTTCTGGGTTACCTCACCCAGAATGATTTTTTCTAGGTCCCACCATTTGCCTGCACATATAATGGTTTCCTTGTTTTTAATTGCTGAGTAGTATTCCATTGTGTAAATGTACCACAATTTCTGTATCCATTCATTAGTTGAGGGACAGCTGAATTGTTTTCAGTTTCTGGCTATTACGGATAAAGCTGATATGACCATTGTTAAGCAAATGTTCTTGTTGTATACTTGAACATATTTTGGATATATATATATATATATATATATATATATATATATATATATATCTTAAGGTAGCACTATTCCTAATTGTCTGAGTAAGTACCAGATTGACTCCCAAAGTGGTCATACAAGTTGACATTCCCACCAGCAATGGAGGAGGATTCCCCTTTCTTCACATGCTCTCCATGGTATATACTCACTTATAAGTGGTTATTAGAGATAAATATAGGATAAATATATTAAAATCTGTACACCTAAAGAAGCTAGGCATGAAAGAGGACTCTGGGTAAAATGTTCAATTGTCATTCAGAGAGCAAATGGGATAGACATCAGAAGCTGGAGAAAACAGGGAATGGGACAGGAGCCTACCACAGAGGGCATCTGAAAGACTCTACTCAGCAGAGTATCGAAGCACATGCTGAGACACATAGACAAACTTTGGTCAGAGTACAGGGAATCCAATGAAAGAAGGGGGAGATAGAAAGACCTGGAGGAGAGGAGCTCCACAAGGAGAGCAACAGAATCAAAAAATCTGGGCACAGGGGTCTTTGCAGAGACAGAGACTCCAACCAAGGACCATGCATGGAAGTAACCTAAAACCTCTCCTCAGATGTAGCCCATGGCAGCTTAATCTTCAAATGAGTTCCCTTATAAGGGGAACAGGGGCTATCTCTGACACGAATTCAGTGGTTGAATTCAATTCTGGCATGAATTGAGTGAGACTGGGAAGAGACAAGGGAGGGGTCTGTAATGTGGATACAAAGTGAGTAAATTGTAATATATATATATATATATATATATATATATATATATTAAATTAAAAAAAATCCATCTTATCACATGTACTTGTAGCAGCAGAGACAGGCAGATCCATGGAATTGCAGGCTCACTGATACAATGTGCTTAGACAGATACACACACAGCCCCACAGGGGCGCACGCACACAAAGGAACATGCACACATACCCGCACATACACACACAAATAAGTGAAACTCAAGAAAACAATTTGGTGAGGACCTGCAATGGGTGTCTCAGGCTGCTTGCAGCTTTACGTTATTTTTTGTCGTAGTCTAACAGAAAGCTCTGTGCAGCAGACATGAACATCTTCATTGTGTAGCTAAGAAGCAGAGGTGCCTGATGACATTTCAGAATTCCCACAGTGAAGGACAGCTTAACTCCTTCTCTCCTGACTGAATTCATAAGACATTTGCCTGTCTCTTGACCCAGACCATACATATCACCATCAACTTCACAACCTCAGTGTCTCAGCCATTACACCGCTGCTCCCACTAGATTGTGGTGGGCATAGAAAAGAGAGAAGAGTTGGAACTGAGATTGTTGTTTCCTGGGAGAAAATTATACTTTTGTTTTGTCATTGGTAGTGAGCCAGAGCTGGATTTAAACATAGGGAAATTACAAAGAAGAAATCTGTGATTCTTGGGAAAAAAAAAAAAAAAAACTTTTTCTTTCCAGAAAATGACTATATCGGTTACTGTTCTCATGGGTATGAAAGAATACCCTCCAAAAGCCACTTAAGAAATTAACAGCTTACTTTGGCTCACAATTCAATTTTACAGTGTGATTCATCATGGCAGGAAAGTCAAGGATTGAGCAGTATGAGGCAGCTGGTCTCCTTGTATCTGTAGTTTTAGAGCAACAACAGGAGAATGTTGATGCTCAGCTCTCTTTCTTTCCAGGATCCCACCCCATAGAGTGATGCCACCCACACTGAGAATGGCCCTTCCCACTTCAATTGACCTAATCTAGAAACTGCATTGAAGACATTTCCAGAGATTTGTCTCATGGGAAATGTTGCATCTTGTCAATATTAACAACTGCAATGACTATAAGAAATATAATGTCCAAAAACAGATTTAAGGAACTTGTCCTGCTTTCAGAATTCATGAAAAATTCTGAAGTGAATGAGTATGTCTGGCATGCACTTGTAATCCTGTCAATAGGTAGCAGAGACAAGCTTGACAGGCAAGATGCTGTATCAGGCCCATAAAAATATTGTTGTATGATTAGTGTTATCTGGAAATGAATATGACAGGGCAGATACTGAAATTACAATACCATTTGGAAATGAAATCAGTTTCTAAAACAATCTCCTCTATCTTGCAGGTTCTATTATATCCATCTGTATAGAATAGTGGTACTCAACTCAAAGGGTCATATCCCCCATACAGGTCATATATCAGATATACTACATATTCAGATATTTACCTATGATTCATAACAATTGCAAAATTACAGTTATGAAATAGCAACAGAATAATTTTTATGGTTGCGAGTCACTACAGCATGCAGAATTTCCTGAATGGTTGAAACATTAGGAAGGATCAGAACCACTGGCACAGAACCAATGCCTCCAATTTTTATGTACTTAACTCCAGAGAAACAATTGAAAATGCTGGTTTGATTTTCTCTTGTGCTACATGATTGGGAGAAGATTTCTGGTAAAGTTAGTCTTTGTGATACCTAAATTCTTCCTGCCTGTTGTTGGATTATCAGAGAATTCTTTCTCCTTCAATATACAGGAGTGCCACTGCGATAAATTGTGGAAGTGTGCTGTGGTCTCTGAGGGTGGGAGTAACTTAAAATGTATTATGCCTGTGATTAGTTTGCACTGTGTTGTTGAGCAGTCTGTAAACAAATTCACCCTACAGCCAGGCAAGACTATGCCCTGGGTTATTTTGAAATCATTTAAGTATCTTGTGCAAGTGTCAATATTTAAATACACTCTTCCCAGAAGCAGCTGTAATCCCCAATGAAGTTTTGTTAATTGTGCACACACCTTGCGTTTGTGGTCCAGCTTTCCCCAGGTCCTCGAAGTACTTTGCACATCTTAATTGCAAACAATAAATAATATCTTGGACACTCATCACTGAAGAAAGACTTCAGTGTTTGTCTCTCAGCATTCTAACAGTAACAGCACCACTACCATCCAAGGACAAAAGTAAGCACGCCTAGCCTCCCTGTGGAAGAAAACTGCAAACACTCATCCAGCATCTCTCACTAAAGTGAACACGGATACACAAGAAACAGTTTTATTAATTGATGATCATGAAGTTGACAGTAGTAGCTTTTACTATGATAACTGTGGTCCTGCATTAACTTTCACTGTTACATATTTCATTAATCAGCAGTAAAGATGAATGGGAAGGACAGTTTAAAGCATGGCCCATAATGCTACAATGGGAAACTAATGAATTGCTTTTGAAATGCCTCAGCGACTGATTCCCAACTGTGGCTGAAATCCCTGGTTCTTTTTAGCAGAGGGATGTTTTCCAGATAACTGAATGCAGAAAAGATGCTCTTTATCTCATAACCTGCTTCATTTCTTGTCCCTTCACTATTCAGAAGAAAGAGGTAGAGGAGATATACAGGTCATTTTTTGGTTACCATAGAATTCAAGTATAATCGACTGAAAAACACATATTTTTCTTAAAACATAAATAAATACAAACTATTGTTTTTTTCTATATAAACTTAATACTCCAGTATTTCATCTGTGTTTGCGTTTCTTATTATGGTACATAAATCTAAACTTGAAATTAAGATTAGGTCTTTCAGAATTCTGCTAGGCTGCTGCCCACCCAGCAACTGTGCACGCTCAGTTGAATGCAGTTGCAAATGAGACAAATTTCAGGCAGTCGTCTCTGTGATCAGCACCGCACTTGTTTCTTTGTTAGATCCCTCTGATTTGGAAGGAACCTTTAAATAAGATGTGGAACTAACAGAAATTTATTCAGAATCATTTTAGCAGTAACAAAAATAACAACACAGAAGAACAGCATCTGTTTTGGTGATGATGATGGAGAGGAAGAAGAGGGTGATGAGCCTGATGGTGATCGTGATGAAGGTGACACAGTGTTTAGTCTGGTCCCTTGTTGAATTCCTGAGAATGTAGCTTCAGAGATGAAAAATAAAAAACAAAAACAATAATCAAAATGATAATTGCAATGAAATTTAATATTTCTTAGTGTTATGTTCCAGATACTCAATGTATTTCATATAGCTCCATTCTGCATAATTTTATCAACTAAATATTCATTTTGCATCTGGACTGTAATACACTCAGATGCTTGTGTGATTAACCACAGTCATTTAGACAATATTTTGAGGCCCTGGAATCTGATACAAATTGAATATCTGAAGCCATCATTCTTCTTTCTTGCCTCTCTAGTTGTACGGTCCCACGATTTGTATGGTATCAACATTATTCAGACCTCCATAGTGATTCCATTATTTAAAAAGTATAGGGTGTCTTATGGAACATCATGGTTTATTGTTTCATTTAGCATAACCAAACATTTGTTTGGTGTCCTGAGCAGAACTAAGCTAAAATTGAATGTGAAGCATGATGTTAGTGCAATGTCACATTGTATGTGAATGCCTGTGAATTGAACAAATCAGTCATCTCTCTGTAGCAGCTTCTTATTCGTGGTTCTTAGAATGGCAATTTTGATCTCCACTTCTCTCCAAAATTCCAGTCTCACATGTTTTACAAGTTATTTCACTAATAATAATAATCTATGCAAAATGTGGTTGTTCTCCCTCCCAAAGAACCTTTTTTTATTATTTTCTCTTTCATATTATATTAAGCTCTCTGTTGATTTCTCTGAAGTACTGGGCAACAAAAAAGAAACAAAGATGAATGAAAGATCCATAATTTCAGCTCTCTTGGCCCTCATGTTGCATTGGAAGAATAACATTTTAATAAAATATATAGCCTTAGTAGAGACATAACTTAATACTGTGACAACCCTCAAGTGAGAGAATACACAATGCTTTATTACTTTTGTAGTACTATGAGAGCCTGTTTCAAAATAGAGCAGGTCAGGGATGCAAGGCAAAGATTTTCCAGAGGAGAAATGCTTCAGCTGAGAGCTGATAGTGTAGATTTGGTAGCTGTTTTGGGAACTATTGACTCCAGCAAAGGGAATGACTTGTGTAAAATGCCTTCAAAGAACAAGAGTGGGAAGAAGCTGTAAGAATGCCAGTTGTCATGGACAAGGAGACTGGGTGCTGTGAAAAGGGCCTACTGAACAGTCTTGATCCATGTTACATTTAAGCATACTCAGGGATAAATGATTAATCTGTAAAAATGTGGTTTTCTAATAGATGGAATACAGGAACCTGGAAGAGCACAGAAGAGATAAATTCATTCATAATATGACAATATACACTAGGGACTGGATAGTACTATGAATTGGTCATAGGCTTTAGTGTCAAGTACTGAGCCAGTGAGCATTTCTATGTCTCTAGCTTTATCTTTTAAAATGATAATAACTATTGCCAATTATTATGTCATCAAAATTCTAATTCTGGGGGAAGCTAATTCTTTTTTAAGATACTGCTAGAAAACTAAGATTTTGTCTTGTGGATGGACAAGGAACAGGCTCCATGAGCCTGAACACTAGGTGACCTCAAGAGCTCTACTATACCATGCAAGAACACGTAAAGACCTAGCATGACACACAGTAGGCTTTGGGCATTCTGGAGAGCTCCCTCTCCTCCTCTGGACACATATTCCAGATGGATGCAAATCCATGTTCCCATTTTAAGGCAAGATTCAAATAAAACAGAATAATTGATTCAAAACGAACAACATCCTAGATAAGGTTCTCCCCTCTACCCAGGTGAGATGTTAGAGCCTGTACTTGATGCAGCTTCCCCTCCCTTCCATTCCCAGAAGCTGAGTAATGAATTGCCTGCTTGACAACATGCAAAACACTGTGGCTGTGTGATGTTCTGCATGTGAGAAATACCTGAAGCATTTAAGAGCTAGTTGTTCTGTGTATTAATGATTTCAGAAAGTGATTTAGGAAATCATCTCTAATCGAACATCATTTATATTTTTATTTACGGTACTTCCTAAAGCTGGTTCAAATTGCTTTGTCTTCTTCATATTTGACAGAACACTATTGAGGTGATAAAAGCACTGAGAAGATACAAGGCCCAAAATACAGATTTTATTCTGACTTTTTATTCTGACTCTGCTATACTTTTCACACTATTGACTAGTGAAATCATATTAAATCCAGGAGATGTGTGAGTGTGTGTGTGTGTGTGTGTTAGCCAGAAGTAATCTAGTGTCATCATCAGCAAGCACTTCTACAGAGACATCTCTTCACTTCACCAGAAAGTATATTTCTAATGCTTCTGTCCTGGCAGCTTTATGTCAGTTTTACAGGAACTAAAGTCATCTGAGAGGAGGAAACCTTAATTACAAAAATTCCTCCATAAGATCTGGCTGTAACATAGTTCTTTTTTTTTTTTCTTTTTCTTTTTAGTTACATTTTGTTAACTCTGTGTCCCAGCTGTATCCTGCTCCCTCATTCCCTCCCCAACCCCACACTCCCTCCCTGGTCTCCTCCCTGCCCCTTTCCAAGTCCACTGATAGGGGAGGACGTCCTCCCCTTTCATCTGACCCTGTTTTATCAGGTATCTTCAGGGCTGGCTGCAAAGTCCTCCTCTGTGGCCTAACAGGACTGCTCCTCCCCTGGGGGGAGGGGGGGGTCAAACAGCCTACCCTTGAGATCCTGTTAGAAATAGTCTGTGTTCCCCTTACTTTGGAAAACTACTTGGTTACTGAGCTACCACGGGCCACATCCGAGCAGAAGTTCTAGGTTATATCCATAGATGGTCCTTGGTTGAGCGTCAGTCTCAGAAAAGACCCTGTGCCCGGATATATTTGGTCCTTGTAGAGCTCCTATCCTTTCCATATCATACTAACTTCCCTTCTTTCATATGTTCTTAATTAGGGATTATTGAGAGTGGGTCTAGCCCATTTAGGGGATACCATCCCTGGACTAGTGATCCTGGGTCCTATGAACAAGCCACAAGGAGCAAGCCAGTAAGCAGCACTCCTCCATGGCCTCCATGTAACCTACTTCCTTCAACATCCTGCCATGTTTCAGTTACTGTCCTCACTCCCATTAGTGATGACACTACAGGGTAAAAGTATAAGCTAAATAACCTTGTTCTCTCTCAGTGTTCTTTTTGCTATGATATTTCATCAGAGTAATAGTACCTAACTAAGAAAAATTGGAATGAGGGTATTAATATGAAAGATTTGACCATGTTACTTTGGGAGGAGTATAGAAGGATTTTGGAACTTTGAACTAAAACAGCCATTGAGTGTTGAGAACATAGTGAGATGTACTGTAGAAGCTTGGGAGATAAGACTATTGAAATCAGTGCAGATGATGGAGGCCTGGATTTTGAAGTTTCAGAGAATAATAGGAACCTACGAGGTCATTTGAGTCAAGAATCTGTGGTTTGAAAGAACAATTCTCAACTTCATATGGAAAAACAAACAAACAAAAAACAGAATTGCTAAAACGAGCCTGTACAACAACAGATCTTCTGGAGATATCTCCATTCCTGATCTCAAGCTGTACTACACAGCAATAGTAATAAATACTGCATGGTACTGGCATAGAAACAGAATGGTTGATCAATGGAATTGAACAGAAGACCCAGAAAACTCCCACACACATATGGATACTTGATTTTTGACAAAGAAGCCAAAACCATACAATAGAAAAAAAAAGAGCATTTTCAACAAATGGTGCTGGTCTAACTGGATGTCTACATGTAGAAAAATGCAAATAGATCCATTTTTATCACCCTTCACAAAACTAAAATCCAAGTGTATTAAAGACCTCAACATAAAAACAGACCACTAAATCACTTAGAAGAAAAAGTGGGGAAGATCCTTGAACTCATTGGCACAGGAGACAACTTCCTGAACAGAACACACAAAGCACAGGCTCTAAGATCAACAATCAATGAATGGGATCTCATGAAACTGAAAAGCTTCTTTAAGTCAAAGGACACCATCATCAGAACAAAACAACAGCCTACAGATTGGGAAAGGATCTTCACCTACCCTATATCTGACAGAGAAACAATATCCAGAATATATAAAGAACTCACAAAGTTAAACAGCAACAAATCAAATAATCCAATTAAAAAATGGGGTACAGAGCTAAACAGAGAATTCTCAATAGAAGAATATAGAATGGCAGAGAAACACTTAAAGAAATGTTTAGTCATCAGGGAGATGCAAATAAAAATGACCCTGAGATTTCACCTTACACACATAAGAATGGCTATGATCAAAAACTCAAGTGACAACACATGCTGGAGAGGATGTGGAGAAAGGGGAAAACCTACTCCATTGTTTGTGGGAATGTAAACTTGTACAACCACTTTGGAAATCAATTTGTTGTTTCTCAGTTAATTAGGAATACTGCTACTTCAAGATCCAGCTATAGTACCCTTACGCATATATCCAAAATGTGCTCAAGTATACAATGCTCAACCATATTCATAGCAGCTTTATTTGTAATAGCCAGAATCTGGAAATAATCCAGATGTCCCTCAACTGAGGAATGGATACAGAAATTGTGGTACTTTTAGACAATAGAATGCTACTCAGCAATTAAAAACGAGGAAATCATAAAATTTGCAGGCAAATAGTGGAATCTAAAAATGATCATCCTGAGTGAGGTATTCCAGAAGCAGAAAGACACACATGGTATATACTCACTTATAAGTGTTTATTAGACATATAATATAGGATAAACATAAAAATAAATCTGTATACCTAATGAAGCTAGCAATAATGAGGACCCTGGGTAATATAGTCAATCCTCACTCAGAAAGGCAAATGGGACAGACATCAGAAGAAGGTGAAAACAGGGAACAGGAAAGGAGCCTACCACAGAGGGCCTCTGAACGACTATACCCTGAAGGGTATTAAAGCAGATGTTGAGGCTCATAGCTAAACTTTGGACAAAGTCCAGATAATCTTATGAAAGAAGGGGGAGGTGAAAGACATGGAGGGGACAGGAGCTCCACAGGAGAGCAACAGACCATGAAATCTGGGCCCAGGGGTCTTTCCAGAGACTTATACTCCAACCAAAGACCATGCATGGAGATAAACTAGAACCCCTGCACAGATATATCTGATGGCAGCTCATTATCCAAGTGGGTTCCCTAGAAAGGGGAACAGGAGCTGTCTCTGACATGAACTCAGTGGCTGGCTCTTTGATCACCTCCCCTTGAAGAGGGAGCATACTTCCCAGGCCACAGAGGAAGACAATGCAGCCAGTCCTGATGAGACCTGAGAGACTAGGTTCAGAGGGAAAGGGAGGAGCACCTCCCCTATCAGTAGACTTGGAAAGGGGCATTGGAGGAGATGGGGAAGGAAAGGTGGGATTGGGAGGGAATGAGAGAGGGGTCTACAACTGGAAT
Source organism: Psammomys obesus (assembly GCF_907164565.1). Classification (NCBI taxonomy): domain Eukaryota; kingdom Metazoa; phylum Chordata; class Mammalia; order Rodentia; family Muridae; genus Psammomys; species Psammomys obesus. The sequence continues at coordinate 55,578,512 of NW_026585504.1, read as the reverse complement.
ACAAAGTGAATGAGTTGTAATTAATATAAAATTTAAAATTTAAAAAGGATCTGTGGTTTTAGTTAACTGGGAGCTGAAGAATCAGCTTATATTCACAAAATTTGAGAACACTAAAGTGAAACTTTTGCTTTGTTGAGATAATTAATGCTGGTCAGCTAGGGCTGAAGAATCAGCTGTGATCAAGAAGAAACTCTGAAAGACTACCTAGCATTGTATCAAAGCAGATATTAAGACTCATAAACAAACCTCGGGCAGAGTGCAGGGAATCATGAAAGAAAGAGGAGTTAGTAAGACCTGGAGAGAACAGGAGCTCCACAAGGACCAAATATATCAGGGCACAGGGGTCTTTAATGAGACTGTTTCTGCAACCAAGGACCATGAATGGATATAACCTAGACCCCCTGCTCGGATATAGCCCATGGTAGCTCAGTATCCAAGTGGGTTCGCTAGTAAGGGAAACAGGAGCTATTTCTGACTTTAACTCAATGGCTAGCTCTTTGACACTCCCCCCTTCCCCAGAGGGAGGAGCAGAAGAGGACATTGCAGCCAGTCCTGAAGAGACCTGATAAGCTAAGGAAAGTTGGAAGGGGAAGAAGTCCTTCCCCATCAGTGGACTTGGAAAGGGGCAGGTAGGAGATGAGGGAGGGTGGGATTGGGAGGAAATGAAGGTGGGGGCTACAGCTGGGATACAAAGTAAATAACCTATGATTAATATAAAAAGTAAAAATTATTATTAAGAATAAAAAGAAATACAGCCAAAAGAGGAAAGAAGATAGATGTGAGGCCTTGTATTAAATAAATGTACAGTGCTTCTGTTGTATGAAATATGATATTAAAATATACTAAAGCAGAAAAAAAAAAAAGAAGAGACCAGAATCCTTGAAGTGAAGTCTTCTAGAAAGTGTTTCCTCAGGAGCAGCACACAAAAGCTATATTTCAAAAGTGACCAAGGTTGTACATCCTATTGGCAGCCAAACTTGGTATTGTATGATTTATGTGGATGGTACTGGTTTTGAAGGAATGAAGAAGTCATGGAAAACAGCTGAAGCCTGACACTGTGGGGCAGGTCTGGAGTCCCTGAAGAAAGCCCAGGAGAGGCCATTAGTGTAAGTTCAGTCAAGGGGCAGAAGGAAACCTCAGCATTTTGAAGATTTCAGTAACATTGGATGCCACCAAGAGAAGCAACAGCCATGGAGTGGATGAGATCTGAGCCTAGAAGACAACCTGCATGTCCTGCAAAATATCGATCCAAGCCCAGATCATGAGTGAATCCCAACATTGGGCAATTGGTTACTTATGTTGTTAGAGGGTTTTTGTTGTTGTTGTTCAGACTGTGACTTCTCAGGTTCTTCCCTTTTGAAAAAGAATTTACATTATTATTTATTTATACAGGAGCCTACAGTTAAAATATTTTAATTAATTAAAATTTAGTTAATTAAAAATTAGATTTTTAAATAGACTGGATATTTTAAAGTGATTGAAATTTTAATATGTTGGAATTTGTAAAGACTGTTAGACTTCTAAGTTTTTCATGTTTTTATTGTGAGATCATGGAGATGAATGGAAAATAAGAGGTTGTGGCTCAGTGGTGACGCGTTTTTATGTTGAGTTGACAAGGACTCAATTGTGCTGGGCAGTTTTATGTCAACTTGAGGCAAGCTAAATTCTTCTGAGAGGAGGGAATTTCAATTAAGAAAATGGCTCCATAAGACCAAGTTATAAGAAAGCCTGTAAAGATTTTCTTAATTAGAGATTGATGGAAGAGGACCCATCCCATTGTGAGTGGAGCTGTCCTCAGGCTAGCAGTCCTGGCTTACATAAGCAGGGAGGATGGGATCAGGAAGGGAGGAGGGAGGAGCTTATGGGGGATACAAAATGAATAAAGTGTAATTAATAAAATAAAAAATATATAAAAAAGAAAGTAGACTGAGCAAGACATAAAGAACAAGCCAGTAAGCAGCACTTCATGTCCTCTGTATCAGCTCCTACCTTCAAGTTCTTGCCCTTTTTAAGTTCCTGTTTTGGATTGCTCACATAAAGGAATACGATTTATAAACATAAGCCAAAGGAACCCTTTTCTCTTCAACTTTCTTTTGATCATTGTGCTTCATTACAGCAATATTAACCTTAAATAAAATAGCTTCCTAAGAGAACACCATTTAGAGCAAATTATTGAATAGAGGTCAGGTCCATGTCATGTAGAATGATTGCACAGTGGTTTGACTAACACCCACCCAATCCTGAACCCAGTGGTACTGATGTTTCAGAGCTGCCATTCACAGTAGACTCTCCTGAGTACTCTTTAGAAGACATTAATGATGTTATTTTATAAAGTTCAAAGTTTGAGTTGATAGTTTCCCTAGGGTTAGTTTTGTTCATATCCCAAAGTTGTGGAAGGCATTGTCTTCCAATTGCTCCTCACATATACCACTACCTTCCATCCAAACACACAAGCATCTCAGCCTTCTTTTCATAGCACTAGCTCTTACCGTCCTTCCTTCCTTCCTTCCTTCCTTCCTTCCTTCCTTCCTTCCTTCC
>NW_026585504.1:55526984-55575964 GCF_907164565.1 Psammomys obesus | reverse complement strand
TCCTTCCTTCCTTCCTTCCTTCCTTCCTTCCTTCCTTCCTTCCTTCCTTCCTTCCTTCCTTTCTCCATCTTGTTCTGTTCAATTTTCAATCAAGCTTTCAAGTAAAGATAAAATAGCAATTCCTCAACTCTATGTGTAAGATTACATGTATCTGATTAGAAAAGTTGTATATAAATTACTCTTCAATGACACTGCACAGCTGCAACTCCAACTTACTTACATCCAAACTCTTCAGGGATGCAAACTGAGTGCAACAGCGGTGACCAAGACAGGAGTGAGGACATACCACCCTGCTCCAGGAAGGGCATAAAGTCAGGCATGATCCCCTTTTCAGATCCAACTAAAGAGGTATTTACAAAAGGGATGGTGTGCATCTGTGTGTGTGTTTACTTCCATACTCACACATACAGGAGACAGACAGTTGATGTTTTCTTCTGTCACTTTCTACCATAAGCCCTTGAGACAGGGTCTCCTAGTCAATCAAAGGCAGACTGATCACACTTTCCAATATCTACCTTTCTCTATACCTTTGAAAAGCTTGAATTATATGCAAGCATTGTCATAACCAGATTTTATGTGAGTGCTGGCAATTCAAACACAGGTCCCCATGCTTGCACAAGGAGCTTCACCTATTGAGCTTTCCATGTTAAAAAAAAAAAAAAAAAAAAACATTATTCCCTCTAGTAAAGCATTTTAGTTTTAGCTCTTGCTTTTACTGCAAGTGTTATGTGTTATGCACATATAGATATTTGTGTCTATGTGCAAATGTGAGGATATCAGAAGCAGAAGTCTGGGCCTTACTCTATGGCTTTCCACCTGCTTATTTTCTCAGACAGGGACTGTCATAAATTGAAACTCTTGGAATGGGTCGGCTGGTGGGTGACCAGCTAATTCTAGGGATCCACATGTTTCCACTTCATCTGACACTGAGGTTTCAGGTGTGCACCTTGTGGCCAGATTTTTCATCAATGCTGGGACTAAACAAAAATCATAGTGCTTGTCCAGGAAGCACCCTACAGATTAAGCCTTTTCTACAGTGTTTACGTAGTCTTTCAGACACAAATTGAGAATGTTTCTCCACTGAAAGAAACATTTTGTGATATCTGTGTTTAGGCCTGGGTCAGCTCCCTTGTAATACTTCTTTTGATCACCTCACAATGACTGCATGTGGTTCTCCATTGCTCCCTGGTGCCCTGCTTTTATGAGTGTGTGCCTATAACACTGCGCATGCAGAGGGATATGCGCCTTAAGTGGAACATATCAACAGATCGCCCACACAGGCTGAACCCTACACAAGACAAAAGAGAGATGAAGAACAGGGGAGGAAGCTCCTTTTGAGAGGAAAGGTGAACCTTGCAGCAGCTTTCCACCAACCTGGCACCAGGCCTCAGATGGTCACCCAAGGTCTGTGGCCAGTGAAACAAAGAGTATTCATATGTAAATGATACACTGCCAGGCATTTTAAAGTTTTAAGTATTGTTATGAAGAGCGTCTGTAGACAAAAGAAAATGGATCATATAGTAGAATATGAAATTCATAAAGCTACCACATTGTCTTTGTCTTGCTAACTCTTGTTTTCTCTTGTCATTTTAGTAATACCAGTGTCAATGAGTATAAGGACTTATCTCAATTTGGCTTTGATTCCCATTTCTCTGATTGAGGTCTTTTCATTCCTTTTGAATGGTGTGTATCTTCTTTGAAATATTCATTCAGGATGTGTCCATTCTATCCAGGTTATTTGTTTTGTGTGGCTGTTAAATAGTAAATTCTTTATGTATTTATATGTTAGCAGAGAGTCTTCTTCTATTCCTATTATTCTTAGGTTTGGTCTTTTCATAGTGTCCCAGATTTCTTGGATGTTCTGTGTCAGGAGCTTTTTAGTTTAAATAGTTTCTTTGACTGCTGTATTGATTTCTTGATTCATATCTTCTACCCCTGAGGTTTTCTTTTCCATCTCTTGTATGCTTTTGGGAATGCTATGTCTATAATTCCTTTCCTCTTCCCTAGGTTTTCTATCTCCAGGACTGTCTCAGATTGTGTTTTTTTGTTGTTCTTTTGTTTTTTTGTTTGTTTGTTGTTTTTTATTGCTTCCAGCTGGAATTTTAGGTCTTGAACAGTTTTATTCATTTTCTTCTATTTGATTGTGGTTTCCTGTAATTCTTTAATTTATTTAAGGCATTTGCTCAATTGTTTCATCAGTTTGAATGTCTTTTGCTGTGATACTTTGAGAGCTTTATTTTCTTCCTTTAATGTCTCTATCATTTTTATAACAGTTTTGCTATTAACATGGTGTTTCTTATGAAATTTGGAGGCTTCTATCTCATTTCTATTAACCGCTGATCAATTTCATCATTATCTTTTGCTAGGGGACCTGGCAGGACCATATGAGCTCTGATATGTGTTATCTATAATGGATGATTTCTATTTCTAATTACTTGTTTAGTTGAATAAATAAAGACGTTAATTCTGACTTTTCCAATGTGTTAAGCATTTTTTCTGCTCTTATACGAGCTGTTCTAATACCTGTATTTTTTTTTTAAACCTATACAGGCTTGTCAGCCATTTTAAAGGTAGGGCAGTTGGTGGCTTTAAAAGACCTACAACTGTCATGTCCTACTTATGGACAACATGGACAGTCTGTGACTGTTCTCAATAATACATTTTATGTTTTTCTCAGAAGCATTCTTTATTTTATAGTTTGTTTCAGAGATTGGAGGAATGCTGATCTGTGTTTTCCATTGCTGTAACAAAGCATGCTACCATATATTCATAGCTACGCTAGTCACATATGATTTTAATTTTCCTGTTGGTCCTTCAGGCCCTATACACTCAACCCATCTTGCACTTTGTTTTACTTGACATAAAGTTTCAACCCCTAGAATCTGAATATTTACTTCTTGAAGGGGCCAATCTGGATGCACAGTGTTGGTAAAATTATTGTTACATCTGCTCCTGTGTCTACTAAATCTTCAATTCCAATGCCATTTATTTTTATTATTAATCAAGTCTCTGATCACTTATAGCAGTTTGCCAAATATTTGTTTTGTGATCTTTCTTGAATTTTTATATCATCTATTGAAAATTTTTTGTCCTTGATTACATCCAGAGCAGTGTTGTTTTCAACAACTGGCACTAAAACTTTAATTGTTCTGTAGATGAGTTGCTCCTACACTGGCAGGGAATGACTGAAACAGTTTTGATGTTGCTGCTTGTAGGAGGCCCTGTCAGGTGTTTCCCAAAGCCAAAGGTTTGCCTTTCCTATCTCTTGTTGGTTTGCACCCATTAGTCAAATGCCTGTCTTTGTCCAGACTTATTTTTGGATTATCTCTAGAAAAACTATTCTTTTCAGGAAAGACTGGCCTACAATGCTTTTACATGTTTACCAGAATGAAAACTCTGCCATTTTGATTTCTAAGGTTTTTAGAAATCACTTCTCCTGTCAAATTAGCATCACAAACATGAGATCCAATATCATCTGCAACTCTAATCCATTCCTCTATAGGTGCTGATATTGCCTTTAAAGGTCTTCTCACTATTTTGCAATCTGAGTTAGCATTTTCAAAAGCCAAAGTTTCAGTTAGTATTTTCTGCTTACTCAATCTGTTATAATTCCATTTATAGCTGAAGTCAATCTGCAAAAAATGAAAAAAACTCTTCTTTTGGGCCTTGTAAATTTAAGTGAATGACTCAGTCCTCTTTCCTGGTTCTTCATCCTTACCCCAAGCATTTAAAGCTGCTCGATGACATCGTCCCAAGATGTGATCTTCAAATTCAAATTGCCTTTGTAAATCAGTATATTGATCTCCACCAAGAAATTAATCTTGGGAAATATCAATACCTTTGGCATGATTTTGTTGTGCTATGACCTTTGCTTCCTCTTTCCACCATGATTGCCACTGTACCTAAGGACCAGGTTCCAATATTGCTGTTGCCATATCTTTCCGGTCTTGAGGGATAGTCTTGTTCTGAGTTGACCACAAATTTAACATCTGCTTAACATAGGATGAATGCACACCATAGGAGATGATTGCTTCCTTAAATCTCCTCAAATCTAATATATCTGTAGGATTCAATTTAAATTCCTTTAAACTTCAGCCTATCATCTCTTGATAGGTATTGTATAGAAACTGCATATACTAAGGCTGGTTTTTCTAACAAACTTAGGCTGCCTTCTTCCAATTTCATTATGCTGTAGCATGATAGGCTTTTTTCTAAATTCCTCGGTCTGTCTGTGAGTTTTCCTTATTATCATTTATAGGTCTTTCTAAGGCTTGTCTAAATTCCTCTGTGTGTATCTATTTTTCTTAGATGTATCTAAGGTTTGTCTAAATTAATCTATCTGTGTCTGGGTATTCTTCTTGATCTCGTCAATAAATCTTTCTAAGTCTTGCCTAAATCCCTCTGAGTCCGAGTATTTTTATTCTCATTTATAAGTCTCTCTAATTTTCCTTCTAAGCTTGTATCTTATCAATGCACTTTTTATATTTTTCTTTTTCCTGTTTCTCTAAAGGATTTTTCTTAAAGCAAGTATAGGATAACTACTGAGTATTAAATATAAATTAAAAATAACAAAATGATATTAATAATTGGTATTAAGATAATTTTAGTTATGTTATTTAGCTTTTTATTTAAAGCATCTATTTTGTGGCCATCTGCAGTAGCACTAAACAGGGTAGTGCTTCTATTGTGGTAGTTCTAATCCTTAATTGTCTCTTAGAGGACTTCACAGATAATTTACCAAATCTGATGGCTTCTCAGTTTGTCCACAACTGGAGTGATCTCTCTGTCTATGGGGTCATGCCACTCATTGGAGTGGCAAAACGTTGTTTTAAGAAAAAAAAAAAAAAAAGAAAAAAAGAAAAAGAAAATTGCAACCATTCTATTTTACCAATAAAGACTCAGGAGCCAGATGCTGTGCAAAAAAAGCTAGCTCAGAGAGACAGAGAAGGTACCCAGCTGATCTTCCTTCTCATTCTCTTACCTGTGAATGGAAAAAAAGGGGGGGGGCTCACTACTCAATTGATAGCTCAGGAGGAAAAGGCCAAAACAAACAAACAAACAAACAAACAATTCAAGCCCAAATCTTTCTAGCTCAAAGTCCAAAATATCAGGGAGCTGAGAAGCTGAAACCTAAGCTAAAGCCAGAGCTTGAGCTAAAAGCTTTCTTCTCCATGCTGTTGTAACTAACTTTCACCACAAAGTCCATCCTACTCTTTAATCTATGTCACCTAGTTTCCTGCTCTGCCTCTTGACCTAGGGTTAACTTTATTAATTCCTGTGTACAGAAAGCTCTTGGATTAAAGTTGTTTGCTAGGACTGATGAACCATACAATAATCACCTGTTTACAACAAAAAGTTGTTGGATTACAGATGTGTGATATGGCTCACCCACATCAAATAAGTAACAGGGTTTTAAAATTCACAATTTTAGGGTTCACAATGGGACCAAATATCCTGCAACATAAACACACACACACACACACACACACACACACACAGAGAGAGAGAGAGAGAAAACAGCAACAAATAAAGACAAAGAGTGACACAGAGACAGAAGGGAGATAAAGATATAGATGTGGCCCAAATGTGTAAAAAAGTAAAAAAAAAAAAAAGAAGATAGATATAATGTGAATGTATCAACATTAAAAGAATCCACTAACATTTTATGGGGTACTTGTGGAGACCATCATGTGTTCTATTACAAATGTTTATTACAGGAATATATTTGGAAAAGAAGAGCTAACTGCATTTCAAAAAACCACTTTTATTTTTAATTTTCACATTGTGAAGAGCAGATCTCTGTCCATATTCATGCTGAGGAGGTGACCCCTTTATACACAGCCCTGCTAATGTGTACTAGTGAGAAAAATGACACCATGTGGGAAATAAATGAAGTATGATACATTGCTCTCAATGTACTTCTGATCTGGCACTTAGCCTATTTTTCAGTTTGTAATATTGATAGTGCATTCCCTGTAACAGTTTACTTCCACTGGGACTATAATCCTAAAGTGTTTACCAATTATAGGTTGAGGGGGGAATATGCTGGGGAGAACCCTGAGGAAGATAAAGACAATGAATATTAACTATCACAGAACGGTACAGAGAACAGAAAAGAGTATTCTAGCACAGAGAAAATTACTAGGAATATCACTCTTGAACACAGACCTGTTGTTTTCCTATGATTGCCAGCAGTGGGACAATGAGTTATTTGATGAAGGTCAAGTAAATGAGAAAACATAAAAGGCTGATCAGAATAATACTTGTTGGACCAAATTTGAGGAAATGTTCTTTTCTCCTTAATTTTTCTCCGTGTATTACACTGTACTCTGTTCACAACATTTTCTGCTCTCTTGTTTATTCAAAGGGAGAGCTTCTCCTATCTGAGGTAGACCAACTTTACAGTGCAGCTGACCCATCAGCAGTGGGAAAGCGACTTAAGCTGCTCTGCTCATGTATCTCAGCCAGCTTTGTTAGAGAGGTGAAATGAGCAAATGTTCCTGGGGTAAAGAAGCCAATGAATTTTGGTTTTGCAAGCTATTTTTTCATATGGAGTAGCTTTCAAATTAAAAAAAAAAAGAATATTCACAGTACAGTATCCATTCTATTTATGCTGTAATGCTTTGTCTTTCTGAATCTTCTTCCTCCTCACATACAAAAAGACAAGAAAAGAAAGTCCTTCATAGGCCTTTCCAGACTCCCCAAATCTTCTTTACTTTTTCATTATGTAAGCTCTGAGGTTGAGATTCAGTCATCTGAATTCCTGACATCATATGTAATGAGCAGTTGATTGAAAAACACTCTCCTGGTAAATTTTGAAATTCTTAAGCAGCCATGAAGATTTAGAGTGGTCACCATGTCTTCACCAGACCACACTTAAACAGGAAATATTGCATTGCATAAAAGTGGGTGAAAACAGGGAGTTCTCCTCTTTCTCAAGCTCAGAAAGAAGAAAGTGATTGCAAGAGAACCATGTCATGAAAATAACCATGTTCATGTTCTCACATTCTAGTTTCATAACAGATCAGTGGGTGTGTTTGTCAAAGTGTATCAGTTTCTTCCATTCTCTTCTCCCTCCTTGGCCTCCCTTTCCTTCCTTTCTTCCCACTCTCTCTTTTTTCTCTTTCTTTCTATCTGTTTTTTGAGGCACAGTCTCACTGTGTATTCCAGCTCTCCTGAAACTCTGATCTTCCTGTCTCAGCCTATACAGTGCTGACAGGACATGTCTACAGCAATGTGTTCATCTCAAACTAGTACTTTTATTTAAAATGGCATATATACAAAACAACTACAACAATAACCACACACACTAACTTTAATTAGTATCTATATTCAGAAATTTGTAATTCAACTCTGATGACCACATGGATTTTTCAAAATGCTTAGTGATTGAGGCCCAAAAATAGAAATCACCAATTTATGAACAATTTGATCACATCTTTCTATGTTGTACTTGCTATTCTTAATCTGAACCCCCCCCCCTTTATTTTCTTTCAAGGAAGTTTACAAGTTCTCTATGGACTAAACAAGGAAGAAAACCATGTATTCACCATCAGCACAGAGAATTTGGCCAACAGAAGGGTTCATCAGGTGAAGATTAGCCGAGAGGGGCCAGAACTTTCCATTCAGGTACTTCACTTCTCAACTTTCCACTCAGCCTACATACCAAGCTTCTCCACCAAACATGTCTGAGATTCTGACTCTAGCCACATACTGAACTATGAAGTCGACCTAGTCTCCAGCCCAGCCCTTAGCCATGGTCCTACTTTCCACTAGCATCACCATCACCTGGGATAGACCTAGAAATACAAATTCTTGCATCCCCCACCAGAGCTATTGTTATGCTCAAGTTTAATCCATTCTTGATCAGATTGAATGAAGAACGGATGCATGTGAAGAGATTGTGGATAGAAGACTATAGCAAGGGTTTCAGGGGAAGTGGGCATGGAATGCAGGTGAGTATAGAAGAAGGCACAGGAGACATAGAAGCCCTTGGGAAGACACAGGTTTCTGCTCCACACCACTGCTTAGTTCCTAGTGCAAACTGGGTCTGGATGACAAGGAAGAGTTGGCAGGGTAGAAATAATAGAGAAGGTTTTGCACAGGCAGAGCTGTCTGAGAAAACAATGTGGTAGGCTTCTGTGAAATATTAGTAACTATGTATAGAAAACTAACAGCTGGCCAAGGCGGATCTTGATAAAGTCAGCCCAAAGTCTAGACTACCCTTCTTTGGTCTTAAATGAAAGTGAAATGTTAATAAGCTTGGCAGTCACCATTTTCTTTAGGCAAGTTTAATCTATTCATCGCGTACTCCAAATTTGTCACTTCTAATGCTCTCCTCTTTATTTGACACCAGCAGATGCAGTGACATCTTCTCTCTCAGAAGATGGCTTTCCTCTCTTCCACTGTGAACTATGTGTCTTTTAGAAGAGGAATCACATAGTCTCATTAGCCTATCTCCTTCTACCTGGACCTGATACCTTGTATGCTGTCACCCTCACATAGCTAAACTCAATACCTCAAAGCTCTAAGGCTTGCCCTACTACCTATGAGTCTGATATCATGGTCTTCTCACAAGCAGAGCTCCAACATCCTCCTGTGTTTCAGTCTTTTTAATACCTTTCTAGCTCCACAGAATAGTTCTCTAAAGCACAAACCAAGTATTTATTGAATGCATAAAAAAAAAAACAACCAAGATCTTTCTGGTTCAAGGGAATAAACCCATTTCTCATCAGTTTTTCAGATTGCTAGACCTTATCATTTTATTACTCAATTTCTTGTAAAAGTCTATATATACTGTTTTGTAAAGTGCATCTTCAATGTTAGTTTATTCATCACTGTGACAAAATACATAAGAAAAAGATTAAATAAATTCTGGCATGAAGTTTGAGAGTACAAGTCCATCTTTGCTACAGCAACATGAGGCAGCTGGTCACATTCCATTCCCAACCAGGAAGCAAAAACAGATGCATGCTGGTGTCCAGCTTACTTTATAGTTTTTATTTATTCCAGAACCACAGTTTTTGGAATGGTGCCACACACATTTAAGGTGGGTCTTTCTACCTCATTTAATTCAAAGGAGAGACTTCCCACCAAACATGATTTTGTTTTCATGGTGATTCTAAATTCCATGTAGTTGGCAATCAATATTAACTATTACACCATTTTTCTTCTTGTTCTCACCATGTTACATAAAAATTGTACTACTCAAGAAATGAATGAGGTTATTTTTACAGAACCTAATGATGGAGTTGTGTGTGAAATACTTCTGGGGAGGCATGAACAAGTGTCTACTCACTCAATATAAGAATCAAACAGCAAACCAACATAAGGATGGCACTAAGTCCAAATTAGGAAACCAATGAGTTTTTCTGAGATTGCTGCTAACAGGAGTATGGAGGAGGGGTTACAGGAGTATAAACGACTTAAAGACAGCTACACCAGAAAATCCAATCCAGCATGGGTGGCAAATCATTAAAACTGAAAACCTGGCATACACCGTACAACTTGAAAGCATATCAATAAGTAGGAACATGATTATTTCAGGCAACTAATTGTGAAGAGCTAAGGGCCTAGTTCTAGCATATCTGTCCAGTTTTAAGAACTTCCTTAAACCTTTGAATTATTTACTTACTAAGATTAATTAGCTTCCCTGTAGGATGCTGTATTTTACTTTCCCACATCTAAATGCCTACGCTTACTTATCCAGGCCAAGATTACCTGATATGATCAGCCAAGGAATAAAACCAGGCCCATTTGGAGGAAAAACAGAAAGACTGAGGCTGTGATAATTATATGGAGAGTAATCCGACTTCTTATATCTTTATCAGGAACAGAATATGGTTGGCAATTGCCAGGATCAATACTGTTGTCGTTGCCAGGATATAATAACGTTTACAAGCTGTACAAGATACACAAAGTTAATTTCTAAGACTATTTTGTTGAGCTGCTGTGCTTCCTTGACTTTTAAAGGAACATACAGAGAAGCACAAAGCAACCAGAACATTTCACTGCCTGAGGGAGTGCATCAGTTTCTCAGGAACTGAAAGGCACACCTACTCTAACCCCAAACTCTATGATGTATGTCTCTTTTGGCAGCTAGGTCCACTCCATGGTTCACTGCACCAAGCTTTCCTACAACAGAGAAACTTGCTACACATACGGGGGCCGAAGCATCCTTTGACTCACTTGTTATATGACTGACATTTGATGCAGAGATTGCTCTCACCCTTTAAGATTTGACTTAAAATTTGTTTGAATACTACTACTCTTCCCTGAGCTTTCTTCTACCCCATTAGTAGAACATGACTGTCTCTTTTTGGGTCTTCTGTCATCTTTTCTACCCACTGGTACACACGGGTTTCTAGACTCCTACTATTTTGTAGTGATGGTCATTTAATGGCTTATCATATCCAATCTTATACTCTTGAGTGTCATGTATTTATCAATATATTAATGTCTGTCTTTATCCAGACCTCTCCTTGATGTCCTGCGGTCTGTTACCTTGACTTTTCCCTTACACTGCCTATTATCATGAATTCATTTTATTGTTTTCTCTTAGTAACCCATGCTATCTGACAGGAAATACAATTTACTTGTTTATTTTGTGTCCTGTAACCTTCCCTGGAATATAAGTTTGAGGAGAACAGGAACTTGGTTTGCATTGATTATTGCAGATCTTCCTCTTTACCAAACAGTCCCAAGAAACAGGTCTCCAGTGAACTTTTGTGAACTAAGTGGGTAGATTCCACATGGTTACAGGTGCTATTGTGTCAGGAATTGATGTGATGTTGTGGAGAAGGACAGGTATTCTAGTTTCACTTCTATTGCAATGTTAAATATCCAGACAAAAATCAACTTAGGAAAGAAGGGGGTTAATTTTACAGTCCACCATAAGAGTGAAGTCAAAGTGGCAGGAACTTAAACTATCTAATCAGGTGGACATTGAAAAGCAAAGAGAAATGAATGTATATAAACTCACTTATTTGCTTGTGCCCAGCTGATTTGTCTGCTCTCATATACTTTAGGACTGTATGCCTAGAGAATGGTGTTGCACACATGATTAACAAGATAACTTCTTACAGACAAGTCCAACAGGTCAATCTAATGTAGGCCATCTCTCATTAAGACTCTCTTCCTGGTGATTCTAGGTTGTGCCATGTTCATTCTTAAACCAAGACAAGTGGTATGACTTTAGGTTTTAAACATGGGAATTTCTGGCTGAAGCCTCATTTTTTGAACTCCATGTGATCACTGAATAGAAACATATATTTAGAAGTGACTGATGTAAGGAAAAAATTGGCCATAAAGATTCTTTGTTCCTTGAAACCTGCCACATGAGGAGCCCTAGAGTGAATTTCAAGGAGCAGCACTGGGGAATGATTTGATATGGCCCATGGGAAAAGGCAGGAATGACTGTTAGTTATTCCAATTAGATGGACATTCAAAAATAATTATTTGATAATAAAAAATAATTCCCATAACATCAGAAATTAACCTCTCACCCACCATATTATTCCTGAAATGAGTAGGGGAAACATTTTTGAACATGTTTAGGTTAGGTAGGGAATGCAGCAGATTAATTGCTGAATGATAGACAGTTGTAATTCTAATTTTCTATTTGTGTAATGTGTGTGGGTACCATGTGTGGGACAGAGGACAATCACAGTTTTTATTTATTTATTTATCTATTTATTTATTTATTGGAAATTTGTTTTGTTTTGTTTTGTTTTTCTTTAGAGACAGGGTTTTTATGTGTAGCCTTGGATGTCCTAGACTCACTTTGTAGACCAGGCTGGCCAAAAACTGTCAGAGATCTGCCTGATTCTGCCTATCGCTGAGAGCTGGGGTTTCAAGCCCATGGCACTGTACCAGGCTATTGGTTTGTTGTTGTTTTTGTTGTTGCTTTGGGTTTTTTGTTATTGTTGTTTGTTTATTTGACACAAAGACTCTCCTACATATATAAAACACAAAGGAGGCTAGGTTGACTCTCTAGTGAGCTCAAGGGATCTTCCTGGCTCTTCCTCCCGAGTGCTAGGATTACAAATGCATGTTACCATAACTAACATATTACCTGAGTTCTGGTAGCAACACATCCTGATTTGTGGCAGACAGTTCACTGGTTGATCTACCCTCTCAGCCCCTTGTTTGTTTTTAATTTTAATGACTCCCTGACAGGAAAATTGGACATTTTCTGTTGCATATTTTACAGATAACATTTTAATAGCTTTATATTTTCTATCTTCTTCTCAAATAAAAAGAGAAGTAGAAGAGAGAGAGACCAGTAACATGTATGTGTTTCCCTTCTCTACGTAATTTTCAATTTATAATCAATAATAAGCAACCACTTGCCATTTGCCAAGTGCTGAAGAAAATAGAAAAGACAAGAGCAGAGGTTTTATGTTTTTAGCCTCGATTTGGTTTGTTGAACCAGGAAGATAGCATGTTTGTCTTTTTGACCATCCTACCCCTTTCTCAAGCCGATATATATTTCTTTCTCTTTCATCTAGAAAAAGTTATTTAATGTAAGTAAACAAACAACAAAAAACCCACAACAACAGCAAAAAGCAGGGTCTTGTTTATCCTTAGTCCCAGGTCAACCTGAAAGAAGCATTTCAGGAAGCTGCACACCTGTCAGGAAGAAAGGACAGGTGTTTATCACTGCACTCAGCCACCAGCTAAGATCCCTGAAACTCCTGGGCTTTCACATCTCTGTTAATTTGGCTGCTAAAGTTGCCTTTTCAAGGACTGGTAGACAAAGCTGGCTACTTGAACACACAGACAGGGATCCCAAATCCAGAAACAAAGACTGATGTGGAGCTTGACTAAGTTATTCACTTTGGTGGACTTTTCTTTCTCTATTGATCTGTCCCATAGCACTGTAAAGAGAAATCATTATAGTCAAATTAAAAACCAACGAAATAGAATTAAACCACATTCTATGTGTAATAGTTTGTACCAAAGTTATAGGATAAATATAAGTTTCCTGAAGAGTCATTCTGGGGATGTGTGTGTTATGTTGTTGTGCAGGCAATTCAGCTGGCCTGCTCTCAGGGGCCTTTAAGTCCCTGACAACATCTTATGTCATCACGTGTGTCCTATATCATCACCTGGGCCAGGTGCTTGCGATATAACCAGTTTGCCACTCCTACCTGCTCTCTGCTTCATTTCTCTCCCTTTTCCTCCAAATCTCTCTCTGTCTCTCTGTCTTTCTCTGCTCATCTCTCTCTGCTTCTCTAAGTGCCCTATCTTCCACCTCTCTCCCTCACTCGCTCTCACTCTCTTTCTTTTCTCTCTCTCTCTCTCTTTTCTCTCTGCCTGTATACAAAAACTCTCTTCATACTAGATCTATTATGTGTGGCATTTATATATTATAACATTGGTGCCATGAGAATCCAGGCAGAGGGCAATCCCATTGTTTTTGAATGGGATCCCCACTCAATTCTATTTTTAACCTGCTGACACCTACACCATGCTCTCCTGCTCAGTGATTGCTCTTTATTGCATCCACCAAGGATGTTAAGCTTCACCTGCTTACCTTGAGCTACAAATCTGCACTCTCTTTAGGCACTGATGTGCTACTTCATCTTCTTGCTCCTTTTATAACTCAGAAGCTACCTGTCTGTCTCTATCCTTTCATGCGGATGAGGTCCCCTCTAAGAGAGTTCGGCTTTTCTCCTCACCTTTTGGCTTCTTTTAGAAATTCCTGGTACCTTGTGCTGACTCTTCTCAGGCTTAGCCGGGCTAAGCCCTGACCCCAGTGTTAGCTGGTCTACAGATTGTTAACCATGTTGTGGTCTTCTGCTTGGTCCTTCCTGGGTCCCGTTTCAAATACAGCTAGGAAGGACTAGTCTCGAACCTGCCTCAACAAGCCATGCTCTGGGTGTAGACAGATGGACCTCTAGAAGTCAAAATGCTCCCATGTGGGCTAGCCCACTGTTCACAGACACAGAGACCCAGTCAGCGCAAGCCCCACAGAAACTTCCAGCCTTTGAGTTGCTTGGCATCACAGAGAACTAAAAGCACCCAGATTCAGTGTCCTCCACCACCCTTGCCAAACCCAGGGAAACACTACAGGTTTGTTTTAACCTCACACTTAGGTCCCATTGTTAACATCTGTCACAGGAGGCTTCAGATGCCTTCTCAGTCCTCTTTGTATGCACAGGTCTAGGCCTTAAGCCTCACTCCTAGGGCTGTTACTCTCAGGTATAAATACAGTCTACGTTATTACCAGACTCAAAAGGCAGGTCTCAGATGTAATTGTCTACCATTCCTTTAGCTAAAGGACAGTGAATGCTCACAGAAGTCTCACCTGTGTCTCATGGTAAATAGAAGGCCTAAGGATACAGAAGTTTAAGTTAAGAGGATCTAAGAAAGTGTTTGAGGGTCTTAGGTGATTTAACGTATCTTAAATTGATAAAAATGCCTCATTTTTCTTTTTGTTGGTATGCTACTGTTGTATTAACGATTCAGAGCTTTAACATTTATCACTAGAGCTCTGATTTATTAATCTAAGAAATAATGAATGAATAGGAAATAAATAAATTAAATAAATAAATAAATAAATAGGGAATGAGGGAAAGGGCTATGGCTGTGATACGAAGTATATAAACTGTAATTAATATAAAACAATAAAAATTTAACTTAAAAATATAAAAAATGGCAAAAGAGAAAAATAAAATGTTTCTCATTGTGCTAGATTTATATACATTCAGTATCCTGGGTAGAGAGAAGAACTTCCTTCATGGTATGTAACCATACTAAAAATCAAGATCATGTGAGTTTTTGCTGCTTCTCCTTCACAGAAGGCTTCTGCCTTCACAGAGCACACATTAAAAAGTATTTAGGCTGTTAACACAAAGGTGTATGTCTCCTGCCTTTTTCTACAATGTTTATTTCACTCCAGATTGCAAGCAATGGTAAGGCTAACACCTCTAAAATGCTGACATATCTGAAGTTTGTCTCCCTTTATAAACTCGGAAAATCCATGCACATCCACCTCTCAGGTGAAATGAACTGCAAATAAGTACTGCCAATCAACAGCCTAAGTGACCCACCTATTGCCTATTTTACAGGGTGGTATCTCATTTTGTTGGTTTGGGGACTCCCCCCCCCCAGCTATCAAGACCATGGGCCTAAAAATCCATGGGCCTAAAAGTTTAAAATGTACCCCTACGAAAAAATATTTTCCTAACCTACTCTACTTTGTCTTCTGCATATGTATATTTGTATGTATGTATGTTTGTATGTGTATGTTCCAGTATTCTTCCAGTTCCAGGTTCCCCACATTCACAGCAACACTGAAGCAGCTACACACAGGTGTTTCAGTCTAACTTCACAGAATATATCAAGCCAGACCTGCACTTTCCCTCCCAGCCAGAGATCCTGAAGCGGGTCAAAACATCCCACTCTCCCAGGACATCAGGATATCACCAGCCTTCTCTTCCACCCCCAATCCCTTAAGGTTTCCCAAAGATGTCTTTACCCCCAAGTCAACAGGAAGCAGCCATTTTCAAACACAAAACCCTTATTCCCTCCTTGCCACCCCTTCCTAGCCCCTCATTTGTAATTAAACAATAAAGGATGAATGCTATGTTGATGTGCAGGCAATTCAATTGGCCTGTCCTCAGGGGCATTTAGACCCCTGACACTGTCCTATGTCACCGCCTGTGTCCTATGTCATCACCTGGATGAGGTGCTTGAGATATAACCAATCTGCCACTGCCGCCTGCTCTCTGCTTCAGTTTCACTTTGTTTTCCTGGTTATCATTCTCTCCCCATCTTTCTCTCTATCTCTATCTCTCTGTCTCTGACTCTCCACCTCCATATAATTAATCTTTTCAAACCAGATCTGTTGTACATGGCATTTTAAATTATATCATTACAGTATGTAAAAAGAGAGTTATGGAACTATATGGAAAGATTGGGTATTATTCTTGATCCATTTGGTTTTCCCCAAGCAGAGCAAACTCACTCAGCCATTTTCTGACTGTATTCCTGTCTAGCATTTGCACTATAAAGTGATGAGGATAGTATCATTTGGATGTTCATACCGAGACTGAAGGTCAAAGTAGTTGATAAAGCATTTTCCTTGTCAGCATGAGGATTTGAGTTCAGATCCCAGAATCCTTATAACAATGAAGAGAGAATAGCACCTACTTGTCATCCTAGTAATGGTGAAAGAGATGGTTGAGACAAACCATTCCCTGGGAGCCAGCTGGCCAGGTAGCCTAGCCTATTTGGTGAATTTCTAGGCTAAAAACAGATCCTCTCTCGGGTAAAAAGTGGAAGGCACCTGGAATTGTGTGCTTACTTGTAAATAGTGTACATGAATGTGCACTCTTCTCCCAAATAATACAGATTGGAAGAATCTACTGGAGCTGACTATATTGAGAAAAACTAAGATAAATTGATGAGAAAGAAGAGGGAGACAACAGAATCAGAAGTACATGAGGCCTTGAGAATCCAGCAGTGACTTCTCCTCTTCCTCCTAGTGTGAGGTGATCAGCTAGGCTGTCAGGGGCAGCAATATGTGCAGCCTTTCCTCAAGTATTTCTTAACTACATTTCACAACTAGGAAGACCTACAGTCCACACCTGAGAAGGATACACAAGTCAGGGATACGGAGGAAAATTAAATGAACAAGAGGGTTCGGAAAAAAGTAAACATAGGCAGTACTGCTGGGTCCCATTTAAGGTACCTGAAGGGCTTCACTGCTTACTAGTGTTTGGGGAGGAATCTTGTGAGAAATTCTACTGGGGAGATAAATACCTGGCAATAGCTCTGCAGACTTTCTAGAGGAATGGAAGCCTATTAAACCCCTTAGTTTATAAGGATTAAAGAAATAGTCCATTGTGTGCATTGTGAAACAACTGGTGGGGCATTTAGAATCTCGCTTGAGAGAGAATTCCAGAGAGGAGCCTGCCCTGTGTGAGACTGTAAGCTGTTTATAAGATGAGTTGCTATACTCCTTCTGAAAACCTGGGTTGATGGCTTTATTTTGTTTTCTTGCAGATGGACCAGCAACTCTTCAGCTATAACATCTCCCCAGAAGCCAAGATCCTCATCCTGAGGTCACTCATCCTAGGCAGAGTCACAGGTCTGTTTTTATGTTCTATACTTCTCAATGGATGTTGTTAAAATTAATGAATTTGGAGTCTCTGTTGCTGTGTTCAATGACAAACATCTGAGGACAGTGCTCCTATCTGTAGTCTTGAAATAGATTTTGAAACAGTATATACAAAGACACATATATATAGCAATGGTGAAGAATGCCAGCCATGTCTACTTTATTAATTGGTTATTTCATGGGTAATGATTGGTTATTTGTGGGAATTACTTCTGTTTGCTAATTATTAGTAATCCAGGGAGAAAGTAAAGTAATCCACTGATAGGGGGGACCTCCTCCCCATTCATCTGATCCTGTTTTATCAGGTATCTTCAGGACTGGCTGCATAGCTCTCCTCTGTGGCCTAACAGGACTGCTCCTCCCTTGGGGGATGGGGAGGCCAAAGAGCCAGTCATTGAGTTCCTGTTAGAAATAGTCCTTGTTCCCCTCACTATGGGAAACCAATTGGTTACTGAGGGGCATGTTGGAGATGAGGGAGGGAGGGAGGGACTGGGAGGGAATGAGGGATCGGGACATGGCTGGGGTACAGAGTTAATAAAATGTAACTGATAAGAAAAAAATAAAATACAAAAAAAAGAAAGTAAAGTAATCAAATAATAAAATAAAATAACATGTTAATTTAAAATTTACTGTAGTCTTAAATCCTCCACTAAACCTACTTTATTTAGGGTTCCAACACCCCACCACTACCATCACCCACACCTTAGTTAGGAGATTAGTATGGGAAAAGGCTATAGACCTCTTTTAGCTCCTTCCTTATGATTATGGTCCATGAGTCTTTAGGGGATTACCAAACTCACTTGTTAGGATACCAGCAGTCACATCCAAAGGTCAACATTAAGCAGCAACACAAAGTCAGTGAAAGCCTCAAGACTCAATTGGATGGCCCCAAGAAGTTCTCTGGAACATTTCTCTCTGTAAAGTCAAGTGACAAAGCATACAGATATCTTTCCAAAAACTGATGTCTCACGTACCCACATAATTGCCATTATTTCTAGTAATTATACAATAAGCCTTCCTAGAACTAAAGCAGTTGCTCATTGAAACCCTGAGTATATGTCAGTGGTATGGTGTATATGCTTTTGTTTTCCAAATTCTTCAAAATGAAAAACATCCATCTGCCAGATTTGATTTTGCTTGGTACTCCTAGGGTTACTAGCAGCAGGTAACAGAATTTGGTTGTAAAGAGAACATGCAGGACATTTGTATTATTATTATTATTTCTTTGTCTTGTTACCAAGTGGTTGAAATTTTATTTTTTAAACCTATCCCATTAATATGATGTTTCTAATGAAATTTGGAGTGTTCTAACACATTGCCTATTAGTAATTGGCTAATTTCTTTGTACCAATGGATTTGGCAATCCTGTATGAGACGAATATAAATAACATATAATGGATATTTTCTGCTTCAGATGGTCTGTTGTAATCGCATAAATAATTAAGTTCCTTCTGAGTTATCAGGAACAAATTCAGTAGCCTATATATGCAAAACAACTTTCTTCATATTAAGAATCAGTAATTATATTAAATGACTCAAAAAATATAATAATACTGTAAGGATTGAATACAACTCTGATTTTTGAACCGAGGTATATGAACTTTTGATAACCCTCCTATTTTTTTCTGGCTTATAGGTTGCCATTCCCATCCTGTTTGCATCAAAATAGAATGTTGGTGCCTCTGGAATTTATATTCTCTTTACAGTGCTAGACGAAGCCAATTGATTATTTTTATAAGCTGAATTATGTTTGCTTTTAGGATATTTATTATTAATTTCTCCCAAGTAGTTACTGCAAGGTCTTTCCCAATCTTCATTGATCACCCACAGTGACATGATCTCAATGTTGTAGTGACAGATACTACAATTCCAGATGAGTCTGTTACTGATGATTGTTGTAGTCTTATTCTAACTTTTATAATTATAATGCAGAAATATTTTCTATATGTCTTCAATTTTACTATTTTGTTTATGTGCTAAGAAAATCCATTCCTAATATTGTCTTCTCTTTGCATAATACACGCTGTAGGAGAATTGGTTGAGGACAAAATGACCAAAATACAATCAAGTTTAGGATCAATTTAATCCACATATACATCTTGCAGTCTTTGTTATACGAAAGTTAATTCATTTTCTGCTTCAGCTATTGGCCATCTTGGACTGCTTAAAGTTTGAATCTCCTTGTAATGTTTGAAACAAATTATTTAACCCAAATTATTTAATAAATAAACAAATTATTTAACTTAAATTGAATTTAAGTATTCAATTCAATTGTAGGCCTCAGCCAGTTAATACCTCCCATTAGTTTTTGAAAATAGCTATGAGTTTGCACTTGATTCATGTGGATCTGTACCTTTTGTGGTTAAACTTTTTGTTAACTGATTTTATAACCCAAATAACTAAATAAATATCCTCTTTGTATATTTCTAGAGCAATCTGTAACCCCCAAATTGGCAGAATTTTTTGTGTTTCCTTAAACATTTTCTCTAAAGTATCTGCATCAGAATGGACCAACAAAATACCATCCATGTTAGGATATATGATAGACTGAGGAAATTGCATCTGAATTATTACTAACTGTTGTTGCACAAAATATTGATCTAAAGTTGGACTATTTAACATTCCCTGTGGCAACACTCTCCAGTGGTAGCTCTCTTTTGGATCACTATTGTTCAGACTAGGTACTGAGAAAGCAAACCTTTCCCTATCCTGCTCAAAAGGTATGCTGAAAAAGCAATCATTCAAGTAAATTATTATTACAGACCATGACCTAGGTAATAAAGAAGGTAAAGGGTGTAAAGGACCAAATGGTTGAATTACTCTATTCATTACTCTCAAATATGCTATCATCCTCCATTTTCTTTATATTATTATTTTTTTTTTTTTTACAACACACACAGTGGAATTACATGAGCTGGGAGACTCTTGTATATGTTGAGGCTCCAGTTGCTCTTGTATGAGTTGTTCAGGTGTTTGCAATTTTTCTTTCATTATGGACCACAGCTCTTGCCACAGGTCTCTTTGATATCCATTTCATGGAAAAGGCTGTTGGTATTTCAGCAATGGCCCCTAATATATATTTGAAAACTCAGTTCCTGTGATGTCCTGTGTTTGAACAAAGGACACAGCTTGTGATGTTCTCGATGAATACCTTCCCCAGCAGCATCTACCATTTCATCCCTAATATTCTTATTTGCAATCCCTGCAATCCCTCAATTAATATTGCAGGATTATTAATTTGAGTAGCACATTGTTGTAAATGATACCTTCCCCATAAATTTATGGGTTGTCAACTAACTACATTGGGTCTCAACCTCCCTGTTTGCCTTTCTGGTTCGACACATTTAATCTGTTTGTCACTGTCTTATTTGTGATAATTTAGCAATTCTCATAAACTGTGTATAAACCTTCTGAAGTGACCAATCTGGATTCCAAGAGCTTTGGAAAAGTATCCTGACCTCAACTCCTACATACACCAAATCTTCTATTTCAACACCATTCATTTGTACCATTAATTTGGATCTTTGATTGTTAACCACTGTTTAACAGAACACATAGTTTCCAATAATCCCAAAAGTCCTTTTTCTGTGTACTGGAGTGGCCTTGCCCTTCATGTAAAGAAATAGTAACAGCTGAACAATTGTATACCGTGCATTAATTTTCATCTCCATTTTTACAATCACCATAATTTTTATTTCTTTCTTACTATTTACATCTATGATATCTAAATGTAAAATAAATCCTTGGGAAGTTAATCCACTTCTTCCCATGATTATTCCTACTGTTCCTGAAACTAAAGGACCACGAGTAGCAGTGGTTATCTTGTAATATTCAATGTTTGGAGACAGTGTAAGAGATGTATCTTTGGCAAAATCCAAAGCACTACTATCTTCAGTAGCATGCATTAGATCATCAATAATTAGTTTTTGATCTTCCTCCTAGCTAGTACCTCCTGGCTGAGCAAAGGAAGTTGGCTTGCACTGTTGTGGGCCACTGAACTGACAGTCCTCTTCATTTGTATCCCAATGGCAAGAGGTTACCTTGCATATCTCTTTTGGACTTACAATCCCTAGACCAATGTTTTCTCTTGCCACAGAGGCTACAAAACCCTGGAAGATTTTACATTCCATTTTAGCCAGAAACTGCTTGTTCTCCTCTATGAAAGCCATTTTCTTCAGAGTCAATGCATCTACTATTTTGAACTCTAAAGCTTCTAGTCTTACAGTTTCTTTGGAATGTGATGTCTTAAAGAAAACAAGACATTTGATTTTGCTGTGAATCATAAATGATGGCATCTCCATATCTTATAAAATTCAGAAATATCCTAGGACTTTCAGTATGTTCATAGATAAAGCCACCTCCCCAATTAGTACACAGTCGGTATGCTGAAGAGAAGTGGTGTAGGTAGAGATATTCACTCACTTAGTCTACTCAGCTTCCTTGAGACAACAAGCATGATACATCTCTGTGAGACCCACTCTCATTTCTAATACCATCGTCTCATTAATACTTCTTCTTGTTACAATTTTGAATCAGGTTTGCTTTTGTTGATCACCGGCATCCATAAATGAATAGTGATAGGGACAAAGATTCAATTCTTTCAAATAGCCAGATTTTGTTTACAATATGATAGAGCTACGTTACTCTTTCTACAGTTCATAAAATACATGAATGAAAATTTTTGAAGCCTGAAATATTTTTGTTTCAAAGCAGGAGAGTCATAGCCCTTTTCTATAAAAGATGATGGAATTATGTATTGATACCTGTAGTAAGTGTATAGTTGAGAAGAGGAAGAAGAAGGATATGTAAGTGGTTTCTTTATTCAGAAAGTAACAAAGGAATTTCAGCCATTTTCAATAAGAGTCAAGGAACACATATAGACTCTTTTGAAAAGCTAAGATTTGCAGTTCTTTTTATTCATTGCAGAGACTCTTGGGTTGGATCCAGAAGTTGCTAGAGCAAACACCTTTGGTTTTGTTGGATGCCTTTCTTCGGTCCAATACAACCACATAGCACCACTGAAGGCAGCTCTCCGCCATGCCAGCATTGCACCTGTGACTGTCCAAGGGACTTTGACAGAATCCAGCTGTGGCTCCTTGATGGACACTGATGTGAATGCAGTGACCACTGTACATTCTTCATCAGGTACTTCCCAGACGTATGATCATAGGTGGTTATGAAGGGTAACTGGCTTCTCATGGGTTATATTTGTATTTACACAAAACTCTGAATGAAGTAAATTAAGGAAGAGTTTATTCTTCTTCACAGTTCAAGTGTCCAGTCCATCTAGATGACAGGAGCTTGAAGTAGCTGGTCATATCACACAAATAATCAGGAGCCAGAGAATGATATGTGCATGCCAATATTTGAATCATTGCCCATTTGTACAGCTCAGTATTCCATCCAGGAAGTGGTGCCCACCACAGTGGGCAACTCTCCTCACCTCAGTTAAGATATCAAAACAATGCCACAAGCATTCCCAGAGTCCTATCACCTAGGTGATCCTAGATTCTGTCAAATTGACTAATAACACTAACCACTGTAAAAGCAATGGTGAATAGAGGTAGATAATAGAAGGGTATAAGCACCATAATACCAACAGCTTTAATTAATAATAAATTTTAAGTATGAAATTTAACAATATTTAGATACTGTACATTTATCTGATTGCAAATTAATAATTAACTGGTGAACAATTAAAATTAACTACAGACAGGTTTAATATAATTCTAGTTTCAGGTGATAAACGGTTATAATTAGTAGGTAGTTCTAGATAGTACATATCATGCATATATGCATAATATGTATGTGCATTTCAGCATCACTAAGTGAAAACTAATATGAGGATTTAAATATTTAGGTAGCATGTAAACATGAGAATGGGGACTTAGATAATACTAACTTTAGTATTGTGCTGTAGATTTTTGGAGGAAGAATTAACAAAACTATAGACATATAAAGCATGAGGTGTGATACTTTGTATGTTTTATAAAATCATTGTTTTCATTAAATCAGTTTGAAGGGCCTAGAGAGAAGGTCTGGTGTCTAAAATGCTTGTTGTATAATTATGAGGACACAAGTTACACTTTTCAGGATATAAAAGGCCAGATGTGGCAGCGAGCACTTGTAACCCAGTGCTGGGGCAAAGACAAGGGAGACTTGGGGCTGCTTGGCCACTCAGCCTCTCTGAATTGGTGAGCTCCAGGTTCCGTCAGAGATACAGTCTCAAAAAGCACCAGGAAAAGGATTAAAGAAAATACGAGAAATAAATCTCAGGCCTTACCACTGGCCTACAAGGGATGATATATCTATCTACACGCATTTATCATTCACACAAACACGTAAATAAATATGCATATAAATAAACAAAAATACATAATGAATATCCTGCACATAAATCATTTTACGTATTTACACTGTGGGTACTTGTATGTTGGATGAGAACATTGGATCATAAAAACATATTTGTTCGTTTTGTTACTTTGTTTACTCACAACAAAGTTCATATTGTTTAATTAACAAAGCCCAAGTTACTGCCAAGTATCACTATATTCCACTATTAGGGTTTTGTTGTTGTTGTTTCTTTCTTTTTTAGATTATAAATATGAGTGAAATCATACTTTCTTTTTTATTATGGCTGATTTCTTCCAATTGATATAATATTGGTTTTATTCACATTCTTTTTAAATGAAGAGTTCAACTTCTTATGGTTGAGTAATATACCAGTATGTATTTTTAAGTGCATTTATGTATTTGTGTGTTTGTTTGTGTGTATACATATATATATATATATATATATATATATATATATATATATATATATATGTCTGTGCATGAGTACACGTATTTGTCTGTGTATGTGTGTATGTCTATTTGTTTAGGAGCACGATTTCTTTCTTCAGTCTTTAATTAATACTTAAATTGGTTCTACATTTTGTCTATTGTGAATAATACTAAAATGATCATAGAGTTATAGACAGCTGTAAGATCACATTTTCTGATTTCACATTATATTGAGAAAACATAATAATCAAAATTATATAATACTGCTGTAAAAAAACAGAAATAAAGACAATGAATTAGAGAGCTCAGGCATGTGTGGTCGGACCATGTTTGGCAAGCACTAGAAGAAAGGAATCTCTTCATGAGTGGCTTGTGGAAAGCCAGCTGCAAGCAAATCATGCACGTGGATCATTGTCATACACTATGAAAATATACTTGATGTAAAAATCATTAATTTGGTTATTATTATTATTAACAACAATTTATTTACTTTCTATCCCAGTTGTAGCCCCCTTTCTCATATCCTCCTGGTCCCATCCTCCTTCCCTCTTCCTCCCTTATAACTCTTCCCTAGTCCGCCAATAGGAGAAGTCCTCCTCCCCTACTGTCTGAACCTAGCCTTTCAGATCCCATCAGAACAGCCTGCATCCTCTTCCTCTGTGGGCTGTTTAGGTTGCCCCAACAGAGAAAAGTAGTCAAGGAGCAGGCAACCAAGTTCTGGTCAGAGAACCTGAACTTCTTAGGGAACCCACATGGAGACTGAACTGTCTATGGGCTATGTCTGTGTATGGGGTCTAAATCCTTTCTATGAATGGTCTTTGGTTAATGCATCAGTCTCTGGAGTACCCCCCTCCAAGGCCCAACATTTTTTGGCTTTTTTTGTGTCCTTTTGTGGCTCCAGTCCCCTCCAGGTCCTTTGATATTCCTCTTCTTCCATAAGACTCCCTGCTCTCTGTTCAAAGTTTGGCTGTGAGTCTCTGCATCTGCTTCAATCCCCTGATGAGTGGAGTCTTTTAGAGGACATCTGAGTTAGGCTCCAATGTTCTTCTATTTATTCTTCTGCTTCTGGAGTTTACCCTCTTTTCCCTTCTGAATGAAAATTAAGCATCTTTCCTAGGGTCCTCCTTGTTTAGCTTCTTTAGGTCTATACATTTTAGTATGGTTATTTTCACTTATAAGTGAGTATACACCATGCATGTCTTTCTGTTTCTGGGTTACCTCACTCATGATGATCTTTTCTAGTTCCATCCATTCGCCTACAAATTTCATGAATTCCTTGTTTTTAATAACTGATTAGTATTCTGTTGTGTAAATGTATCACAATTTCTGTATCCATTCTTCAATTGTGGGACAACCAGGTTGTTTCCATATTCTGGCTGTTATGAATAAAGCTCCTATCAACATAGTTGAGCAAATGTCCTTATAGGATGGTGGAGCATATTTCAGATATATGTCCAAGAGTGGTTTAGCTGGGTCTTGAGATAGCACTCTTCCCATTTTTTTGAGAAAGTGCCAGATTGATTTCTAAAGTGGTTGTACTAGTTTACATTCCCAGCAGCAATGAGGAGGGTTTCCCTTTCTCCACAACCTCTTGAGTTGTTTTGATTTGCATTTTCCTGATGACTAAGGATGTTGAACATTTCTTTAAATATTTCTCTGCCATTTGATATTGCTTTTGCTAAGAATTCTCTGTTTAGCTAAATACCCCATTTCCCATTTTTAATTGGATTATTTGGTTTGTTGGTGTTTAATTTCTTGAGTTCTTTATATATTCTGAATTCCAGCACTCTGTCAGATGTATGGTTGGTGAAAATCTTTTCCTAGTATGTAGGCTGTCATTTTGTTCTGTTGACCATGTCATTTACTTTACAGAAGCTATTCAGTTTCATGACATCCCATTTATTGATTGTTGATCTTAGAGCCTGAGTTCTTCGGGTTCTGTTCAGAACGTTTTCTCCAGTGTCAATGAATTCAAGGTTCTTCTCTACTTTTTCTTCTAACAGATTTAGTGTGTCTGGTTTTAAGTTGAGGTCTTTGATCCATCTGGACTTGAATTTTGGACAAGGTGATAAGCATGGATGTATTTCCATTTTTCTACATATAGATATCCAGTTAGACCAGGTCCCTTTGTTGAAGTTGCTATCCTTTTTTTTTCCATGTATGGTTTTGCGTTCTTTGCCAAAAATCAGGTATCCATAGGTGTGTGGGTTTATATATGGGTCTTTAATTTGATTCCATTGTTCCTCTAGTCTTCTATTTTTCTTACCATTGCTCTATAGTACCATTTGAGAAGAGAGATGGAGATACTACCAGAAGTTTTTATTTTACAGGATGGTTTCAGTTATTCTGGGATTTTTGGTTTTCCATATGAAGTTGAGAACTGTCCTTTCAAGGTCTGTAAATAATTGTGCTGATATTTTGATGGGAATTGCATTGAGTCTGTAGATTGCTTTTAGTAAGATAGGTAATTTTACTATGTTAATCATACCGATCCATGTGCATGGGAGATCTTTCCATCTTCTGATATCTTCTTCAATTTCTTTCTTCAGAGACTTGAAGATTTTTTCATACAAGTCTTTCACTTACTTGGTTAGAGTTATACCAAAGTACTTTAAGTTATTAGTGACTATTGTAAAGGGTGTTGCTTCCCTAATTTCTTTCTCAGCTGGTTTGCCTTTGTATGTAGAAGGGCTACTTACTTTTTTGGAGGAGGGGGTTAATTTTGTAGCAAGTCTTTTTGCTGAAGGTGTTAATCAGCTGTAGGAGTTCTCTGGTAGAAATTTTGGAGTCACTCATGTATACTATCATATCTTTAAATAGTGATACCTTGACTTCATTCTTTCTGATTTGCATTCCCTTAATATCCTTTAGTTTTCTTATTGTTATAGCTTTGACTTCAAGTATGTTGAAGAGATACATAGAGAGTGGGCATTCTTGCCTTGTTCTTGATTTCATTGGGACTAAATTAAATTTCTGTCCATTTAGTTTGATGTTAGCTATAGTTTTTTTGTATATTGTCTTTACTATGTTTAGGTATGTGCCTTGTATTCCTGATCTCTCCAAAACTTTGAACAGGAAGGGATGTTGGATTTTGTCAAATTCTTCTTCAGCATCTAAGGAGATGATCATGTGCCTTTTTTTCAGTTTGTTTATTTGGTGGATTGAATTGATTGATTTCCCTATATTGAACCATCCCTATATGAGTGAGATGAAGCCTACTTGGTCGTGGTGGATGATACCTTGATGTGTTATTGGATTCAGTTTCCAAGTATTCTTGTGTCAATGTTCATAAGAGAGATTAGTCTGAGATTCTCTTTCTTTGTTGGTTTTTGTGTGATTTAGGTATCAAGGTGACTGTGGCCTCATAGAATGAGTTTTGTAATGTTACTTCTTCATTTAAATGCTATTTACTTAGGTTCCCTTCAAAATGCTAGTTCACTCCTCATTATAGGAATCTTGTTAGATTTCATAGATGTAAACTGCATATTCCTTTCCTATAGCTGAGTGAAGTGTCAAGTTTAAGTTTTTGTTTCTTCCTCTTTCTAGATCCCTTTGGGAAGACAGATGAGCATGAACCACTCACAAATGCAGTCCAAAGTGAATCAGCAGTCATTGGAGGTAACCTGTTTTCTTTAGTGGAAATAGAAAGATATCTATCATCCTTTTCTCTGGAGAAAGTTATATGAAGCCGTCCTTACCCATGATAACCCAACAACAAGATCAGGCACTCTCTGTCCAGCCCTTAGCCTCTTTATGCATGGTGCAAGATTAATGCCAGACCCTCCTCCAGTGCCAGGAGCTCATTGGCTTCATTCTGCCTCAAATTCAGCAGGCTCTGAACCAGCAGCTGGAGCATTTACTCAAAGAAGGCAGGCTGCATTTTGCTCATTGCATCCTGTTGTCACTTCTAAAGTGCAAACAAAACAGACCAATAAAATTAAGTGTGGAAAAAAGTCATATTGGGGCAGACAGATGGACAGAGCTGTAGTCATATTCAGTTTTCTTTTAACAAATGATTTGGGTTAGAGATAACGAGCAGGGTGAAGCCTACAGGACTGAAGTTCCAAATCCAGCAGTCCATCTGGTTCTGGATATCCAGCCTTCCTGCTCTGCTTATTGCTCACTCCCACCACCTTTACTTCCTTTACTGTTCTTGAGCTGCCTGTTGGCCTCACCCTAACACTCCCTTTATTCTCTCTCAGCCAGTCTAATGCCAGCAGTAGTTTGCTGTTCCCATCTGGGTATTACAACATGGAATGTCTCCCAAGATTGGTTTTATGTAAGATGCAGAGATATAGAAATCTATTTTCATTGATGACTTATAACTGTAGCAGGTATCTGACCCCTACACTCTGACAGCTGGAATGAATGAATCCACACCAGATGGAGTTCTTTAAAAATTATCAGGAGTCATTCACTTCACTTCTATTTAATTAGCTCTGGCTGTGAGTCGGACCTGTATTAACTATAGAGATACAGGGTGAGAAATACAGTTACTCCTTTCTAGAACGACCAGAGTAGGGAGTTGATAGAAAAGCAGGCAGTGGTAGCAGCATAGAAGCCAGTTCCTAAAGAAAGAATAGGAATGGAAGGACTCCACCACAGTAGCATCTCTGAGAGAGGAACCACAACCTTTCTTCAGGGAAGTCCTTAAAACACCTATGTGAGCTGAATGCCTTCTCCAGGGAAAAGGACTGAACTTGATATTACTTTGAAATCAGTGAACTTCATAGAGAATTTTATAATTCTTTCTGTTCCTGTAAGTTTTCATATGATAAGGAAAGCTTGGGTTCTGGTGTTCTGTGCTCACTGGCAAGCACGTTCGAGTCTCTCTCTGAGAGTGGACAAGTATCAAAGCCACACAGGCTATGCTGGGAAGCCTGTCCAACTTCCATCTGGCAACAACCTCATCTAACCAGCTGTAGAAGAGAGGCAACCTCTGCCACATTTTAAAGCTACACTTCATGCTTCAGAGGCATTCATTGCTACCCAGACTAGACTATCAACTTTGATATTTTATTTTGCCTTGTTTAAAAATATTAGGAAAATATGTTAAAAAATGAGTTTAGAATCATTGACAAACATAAGTGGTCTTAGATATTGCCAAAACTGTTAAAAAATTTTTGGTGGGAAATAGGTCCATATATCTCACTTTATGGTATTATTCACATAGATAGCAGCATTTAGACCAAGGAATTCTTGTCAAGGCTGAGCAATGACCAGCAACAAGTTTCTAAAATAGACACTTTTCTCACAAGTTAGACAACTTAGACAATGCGAACTATATAAACATACATACTTTACCAGAAATGAAATAATTTTTGATGATCAAAACTTGAGTGTCTTATTGCTGTTAATTATTAAATCTGTGTATGTGTTGATTATTACTTACCTGCTTGATTTTTGTTCATTTATTTTGAAATAAGGTTTCTCTATGTAGCTCAGGATATTGAAACAATAGGTAGCAGGAGAGACTTTGCCTTAAATCAAAGAGGAAGACAAGAACAGATTCCTAAAAGTTGTCTTTTGTTATTAACTCAAGTGCAATGGCACCACCCACCTACACACACACACACACACACACACACACACACACGGATATATAGAGAGAGACAGACAGACAGACAAACAGACACAGAGACAGACAGAAAGAAACAGAGAGAGAGAGATAGGGGTGGTATTTAGACCAAGGAATTCTTGGCAAGACTTGGTGTATTTAAAAATCTGTGAAATCTGGGTTTGATCCCTAGCAACAGAACTCAGGAACTCAGGAACGTAACTCAGGAACCATGCAAATCCTTCGTTGTTCTTAAACCCAAATTTATTCTTTGATCATCATCATAAACTTCTACAATGTACATCCTTTCTCTTTCAATACTGTGCTTGTGGTAGGTCTTGTGGAAATGGAAGAACAAGGGCTTCTGTGAAGGTCTTTATTTCTGGATACAGAGTAGATTTGTATTTGTGTGTTAGCTCTGTTATTTCTTTTCCTGCAAAGTTGCTATTGTCAGAACTGAATTTTTTCACTGACAATTTTCTTCTCTTCCCTCCTATTTTCCCTACAGGCATCATAGCAGTGGTGACATTTATCACTTTTTGTGTCATCGGAATCATGACCCGCTTCCTCTATCAGCATAAGCAGTCACACCTTACCAATCAGATGAAGGAGAAGGAATACCCAGAGAACTTGGGCAGTTCCTTCAGAAATGAAATTGACTTGCAAAACAGAGCCAGTGAGTGCAACCAGGATTTCTTCATTTGAGCCACCAGAGTGTCACCTGGTACTCTCCAGAGTGGCATTTACCCACTATTTTTCTCTTCTCTTTTCTTTTAATTTTGCCATTCTCTTTCTCTTGTTTGCCATTAATTTTCTGGAACACACATACATCCGCTGAGAGCACTGATTTCCTTGACCCAGCTCAGGAGATCAGACAGCTGTGGCTGCTGTGGTTCACTGACATATGTGTCACTGAGACATTCAGCACTGGGGATACAGTCTTTACTGTGGTAAACAAGGAAGAGCTGTGTGCACACATGCACATCCCGTGTTTGAAGCCCAGTTTCTAAACGTCACTGCTTAGTTTCTCAGGCGCTTGGTCTTGTCTGCTTCCATCAGACTTGAGCTCTGTGGTATCTGTGTTTAACAATTGTACCTTCCCAGCACCATGTTGTTGGATGTTATAACTTGAGGGGAGAAGAAGGTATGTGTATGTGACAAAGACAGTCAGTCATCCTTTAAGTGATGAGTTTATCCTGGAGCCTAATAGAGCAGGCAGGCATGAGGGAAAGTAAATCTACCCAGAGGAAGCAACTTTGGTTCTTTTAGGTCTCCTGTGAGAAAGGAGGGAGGTTGGGAGACATTATGCCACACACACACCAAAAAAAAGCAAAGGTGACAGACTGTGTGTGTGTGTGTGTGTGTGTGTGTGTGTGTATGTGTGTGTTTGTAAAGCAAATATTGGAAAACTATCCAAAACATTCTTTCCTAAGGCACAGCTGAAAGAGTAATGTGCCTAGCCAGTGTGTGACCTCTGACAAGGCAGCATTGGTCCTGCCTGTAGCCTTTCTTCAATTAGGGCTTAAATAGCTAGAAGACTCTGGCTCCATGAGGGGGTGGGAAGCTTGGCTCCCTTGACAGCTGAGTTGAGAGAGGCTCCGGTTCTGCCTGAGATGGCAGCCCTTCATGCATCTGTTATAACAAAGAGACATGGAGTGCCTAGGTTATAACACCAAGCTGGGGGATCCAAGGCCAAAGGAGACTATTAGGCGCTATGTGTTTAAGGGGCATTGTCCAAGCAACCAGAGATGTTTATTTATGTTAGTTTAATGTCCACGCCATAAGTAGCCTCCTGACTCTAGTCATCATCCTTTCCATGGAGTCTCAGTACTAGAGTAATGATAAGTGAGCAGTTACTTTGCTCTCCTTTTGTTATTCTTTTTTTCGAGGCATATAGTGCCCTGAAGCCAAGAGGCTTCAAGAAAGGTGTGAGGAAGCAGCTGCTCCTACAACTTTACAACTGCCTTTTCTAATTTACTAAACTAGAACATGTTAGCTCTGATGTTCCCATGGTTGCTATACTGAAGCACAGAAGTATACACATGTGTGTGTTGTGACTGTGTAAACAGAATTCAAATAATTTTAATTGGGTCCATAAAAAGTCTGAGGCCATCTTAACTCAACTTGCAGGAAAACTGGAAAAAAAGGAAAAGAGCTGCATCAAAAAATGAGAAATATCAAGTTTATGTATCCCTATCCATCCATTCCAGAAAAATCCAGTAAGGAAAGAATATGCAGGTTAGCAGGATTTACATTCTAAAACACATGCAATGAGTTCACTTTAGCAACTGAGCTGTCTCCCAAGAGACAAGGGACCACCTGTTGTGTGTGGGAGTGTGGTCACCTCTAGCTCAGAGGATTTCAGGGGAGCCCTTAGTTTGTGAACTACATCACATTTTCCAGTCTGTACCTTCCCCAATGTACACAAAGCTGCCTCATGCACTTGATTTATGTGTCTAAATAAGCTACTAAAGCATCTCAGGATTTGGGTTCTGTTGGTAGCAGAGCATACAATTCATTCAAAGAGGCATCTTGAATTTGTTGATGGTGGGTATTGTTGGTCATTTTATAGTAACAAATTTCTTAACTCTGCTCTTGGACCCCTGTGAAGAAAAGACAAGGGAGAAACCACCCAAACACTTCAGGCTTTAGAAAATGCTAGAACTAAGACCCTTTAAGAAAGAAGAACTAGCCAGTTTCCTTTGCAGGGCAGACATGATTTTCCAAGCAGGCACTTGACAGTCAGTAGGCTATTCATTTTCTTATTAAGTATCTTACCTCTGACTGTCCAGCACTGCCCTGGACAAGAAGGTTCATAGTGAATCCCTCACTGGCTTCATCCAGTTTCCAACTTGGAGCTTTTTGTCCCTTGCAAAGCTACAGAGATAAGGATTGAGTGTGGCACAGTTCACAACTATGAGTTTTTGTCCTAAATATTTTTTTCTTAATATATTCTATGAATTATTACCTATCCTCTCCCTCTTTTAAAATGTTGTTATCTTTTGTTAGTGAATTTAAAGCAATTCTATCAAAGATGCTGCTTTAATTTTCTATCTTTAATAAGAGAAATGATAATCTAAAAAAATAAGAGTTATTGAGAGTCTATTTTCCCCTGCTCTTACTTCACTGTTCTCCAGTTTCTACTTTTGAATTTTCTGACTCTATAAAAGGCTGTATAAATCACCCTTTGGCTTGGATGCATATTCCTTTGACATCAGAAATGATGTTTTACCCTAAGCACCACTAGTAATGAAATGACAGGTAAAGGAAGAATAATCACCCTGGGATATTTTGTTACTGGAATCCACAGAAGCTAGTACTGTATTATGTGTAATGATGTTGATAGAAATGGAGTTAGAAGCCTACTGACTGTATGCTGTTTCCTCATCCAGAAATACACACTTACTGATAATCATGTAGGAAAATGTGTGAAGCCAGTCTCTGCTGTCTACATGCTTCATCCCTGGATATTCAGAATGTTCAGTCTAGGACACTGGGCATGTAGACAAAATGGTGGATGCATGCCAAAACTACTATTGCAAGTAGTCTTAGGACTAAATCAGAATTTCCTCACAAACCCCACTATACAACAGGTAAAAAGCTAGTAATCTACATCCTCCTAAACTGAATGCCAACACAGCTAGAGGCAGGAGCC
Organism: Psammomys obesus; assembly: GCF_907164565.1. Taxonomy (NCBI): domain Eukaryota; kingdom Metazoa; phylum Chordata; class Mammalia; order Rodentia; family Muridae; genus Psammomys; species Psammomys obesus. The sequence goes on along the minus strand of NW_026585504.1, from coordinate 55,542,841 downwards.
AGTGTTAGAGGTGGTGGCAAGATCTATTTGATTTATGAAATTATTTAATGGTGTTTTCTACCTTCAAACAATTACAACATAAAACAAGACTCAAGAGTGCTCTAATGCTCTTTTATCCACCATTTATAAAGGTTTCATGGTGCCACCAGTTATTTAATACTCAGGTATTTACACCTGCTGTTTACATAAAGAATTTGTGGAATATAGTCCCTTGACAGTAACACAAAAAAAGAGTCTGTGAAATATCTCATGCTAAGGGACTATTACACTGATATTTCTACAAAGAACAAATCTATTAATGCAAGCAAATGTATGTTTCCTTACCCTATAAGACTTTTAGCACCAGCTGCATAATTCTACCCATATATAGGGTAGGTTGCTGTGGTTTCTCTAAATTTAAGCTAGTAAAATAAATAATTTGTTTTGTTTTGTTTTCTGGATGTCTCTTTCAGAAATAGATTAGCTCATGTTCATTTGAAAAGGTCTGGAAATGATATTTTACAGATTTCTTCCCTTTAGTGGCATCATATTAATTCTGAACCTTTGTCAGTATCACAATTACCACATCATAGCAGAAGCAGGACCAGGGTTAAATGAGTATGCAGTTCTCATTCTTGTATTTAGTCATAAGACCATGACTCCAGCATTCTGTTGGAATTGGTTATCCAAATATCTACTGTCCTTGTGGACTTTAAATTGCAACCATATCAGCAGATCTTACAACAACATAGGTGTACACACAGCACAAGTAGCAGATAGCAAGGACTGTACACAGTTAATTTGCATAGACTTCTAGAAGCCAACAAATTTGTGGGTAATTCTTAAAATTTTTGGTCTTATTTATTTATTCTACCAGAGATGATTGCTTTGTTTCCCATGCTGAAAAAATTCTGTAGAAGGTAGTAAATGGATGCTTTGGACAGAGAAAGAACAATGGTCCTTATATTAACCACAATTTCTGTAGAGAGCGTTCAGTAGATAGCCCTGGCTAGTCTGGGGCTCTATTATAAACAAGGCTGGCCTCAAACTCAGAGAGAACCATCTTACTTTGCCAAGGTTTGGACCATTGTCTCTGCCTATATCAGATACATTTGAAATGATGCTAAATTTTCTATATTCTTGTGTCATTTCAACTTAAGGCATTCCAAATGTATTTCTCTGCATATGGCAGACCCATCTGGAGACTGGAAGCAGAAAAAAAAAGCCTCTACTACTTCTGCCCCCTTCTGCTTTGGTGGACATTCACTTATACTTAGATCTCCTTTAAGCTAGTTGATAGTCTGACATTTTTTTCTCTCTCCCCACTCTGCCCTAATGAACCAGTTGACTATATTTAGGGCAGTCTCTGAGGACTAGAAATTATCTATTGAGTGAATAATTTATTGATATGTTGTCCATCCTAATTGGGTCATACTTATGTGTCCTACATAAATATTTCCAACCCTTCTCTCAGCCCTTCACTCTCTATACCAAATCATCACAACTAGGAGACTTGTATTAAGAAGATGCATTCATAATATCCCCATGGAATCTATGGACATGGGCACGAATCTGTAGAACTGTTGTATAGTTTGTTTGTCTACCAACTGCTTCACATCTTTTGAATTCCTGAGAGCTACAATCCATCAACCTTTTTGCAACAGCAGTCTGGCCAGAGGCTCCTGGGCACCTATATATACTGCCACTCATTTATGAAACCATTGCTTGTGTATGCTTGCTCCTCAACTGTCCTACAGGCCACATTTCAACTAAATAAATAAACATGAGATGTTGTACCTACAAATGGCAATGGAGTTAATGGAAGGGTTGTACAGGCTAGTGCAAATGTGCTTCAGCTCTTGAAGGATGACTGAGTATTGTTTCATGTCTCTCGCACAGATTAGAAATGTTTTTATAGAAGACTTACAGTTTATCTAAATCACTGCTATGTGCCAATTCTTGGGGCTTTCTCAACCTCTCTGTTCTTACCCAAAGTCTTCCTCAAGTCATTTGTTTTTAAAATGTTTGTCATTCTTTCTCAGCTCTGTGATCACAAATCCTAAATAGTTGACCCACCTAAAATGGGAGAATGTACAACACATACATTCATGCACAAAAAATAAAAGTTAATAGGGTTGCTCCTCAAACAGCATCCAGGAAACTATCCATACCTAGTTTGTAAGGATAGAATTATCACCACTTTGTGTTATAAGTTCTTTAAATGCTTCAGACAAGATGCTAGTGATTGTTTTTGCTATTTTAAGTGATTTACCCCACTTTTATTTTACTCTAAGATACTCTGGGGAAGAGGAAGAAGCACATTTTGTAGTGAAACGGTGTACTTTATAAATTAGTCCTCTGTCATTTGTAATATTTGTAGTCCACAAAGTGGTTAAGTGAACATGAGAAAGGCTTAAGTAACAGTGGGCTTTTGTGTTAGAACAGACTTGATGGAATCTTGTCAAGTAGGAAAAGGGTATTAGAAAACAGATAATGGCTAAGAGCCAAAGCTTCCACCATGAAGTAATGCTGTCTACATTCACCATTTCCCTGGCTCCTAACCTTAGGGAAGAGGCCCTGCATGAAAAAATGTTTCACTCATCTTTGCACAGTACTTTCCCCCTACCCCACTGATTTTCAAGCTTTATGTTTCACTAATATAGTCCAGGGATATTTTAGAATTATAACTACAACTATTTTATCTGCTCAGGGTGAGCACCCTAATGTTAGCTTTAAGTAAAATAAACTATGATCAAGATCCTCAGGTCCACTGCCCTTAATCGAATACTCCATAGATGGACGTCAGAAAAATATTGGAGTCAGTTGGTCTTTCTTTCCCCTTCTTTGCTCATGACATCCATTGGCATGCATAATGATAGAAAGGCATGTCACCACTCCATCCCCTTCAGTGTGTACTTCAGAAAGCTACCACCTGACCTCAGTGAACACTCTTAGCTTGATGCTCCTCAGTACACAAGTAAAGCTTCCATCAAGTGGCTGATTAAAATTAAGAGGCTAGTCCTGAGTTATGACAAAGCTGATGTGTACCATTATAATTACAGCCTGGTCATAATTTCATTAGCATTATATTGTGCTATGCTTCAGATCCCAGCAGTGAATCGCAAAGAAAAAAGGACACTGGGGATGCAAAACAGGCCTTCTGTTACCCTGAAACCTCCTTGAATGGCCTCACCGTTTTAATTGTGACCTTATAGAATGAAATGAGTGGGCCTCTCACTAGTTATATTTTCACATTATAGTCAGCCATATGCCAAAGGAGATACAGGAAGTACTAGCATAATCTCTTCTCTTTGAATGGCAGTACCAAGGATTATAATCTTGTCCTGCCTTAAATACTCTTTCAAAAAAAAAAAAGTAAATAACCACAGTATGCTTAAAGTAGTGTAATTGTATGATGGGAAGGACTTCATATATGGTGAGGATTAATTCCAATAATTTTCTCTTGTACTTGGCAATAGGCAGGATGCCCAATACCTATATTGTCTTTTATACTCACTTCTCACTGCCAGCTAGCCTATGGCAGGAAAGCAGAGTATAGAAAAATGAAGACACATGGCACACTTCTATTTATACCTTATGAAATAGGCAACAGTTCACATTTGGTTCATGAAATTCCCGAGTCCCTAAGACAAAGAATTACCATGTTCATTTCAGATGAGAAATTAGAGTTTTTCAGGCATGGTTGGGACTTTCTTTGGAAAAATAAGAGATCAGGGAGAGTACATTTAGAAATAAATAACAAATTATAAAAGGACCTTTCCCCTGATAAAGCCTGATACACACACACACACACACACACACACACACACACACACACACATATATATATATATATCAGGCTTTCTTTTGATAAAAGCACAACAGAGTCAAAGCAGTCCATCCCCTTTGGGATTAACTATAGACTTCTTGTTTCTTTAGATATTATCACTTTTGTTCCTGTAACAGAATCCCTAGTCACATGTGATGTTGCCTCATTCCAAGCAGGTTTTGCAGACCATGTAACATGTCTTGATGCAATGTATGGAGAAAGATAACATTAGCCTTAGATTTCTTTGTTTTCTATGTTTTTTGCTGTACAGAATAAAGCATGTAAATACTGTATATTTAATAAAGAGAGAATTTGTATCATTTTGTGTGGAACACAAATATATCTTTCTGTGTTGTTTTTTGATTAATGAGGAGTCAAGTAATTAATCCCTCAGTGCCCACTTTGATTCCTTAGATCATTAACTTCTAACCAACATGACCCACAGAAAAATACAAAACTCCTACTCTCTGGGTTTATTGATTTCACTGTAGTTCAAAGTACTGTCTTGGGTTCTCTTATATTTAAGTGCCTAATATCAAACTGCACACAGGGCAGAAAAGTGTGTGTGAGAAAGCTCACTGATTTGGTATAAAAAGCGTTCTTGAACCATCCTGACTTCAGCATCTCAGAAGATAACTATAGACCTGTTGACCTCCTTCTTAATGTCAACTTAAAGCACCTATACTTTGTGAAGTAGAAGTTTCTAGTTTCCATAAAGACTCAGTTTTGTCGTGTAATGTTTTGCTGCAAGCTAGGAGTGTGATGTTTTGCTGTAGGCTGGTTTGTGAGAGGGCATGTGATATTTTGCTCTGAGCTCTCAAATGCAAGGGACATTGGCCAGGTGAGAACATCCATGAGTGAACTCTGAGAAGAGAAGATATATAGAGGCCCATGCACAGTGAGGCATCATGTTTTAATTTGACATCACTATGCTGATCTTCATGCTTCAACACTTGACTTCACAGAAAGAAACTTTCCAGGGAACATCTTTGGGATATTCCAACTGAATCTTGCAGCTTTCACTGACTTCGTGTTGTTGCTTGGTACTGGCCTTTAGACTGGACTGCTGGTATCCTGATGACTGAGTTTGGTAATCCGCTAAAGACCCACGGACTGTGAGCAGGACCAGCTGTACACCCAAATGACCACACAGAGAGTAGAATTTATTAATTAACCTAGAGCACAATCCTGGGCAATAGTTACTCCATCCTAAACCTCCAAGCCTGCATAATTTTCTCCCATTCAGATTTTTCCACATTATACTTGCTTTTACTCATATCTTAGGTCTGGTTCATTTCTCCTCCTGGTTCCAAGTTCTCCCTGCTAATCTCTGCTCTCCTCTTCGCCCACTTGCTTCATTCTCCTCCCCTCCAGACAAGGATATCCTGCCCTATTCTCTCCATTGACAATACAGAGAATAAATGGTGGCACGTTTGCATAAAGTTGAGACAGGTGATGCTTATCACAATGAAATGTCCAGATTGAAACCAGATAGTGGGGTAGAGAAATCAGCATTTTAATGAACAAGAGTAAATTGTGTACATTCCACTAAAACATTGTACCAACACAGGATGTAGGTAAAAAAAAAAAAAAAAAAAAAAAAAAAAAAAAAAAAAAAAAAAAAAAAGAAAAGAAAAGAAAAAAGAAAAAAAAAAGAAAAAGAAAAAGAAAAGTAAAAAGTCTAGAGCCCTTTTCTATACAAATCTTCTACCTAAGGTCAGGTGTTGAAAAATCTAAGTCTAGAGGGGATGCCCAATTTGTCTTAGGCACAATGGATAACTTTGTTTCTAATGTAATGGAGGAATCCTGAGGTTTTGAAGGGTTGACAATGTGGTTTAAGGAGGTTGCCAAAATAGTGCTTTTGCTGCTGGGTAGTCTCCTGTCTTGCCCCTAGAGGGGATTTTCTGGTTTTGCTTTGTGGTCTTTATATATCCCATTTTGAAAAAGATTGGAGGAAAAGGTGAAAACTTAGAAGGTTCACTCAATCGCCTGGTGTTGGAAAGGATTTCAGAGATGGCTATCCATCTAGAGAGTTTGTGAATAGAGGTTAAGGGGTTTGGAAAACAAAAGGAGCCAGTGGGAGGAGAACACAGGGTTCAGGGTTGGCATCCAACACAGGGAATTTTCCACACCATGAAAGAGGGATGCAACTAGGCTGGAAGGAAGGCTGCCACCTTACCCTACTCCATGCATTTTCAATGCCAGGTACCCAGAACACCTCCATGAGGCAAGGGGCCAGGAAGAGCAGGAGGCTGTGCAGGTTAATCTGCTTCCTGTCCAGCCAAGTGCAACTCCATAGGAGTTGCCTAGGCGTCCATCAGTGTTCCCAGTTTTTGTGCAGCATATGCCTGTTAATCATGGTGGTGAAGCTTATCATGAGATGACATGGCATCTAGTAGACATAATAGATTTAAAATGTTTATTTATTTATTTTTTTTATTTATAACCTTTTAAAGAGTCTATGTTAAGGGGTTGGATGCATTCTTCTTTCGTTAAACAAATATTAAATAATTGGGCAATGCAAAACAGACTTATTCACCAAGATTGGAAGAGTTTGATATCAGCTGTTCTAGAAGCAGATCAACAATGGCAACGGTTATTGAGGTGGAGGAACAAAGGCATGAAAACCGAACAATGTAACATAACAAAGGGGATAAATGTTGTTAAAGAACAAATGCTTGGTGAAGGTCATTATTCTGATTTACAAGAGCAAATATAGTCTGATAATGTCATACTTGAACAACGTCATGCTGCAGCTGTAAGAGAGTGTGACATAGTTGAGAAGCCAAGGGAGGCGGGTCTTTTACTAAGGTAATACAAGGCGCTGAAGAAGCCTTCACTGAATTCTTGCAGAGATTGACACCCCTTCTCAGTAGAGCTGTACAAGATCCTGAAAACAGAAAGTTGTTGGTAGAGATTTTAGCATTTGAAAATTCAAATGTTGAATGTGAGAGAGCAATTAACCCAGTAAAAGCATGAGGAACCCCAATAGATGAATGCATAAGAGAGACAACTGATATTGGCTCTCAGGAGCATAACACCAATAAAATTAGATGAGCTGTAGCTAGAAATCTCAGATTTCAAAATGTCCATGTTATAATTGGAATGAATTTTGACATTTCCAAAGAAATTGTAAGGTTAGGAATTTCAGAATTCAAAATAGTAGGTACATTGATTCTAAAGTGTCCAAGTGGGTTACATAGTAATGGGAAGAGGGACTGCCTCTGACATAATCTGATTGGCCTGCTCATTGATCACCTCCCCCTGAGGGGGGAGCAGCCTTACCAGGCCACAGTAGAAGACAATGCAGCCACTTTTGATGAGAACTGATAGACTAAGATCAGCAAGGAGAGGAGAATCTCCCCTATCAGTGGACTTGGGGAGTGGCATGCATGCAGAAAGGGAAGGGAGGGTGGGATCGATCTGAAGGGGAGGAGGGAGGGACTTAAGGGGGGATACAAAATGAATAAAGTGTAATTAATAAAAAATTAAAAAAATAAAACGGTATTCATAAGAGAACAAGCAGTTTTTGGCTGCAATGGAATGCAAAAGCTTCCAGGGTTTTGTAGCCTCTGTGGCAAGAGAAAATATTGGTCTAGGGATTGTAAATCCAAAAGAGATATGCAAACTAACCTCTTGCCATCAACAAACAAATGAAGGGGCCTATGTCCTCAATGGCCTACAACAAACAAAGCAAGCCATCTTCATTTGGTCAGCCAGGAGGTACTAGCAGGCAGGATAATCAAAACTAAGTGTTGATGATCTGATGCATGCTATTGAAGATAGTGGAGCTTTGGATCTGGCCATAGATAAGCCTCTTACACTATCCCCAAATGTTAAATGTTACAAGATAATCACTGGTAGTTTTGGTCCTTTGCCTTCAGGAGCAGAGTAGGAATAATCTTCAAAAGAGGGAGATTAATTTTTCAAGGATTTATAGTACATCCAGGTAACATAGATAGGGATTGCAAGGAAGAAATTAAAATCATGGTTTTTAATTTCTTATTTGTATGTGAAAAAGAAGATGCGAATTAATGCAGGGGATAGAATTGCTCAGCTGTTACTGTCTCCTTACATCAAGAGCCAGACTGCTCTAGTACACAGAAAAGGGCTTTTGGAAGTGCTGGAAAACATGTGTTCTGGCTAACAGTGGTTAAAGATCAGAGACCCAAATTAATGGTACAAATGAATGGTGTTGAAATAGAAGGTTTGGCCTATATAGGAGTTGAGGTCAGGATACTTTTCCAAAACTCTTGGAATCCAGATTGGCCACTTCAGAAGGTTTATACATATTTTATAGGAATTGGTGAATTATCACAAATCAGACAAAGTGTCCAATGATTAAATGTGTGGGTCCAGAAGGGGAAACAGGGAAGTTGAGACCTTATGTGGCTGACAAACCATAAATTTATGAGGAAGGTATGATTTACAACAATGTGCTACTCAAATTAATATTCTTGCAACTGCAGATTGCAAATGTAAAAATTGGGTATGAAATGGTAGATGCTGCTGGGGAAGGTATTCATCGAGAACATCACAAGCTGTGTCCTTTGTTCAAACACAGGACATCACAGGAATTGAGTTTTCAAATATATATTAGGGGTCACTGTTAAAATACCAACAGCCTTTTCCATGAAATGGATATCAAAGAGACCTGTGGCAAGAGAAGTGGCCCATAATGAAAGAAAAATTGCAGGCACTTGAACAACTCACACAAGAGCAGCTGGAGGTTCAACATATAGAAGAATCTACCAGTCCTGTTTGTTGTAAAAAAGAAATAAGGAAAATGGAGGATGATAGCAGATTTTAGAGTAATGAATAATTAAAACAATGGGTCCTTTAAAGCCTAGACTTCCTTTACCTTCTTTGTTACCTAGATCATCGTCTATAATAATAATTTACTTGAATGATTGCTTTTTCAGCATACCTTTTCAGCAGGATAGGGAAAGGTTTGCTTTCTCAGTACCTACTGTGAACAATAGCAGTCCAATATATACACCTCTTGAGAATGTTGCCAGGTGAAATGTTAAATAGTCCAACTTTTTGTCAATATTTTGTGCAACAGCTGTTAGAAATACTTCATATAAAATTTCCTCAATCTATCATCTACTCTCACATGGATGCTATCTTTTTTGGCCAATTCTGATGCAGATATTTTAGAGAAAATGTTTAAGGTACCACAAAGAATTCTGCCACGGTGGATGTTACAGATTGCTCCAGAAAAAAAAAAAAAAGAAGACATTCATTTAGGTATTTTTGTATTAAAATAAGTTCAACCACAAAAGTTACATATCCATTGGGACCAATTGAAAACTCTTAATGATTTTCAAAAATTGATGCGAGATATTAACTGGCTGAGGCCTACAACTGGATTGAGTAATTATGAGTTAAGTACTTTGTTTCAAACATTATAAGGAGATTCAAACTTAAGCAGTCCAAGATGGCTAATAGCTGAAGCAGAAAAAGAGCAAATTCTTGTAGAATAACGACAGCAAGATGCATATGTGGATCAAATTGATCCTAAACTTGAGTGTATTTTGGTCATTTTGCCTTCAGCTCATTCTCCTACTGGTCTCATTATGCAAAAGGAAGATAATATTATGGAATGAATTTTCTTAGCACATGAGCAAAGTAAAGAAAATTGAAGATATACATAGAAAAGATTTCTGAATTAATTATAAAAGGTAGAATGAAACTACATCAGTTGTCAAGAACAGACTCAGCTGAAATTGTAGTGCCTCTTATTAATACTGAGATAATGTCATTTTGGCTTATCAGTGTAGACTGGGAAAGAGCTTGTAGTATAGACTGGGAAAGAGCTTGTAGTAACTACTTTGGAGAAATTATTGATGAATATCCTAAAAGCACATACATTCTGTTTTTTTTTTTTTTTTTAAAAAAAAACTAATTAGATTCTACCACATATTGTAAAGAGAACAGCAATCAATTCCAGAGGCACCAACATTGTATAATGATGCAAAGAAGATAGGGATAGTAGGTTATTAAGTCAGACAAAACAAGCAAGGTGATCAAAAGTCCATATACCTCAGTTCAAAAACCAGAACTGTATACAATCGTTATGTTAGTGTTAGATTTGTCTGAATCTCTTAATACAATTACTGATTCCTTATATAATCAGAAAGAGTTGTTTTCCATATAGAGACTACTGAATTTGTTCCTTATAACTCAGAACTAACCTCATTATTTATGTGATTACAAAAGACCATCAGAAGTAGAAGCTATCCACTATATATTACTCCTATTTGGTCTCATACAGGTTTGCAAAGTCTGTTGGCAAAAGGAAATGAGGAAATTGACCAATTACTAATAGGTAATGTATTAGAACCCTCTAAATTTCATTAGAAACATCATGTTAATGGGAAAGGATTAAAGAAAAAAATTCTATCACTTGGCAACAAGACAAAGAAATAATACTAATAAAATGTCCTACATTTTCACTACACAATCAAATTCCTTTACCTACAGGAAGTAACCCATGGGGAATGAAACAAAATCAAATTTGGCAGATGAATATTTTTCATTTTATAGAATTTAGAAAACAAAAGTATATACACCATACCATTGACATATACTTAAGGTTTCAACGGGCAACTACTTTAAGTTCTGAGAAGGCTGATTGTGTAATTGCACTCTTATTAAAAATAATGGCAATTATGTGGTTACATGCACAAATTAAGACTGATAATTCTTCCTCTTATGTATCCAATAAGATGAAACTATTCTTTGTATATTACAGTATAAAGCACACTGCCGTATTCCGCACAATCCTACTGGAAAAGCATTCTTAGAAAGAGCCAATCGTACCTTAAAAGAGATGCTTATAAAGCAAAAAGGAAAAAAAAAAAAAAAAAACCCTAGGGGCAAGCTAAGTAAATGCTTTGTTAACTCTAAATTTTCTTTTCTTTTTATTTTTTTTAAATTATTTTTATTTTTTTATTTTTCTTTATTAATTACACTTTACTCACTTTGTATCCCCCCCCCTGTGGTTCCCTCCCTCCTCCCATCCCAATCCCTCCCTTCCTCCACCCTCTGTATGCATGCCCCTCCCCCAGTCCACTGATAGGGGAGGACTTCTAAATTTTCTTAATGTTGGTGAAAAAGGAGCGAACAGCGAACGCAGCTGAGAGACACTAGGTTATTAAAATAAAAAACCAACTTAAGAACTAATAAACTATAAGGATTTGATAACATTAGAATGGAAACCTACAATAATTCTGAGATGAGAGCATGATACATGCTTGTGTATCTGTAGGGACTGACAAAGTTTGGTTACCACCAATACTTACAGAGATTAGCTCTGACCAGGGAAAACCTCTGATCAGGGGAAACATAGATATTTTCACAAAGCATATAGCCCAGGTGATTCACTCTCACAAACTGCCTCACTTACTGATTGTTCGAAAAATATGACTGCAAATCATCTTCAAAAGGGCTAATCCAAAGGACAGACAACACAGAGACTGGACAGACAACATAGATAATGGGCAGAAAAGATACAGCTAGCTTTCCTGGGACTTGCGCAATATCCCAATCTTTCATAGGGCACACAAAAGATATCTTTACATGACTTCTCCATTCCCAAAAGGAGGGGAGGATTTTTTTTTTTTTTGGTCATTTGATATGTTATTTTATCTTATGGATTAACGTATATTGATTGAAATTTAATGTTATTTTGTGTAAATTTAAGTTATTGTATTGTATGTTGGTAGAAATTTAAGATTATTTTTTGGTAACTAGAGTATATTGATAGAAATATAAGGTTATTTGCGTAACCTTGAAAATTTAAAAACTATTTTGTCTAGTTATTGTATGCTGATGGAAATGTAATGTTATTTTGTTTGACTATTGTTTGATGTAAAGTTATATGTTTCTCATAATTCTCATTGTGTGTAGATTGTTAATGTTAAAGGTAAAAACAAAAAGGGGGATATGAAGTAGAAGTTTCTGGTTTCCTTGAAGACTCACTTTTGTCATGAGATATTTTTTTTTCTACTCTTCTTTTTTTTAACTTTTATTAATTACACTTTATTCATTTTGTATCCCCCCATAAACCCCTCCCTCTTACCCTCACGGTCCCACCCTCCCCCCCTTTCTGCATGCATGCCCCTCCCCAAGTCCACTGATAGGGGAGGTCCTCCTCTCCTTCTTTCTGATCTTAGTCTATCAGTTCTCATCAGAAGTGGCTGCATTGTCAGGATTCTAGGTTATCTCCACGGATAGTCCTTGGTCATGAGATATTTTATTGCAAGCTGGGCATGCGATGTGTTGCTAGAAGTTGTCTTGTGAAAGGGCATATGATGTTTTGCTCTCTCGTGTTAAGGGCATGCCTTTGCCAGCTGAAAACTTCCATGGGTAGACTCTGTGGAGAGGAGATATATAGAGGCCCATGCACAGTGAGACATCAATTTTTGGATTGACATTACTGCACTGATCTTCATGCTTCAACACTTTGACTTTGTATAAATGAACTTTCCAGATACTTCTCTGGGCAATCCAACTGGGTCTTGAGCCTTTCACTGACTTTGTGTTGCTAGTTGGTGTTGGACTGCTGGTATCCTCACAACTGAGTTTGGTAATCCCCTAAAGTCCCATGAACCTTATCATCATGAAGGAAATAAAAGAGGTCTACAGCCCTTTTCCTTACTAACCTCCTATCTAAGGTTGTGGGGAGGGAGTTGGGGGTTCGAGGGAGGTAAAGGTCTTTAAGAACTCTAAATAAAGTAGGTTTGGTGAAAATCTAAGCCTAAAACTTTGTGTCTTATTTTGCTTATGCTTCTGTCTTCCAAAAAAATTGCTACCTACACAACAGCTCTATATTTGAAAGAGCAGATATACATTGCTCTGGAGTAGATTTTTCTTCCTATGGTGTTTATAAGACTACAATTTATGAGTCATCTGATAGACATAGATATTAGTACAAGCTAACCATGATTCAATGGGCTGGAGATATAACTCACTTTAAAAAGGGCTTCATAATACACACAAAATCCCTGAGTTTGATCTCCAGCCTCAAATAAACTTGGCAAAGTGATACACACCTATAATTGCAGTATTCCTCAGGAAATGAAGCAAGAGGATCAAAGGTCAAGATCACAATTGGCCACATAGTGAGACTGAAGCCAATCCAGCCTGAACTACACAAGACTGCCTCACACAAACAAACTCCCTAAAGTGAAATTATCTCTGTCTGAAAGGTATTTACTGATTCCTTAAGCCGTTCAGTTCAGAATAAACTATAGAGAAACAGGAGGAAAGGTATAAGAAAGGGAGGCTAAAACTTGTAAAGAACATAGCACTGGGAAAACAGGAATGAGAGGGATTCCAACTATATCTGAATCCAGATTGAGTCAGAAAGGTTTACTGATGAAATGCCAGAGAATATAAGCAAAAGGGGGGGGGGGATCCAAAGATTGAATAATTGCCGTACAAAACAAATGAACAGGGAAATAAATTTTGTTGTATTTGTAGTAAGGAGAAGAATGGAGGCTATTATTTGAGGAAAGTGGACTACATGAAATTCCTTTGAAAAGTATACTGAGGATCCTATTAGAGGCATAATAAAGAAAATGGAGGAGAAAGGACTGAGAACTACAAAGCTTCTTGAATAAAAGCTCAGAACCACAGATTATAAGACTTGCACGGGAACAAGAGTCAGGAAAACCCATCTTTCCCATGCAATTCCTGAATATCCTGACACCTACTTTTGTGGCTCAGAATGAGTTTAACGCTGAAATCCATAGTTTTACTGATAAAACTTTGAAAATAAAACCACATCTTCACAGATCCTGAAGACCAAATTAAATAATTTCTGTAGACCACTTAGCCAAATATATACACCCCAAGGTCCTCCACAAGGCTACTTGACATTTACTCTGTGTGTGTGTGTGTGTGTGTGTGTGTGTGTGTGTGTCCCATGCACCCATAGGCGTAGGGAGGCCTATATCTCTCAACTATTCTTCCCATTATTTTTGCAACACATTTTCTCACTGAACTTGAACCCAGAGCTTGTTAATTGGACTAGATTAACTGTCCAGGGAGCTCCAGACCTCTGCCTATCTCTGTCTTTCCAGAAAGGATTACAGGCAGACACGATGGCCTAGCTTTTTTTTATTTTTTTTATTTATTACAATTCATTCACTTTGTATCCCAGCTGTACCCCCACTCTCTTCCCCTCCCAATCCTGCCCTCTTCTCTCCCTTTCTCATCTCCTCACATGCCCCTTCCCCAGTCCACTGATAGGGGATGACCTCCTCCCCTTCCATATGACCCTAGTCTCTCAGGTTTCATCAGGACTGTCTTTCATAGTCTTCCTCAGTGTCCTGGTAAGGCTGTGCCCCTCTCAGTGGTTGGTGATCAAAGAGCCACCCACGGCAGCCTAGCTTTTTTACATAGGTGCTTAGGTCAGAACTTAGTTCCTTATATTTGCATTGGAAAAAATTCTTAACTGAGTCACCTCTCCATCCCATTGTTATTTTATAATTTGTAGAAAGCAAGGAATATGTGCCATAGAGCACTGGATGCACATGGAAGATATACCTGCTCAGTGGCAGTTTGCAAGTGAGTTATTTTGCAAATGATATCTGCACTCTGGTTCTCACTGTCATAAGTGAACACAATAATCTTGATTGCAATCTTGCAATGCAATTTGCATATCATCTTTAGAAATATTGAGGTATCCTGCTTGAAAGCAATGACATAATTCTAAATAATGAGGAAAAATGATCTTAAAAGAAATGTTTGCAGTAACTTTCACTATCAATCAACTTGACCTAAAATGCTTCTGCACATCTTCAAACCTTGTAGATGGCTGAGAGTCAGTGAACAAACACACCTCTTCTCATATTGAGGTTCATTTCTCATCACACAAAAGATTTGAAAAACAACCTTCATGCACTGATAAAAAAAATGTGTTTCTTTCCTATATTTTGTCAGGCTTAATCATGATCACTTAAAGAATGAGATAGGATAGGGAAAGAATATCAGTCAGAATCTACCTTTACACATTGGTCTGTATTTGTTTTCAGATTACAGAATAAAGAAGAAAAAGAAAGCTTTCTCACACCTTCTGTGTGTGTTTACACGTATGCAGCAGGATTCACATACATGTGTACAAGATAAAACGCTAGGTGTTGTTGATATCTTTGAGAAGAGGTTTCTCAGTGTCCTGGCGCTTGCCTGGTTGGCTGGAAAAGAGCCCACAAGTCCAGAGCTCCTGGAAAGAATGTCTTTAATACAGTGGTTTTCAACCCTCCTAATGCTGTGAATGTTTAACAGAATTCCTCATGTTGTGGTGACCCCCAACATAAAATTATTTCACTGCTACTTCATAACTATAATTTTACTGTTGTTGTGAATCAAAGTGTAAATATCTCGTATGCAGGATATCTGATATGTGACTCTAAAAGAGTCATCTCCCACAAGTTGAGAACCATCACTTAAGTAAGAACAGGAATATAGTAGGGGATATAAAGCTTTAGACTAAAAACTATTTTCCTGAAAGACCCCAGCCTCACCCTAAGTTAAACATAGCTAACGCCATTTTGTGGGACACCACTGTTTTGTAAAACTCTGAAGGCTAATGGGAAACTGGAAAATTACTAAGAAAACCCAGCTGTGTCACCCACTTGGGATATCTGCAGTCAGGCCGCCCCAGTTGAGCTAAAAACAACTTGTTGTGACCACCCTCATGGGATATCTGTCAGAGACTGCTCCAACTGAGATAGGGAAAAGCAAAATAACAGGTGGTGGGCCACGTCAAGGGGTCATCACGACCATTCTGACCACCCAGTTCCTGGAATCTTGGTGTCTCTGCCAAACTGTGACGCAAATCGTGGTCTTATATAAACGTACCAATCAGCCCCCTGTAACCATGCTTCTCGCTTCTGTACCCACGCTTCTGCTCAAAAACCCTATAAAAACCTCAGCTTTCCGACGAAGGGGCGCGGAAGTCTCCCGAATGACTTTTCGCCCCGGGTACCCGAGTATTCAATAAAAGCCTCTTGCTGTTTGCATCCGAACGCCTGGACTC
>NW_026585504.1:55496649-55526974 GCF_907164565.1 Psammomys obesus | reverse complement strand
GCATAAGGATTTTATTTACAATAAACTACATATATTAAGAACAGCTATGAAACAATTTAAAAAGCCATATGTAAAAGTTATATTCAAAATGTTTAGCTCATTTGTATTTGGTAACCTTGAAGAAAATACTATCAATCCTATCTAGGTATATCTAAAGTTTTGTACCTAAATCATTCTCTATCATAGCTTGTATTTATCAACCTAAAAAAAATCTTTCTAGACCCTAAAATTTTCTTAAAACCCTAGGATTTTCTCAAATCTGACACCACTGAAGCCTAACTGGGAAACTAACACTCTCAAGTCTTCAGTCCCATCAGATACTTGAGAAGGAATAAAATTATTACTTAAATAGGAAGTGCTTCGGTCCCAAGATGCTGTAATGAGTTCATGCTAGCTAACTGGCTTTTTTTTTTCCTGACTGGCTTATGAATCATGAAGGGTGTTTGTTGTTTTGCTTTCTGTCATATTTCTGGATGCTGGCAGTTCAAGAGGAAGGTGTCAGGATGAATAGGCTCTTACCAAACTTCCAAGAATGAGCCCTTGCCTAGCATGCAGTGTACAAAGCCCTGGGCTAAGCCTCCAGCACATTTTAAAAATGGATATAGTGGTGCACACTTGTAATCCCAGTCCTCGAGAAGTGGAAGCAGCAGGATCAGAAGTTGAAAGTTACCCTTTGCTACATAGCCATTTTAAGGCCGATCTTTGCAATATGAGATCCTGTTTCAAAGATGAAATAAAATAAAAAATGAAGTTGTGGTCAGGTCATGTTACATTCTGAAATGGTGAAAAAAATAAGGGTCCTCTTTTGTCTGGGTGTGAATTTTATTCTATTCATGAAGGCTGTACACTTATCATCTAATCACCTCCTAAGATCCAGTTTATTTAATTTTTGTTTGTTTGTTTTGTTTGAAACAGGATTTCTTAGTATAGCACTGAAACTCACTCTGTAGACCAGGGTGGCCTCAAACTTAGAGACATCTGCTTGCCTCTGTGCCTTGAATTAAAGGCATGAACCACAAGCTAGAGTTCTAGGTAAGATTAGATTTTTGTTTTGTTTTGTTTTGTTTTTGTTTTTGTTTTTGTTTTTTAATGGCAGTTTTTTTGGTTAGCATTTCAATGAAAGGACTTGTGGAGGACACAAAACATTTAGTTCCTTACCAAACAAGCGTCAAGGTATTTTTAACAGTGGCTTATGGAGAAGGTACCAGCTCTCATAGCATCTGCTTTTCTGGGGCAAATACAAGGTTACAAAGCTCCCACATACGTAGCTGCTGTGGCTCAGCTCTCTGACACCTGCCAAAAACCAGAACTGTCTGTGAATGCAAAATGCTCTTCACGGGAGGAAACATGAGCACTTATGACAGAGCTGACCAGGAAGAAAGGTAAATCTATATCAGCTGTGATCTCCAAGGGACTTTGACTGTTCAAAACCACATTTGAGAATTCGAGCCTGTCAGAGGGTCTATCTATCTTTCTCAAGAGTAGTGTGGAAACAGCTTTGACAGAAATGAACAAGCACCTCTCTTCATAAAAAAGCATGATTTGCTCACCCTTTGGTTTACAGAATCTACACCTTCTGCTTATATCCTAGGGCTCATGGGTGAATGGAGAACTGTTCTTTTAAAGCTGCCTGGTTCTACTTGTATGACATAGCCAAAATCAGGGAGACAAAGTAGTACAAGGGCAATTGCTAGAGTCTGCATGGATAGAATAGGGAGTTATTATCTATTTGATGTGCACAGATGTTCAGTTTGGAGAGAAGAAATATTCTGGAGGCAAGAGTTAGCTGTAGACCAATGCTACATATCTCTGAACTGAACACTTAAAATAGTAAGCTTTATTTCATACATTTTAGCATAAATGGGGGGGTTGAAATGGGCCAAATATGGTCACCAATAGGCTACAATGGTGTATTAAAAGTTTAGGAGATAGCTAAGCCCATAAAGTACCTGCTATATAGACAGAAGGACCTACTCTCAATGCCTGTTTAAAAAAAAAAAAAGCCAGGCAGAGTGTCATGCTCTTATAATCCCAGTGCCAGGGAGCCTGACAGGGAGATACCTATGGTTAGAGACCCACGTCATAAAACAAGGTGTATATGACTTCTAAAGGATGACACTAAAAATTGACTTCTAACACATACACACAGAGCTAGAAGAACAGAGTCATCAATTATTGATCTGTGTCATATACTTGTTTATGTCATCTATTATTATCATGATAAAACCACAGAGGTGTTTTGTTTTTTTGTTTCTTTTTTGTTTTCATACAAATATTTCTAGCCTGAGCAAAACAATTTGCTAAAACTAATGCAATCTTTGAATGAAAACAAATGGTTGTTTTCATACAAATATTTCTAGCCTGAGGGGAAATATTACTAAAACTAATGCAATCTTTGAATCACAAATGTTTGGATTTCACTGGCAGCTTGTTTATTTTTAGTTATAGATATTGGGAGTCTTTTCACAATCTATGACTCAGTTTATGATTTGTAATAAATGAAAGTGAATACCTCTTAATAAATTCCATGCTAAAGGATGAAAAACGTTGCTGTTTCAGCCTTGAGCGACACTTAGCTCTTCTAAGCTGCTACAGCTAATTCAAATAGTGCACATCTACTCTGGTGCAAGTGTTCTAGCACAGGCTACTCCCACTAGTGGTATTTCTTAGAAGATAAACAGGGAACAAACGCAGCAAATGGACAAAAGGAACAGAGCGAATGGACAAAGGCTTTTAAGGTCTGTAGAAGACCGCAGACCAAGTATGTGAGGACAGTAGAACGGTCTGCCAGAACCACTGCGTGGTCTGCAAGAAGTCTCTTACAGTAGGCTCATGTAATACTGGTAAATTGCCATATGCATTTTTGCTTTTGAGAGTGCACTCTAGGAATGAGAAGACCATCCCTTGTCTTATGTTCCTTGTTTATGTCAAATGCCTTTCAAAAATTTCACCTGGGGCAGGCTGGGCCCCTGTCTCTGCAGTATAGGGAAAAGTAAAATAGTTAACAGCTGAGGAGGAGTATTAAAAATACTACATCATTAAGAACAGGTAGAACCTAAATTATTTACAACAAAGGCTGCTATTGTTTTCCCTCACAGTATGAAAATGATGGCAATTGGCAATGAGAAGCTTGGAGAGAATGGTGTGCTCTGCCCAGGAATCTCTCCATCAGAAACTCCAGCATGGCTGTTTCAACAGGCTGCCCTAGGCATTTCTACTGGATGCTGTAAGCACCTTGTTTGATGATGTTTTGTTGTGTTTCTGCAGCTTCTAACTATCTGCTAGTTGCTAACTGCCTGTTTACTGTTGCTTTCTATATATTCAATAAACTCATGCATTCAAAACTGAAGCTATGGCTATCATAGCTCATTTTCCATACCAAAGCCTTCTCTCAGGATCACTTTGTTCAACAGGGAAGGTGTGTGTGTGTGTGTGTGTGTGTGTGTGTGTGTGTCTACAAAGCCAGAATAATGCTGTTTAAACCTGGGAATAAAAAAAAATCTTTTAACACATATGTTATTCCAAGGTAGAAGAAATCAAGGTTCTCTCTCCTAAGAGACCCATGCTAAGTTCTCAACTTTAAAAGAACCATTGTATAAAGATACTGACATACTCAGAAAATAGAATTCTCAGGGACACTGAATCTTTCCTTGGAGATTCTAGGATGGGAAAACAGGAGCCAGAGCCTCAGCTTCCCACTTTGTCTTTGTTATGATATAAATACTACACTCCTTGAAACAGGTGTAGTATAATGAGGTTTATTGAGCTATGAGGGCAGAGAGAGATAGTAGGAGAAGAGAGAAAGGGGAATGTGTGGGGCACCTCAAGAGAGAAAGTCAGAGAACATGCTTGAGTTGGCAGGCTCTTTTTATCTCTTTTTATCTGTGGCACCTTCTCGGTGGCCACAGGTGATGATATCAAAGGTTGCTCGTCAACCTAGGGACAGGCTGCCTATATGCTAACATGCCTCTATTTAATAAAAAAAATAAGGTATTAGGAAGGGGGTGGCAAAGAGGAAATGAAGATGTTGAACTGCTTCTTATGCAAGACAAGTTAAAGTTCATGTCTCTGACATGAACTCAGTGGCTAGTTCTTTGACAGCCTTCCCTGGATGGGGGAGCAGCCTTGCCAGGCCACAGAGGAAGACAGTGAAGTCTGTCCTCATGATACATGATAAGCTAGGGTCAGATGAAAGTAGAAGAGGACCTCCCCTATCAGTGGACTTGGATAGGGGCATAGGAGAAAATGAGGAAAGAAAGGTGGGATTGGGAGGGGAGGAGAGAGGGGGCTACACCTGGGATACCAAGTGAGTAAACTCTAATATAAAAAATAAAATTAAAAAAAGAATATAATTTAAAGTTCATTGGAAGCATCTCTTAGCCTCCATGCAAGGGATAGAGAAAGAGAGAGAGAGAGAGAGAGAGAGAGAGAGAGAGAACCAGAATGTCTGAAATATACGGTGAAAGGGGAGGGGAATCCCATGACCTAGGAAGTTCAGAGTAGCTGGTGGGTAATTGGCAGCCATACCCTGCAGCAGATAGGGACTGGGAGAATCTGGAAATGTTTGTTC
This sequence comes from Psammomys obesus, assembly GCF_907164565.1. Classification (NCBI taxonomy): domain Eukaryota; kingdom Metazoa; phylum Chordata; class Mammalia; order Rodentia; family Muridae; genus Psammomys; species Psammomys obesus. The sequence goes on along the minus strand of NW_026585504.1, from coordinate 55,522,404 downwards.
TGGGTCTGAAACATATACTATTCCAGCCTTCTGTTAATAATAAATGGGTAAGGGGCAAAAAAATCAAATTGTCTCTGGCTACTTTCTGCTGACCTTAGGGCACCAATAGGGGAGACAAAAGGCTTGAAATGTTGGTCAAGTCTGGGAAGAACAGACTGTTTTGCTGCTGTCCATGATCTGTGAGAACATCTGTAGCTGGGAGGAGAAGTACAGGTCTGGCTTCACAATTTTTGCAAAGTTATACTGAAGCACCTGTGGATATGTGCATTGGTGCTGTCTGGAATGTAAAAACATCTGGGTCTGACAGGTTACTGTACATATACAGGGGCAGAAGACATATAGGTTAGAGAGAAAATTCTTTTTTTAATTTTTTTAATTCTAATTTTATTTTCATTAATTACAGTTTATTCACTTTGTAGCCTCCTCCCCATGCCCTCTCAATCCCACCCTCCCTCTTCTTCTCCTATTCCCCTTCTCCAGCCCAATGATAGGAGAGGTCCTCCTCCTTTTCCATCTGACCCTAGTCTATCAGGTCTCATCAGGGCTGGCTGCAGTGTCTTCCTCTGTGGCCTGGTAAGGCTGCTCCCCCTTCAGGTGGAGGTGGTCAAAGAACCAGCTCATGAGTTCATGTCAGAGATGGTCCCTGTTCCTATTCCTGAGGAATGTTCTTGGACACTGAGCTGCCATAGGAAGCACCTGTGCAGGGGGTCTAGGTTATTTCCACGCATGGTCCTTGTTTGGAGTGTCAGTCTCACAAACTATCTCTGTGCTCAGATTTTTTGGTTCTGTTGCTCTCCTTGTGGAACTCTTGTCCCCTCCAAGTCTTTCTATCTCCCCCTTCTTTCATAAGATTCTCTACACTCTGTGAATCTCAACACCTGCTTTGATACTCTGCTGGGTAGAGTCTTTCAGAGGCCCTCTGTCATAGGCTCTTGTCCTGTTCCCTGTTTTTGCCATTTTCCCTTGTCCATCCCATTGGCCTTTCTGAATAAAGATTAAGCATCTTACCCAAGGTCCTCCTCCTGATTAGCTTCCTTAGGTGTACAGATTTTGGTATGTTTATCCTATATTATATGTTTAATATCCACTTAAAAGTGAGTTTATACCATATGTGTCTTTCTGCTTCTAGGATACCTCACTCAGGTATCTTTCTACTACTCGGCAGTTAAAAACAAGGAAATCATGAAATTTGCAGGCAAATGGTGGGATCTAGAGAAAATTATTTTTAGGTGTGCATTTGAAAATTTTTGGGAGAGGCAGAAATGGAAGGTTTGAAGAGAAGAGAAAAAGCTTAAATATAGGGGACCTCCTTCCATTTATCCAATTGCTGGCAGTAATTAAGAAGGTCCTATTTTGGATCTGACAACTAAGAGATATTGAGGACAGAGTTGCAGAGTTACATAAGCTTAGAAACCCTTAAAGCAGGTACTAGGCATAGGAATCTGAATTTCTCCAGAGGCTATCCCAGAGGGGAACCTAGAGGACTGGGAGAAAAGACTCTTTCCATGGTAGAGTGGAGCCAGTGAGCCATCAAGGCATCCCAGGAGCAAATTTTGACTCAAGGAACTTGGTACAATCTGTTCTAGCAGCTCATCAGCTCTGGCCAGAGGCATAGCTTCATCACACATGGTTTACCTTGTACTAGGAGTTTCAGCAGCATGCAACAGGAGAAAGGAAAGACAACACTGTGCTGGTAGAGGAGATATCTCACCCAAGGGAGAAGAAAGGTTCAGATGTAGTTTGGTGAAAATGGTAGGAAGCATTTACAACCAAAAGGGAAGATTCATCAATCAGCCAGTATTGGGGTCAGGAATGTAACTATCAGGTATACAGAAAGCAAAGAGGGTCCCAGTGGTATGATTTTAACCTATGAGTGGGGAACACAGACTCTGGGAGAGCCTATTGAGTCCCAGAACACATTTGAAACTTTTGGACTCATGGTTTTCGTAGTTGGGGGAGGTGAGTCCTAAAACCAGGGAAATTTGGTCATAAGAAATTTTTAGGTCTTTTTTTATTTTACTGTGATGAAAATGAGTAAAACGGTTTCCAGAAATCATGAGGAAAAGGCATAGGATTGGTCCATTCCATCACTGGGTGTGATCAGGAGGAATTATACTGGTATTAAGAGGCATCTTCCCTCACACTATTGCTCTAAAGTACTTGAGCAACAGCTACATAACGAACCATCCAATGCCCATTAACTGTCAAGAGAACTATTTCAGATTCGATAAGTAAAAGGTCAATGTGATACATATATAATCATGACATGACTGTGAAAATGTTGTTATAGTAATAGTATCCTGGCATCCTTAGTTTTTTTTGTCATATAGATGAACATAAGACATGGGAGAAAACTAGGCCAGTATCCCCAAATCTTATTTTCATATGGAACTACAAAATTGATCACCAGAGAAAAAAGCAGCAGCAGTCAGAAACTAAGGCAACTGACTGTAGTCATAGTTAATACTGATTGTGAACCCGAGAACTGCTGGAAGACTATCAAGGCACCTCAGTATAAATGTCCAGGAAGATATTTCCAGAAGTAGAAGTTTGAACGTTCTGACATAAACAATGGTTAATTCCTAAGGCACAGCATGAAGTGATTCACCTTATCCCTGTGCAGTTCTGAAAGTCTCTTCTCTATGGCAGCCATCAGGTGGTTTTTGCCATGCTCCCTCCTTAATCACTCTGCTTTGACACTGCTTAGAATATTTAGCACACCAACATTCCGTTTAAAAACTTTTGTGAGTTGTGAGAGTCTACCTATAAATGCATTTACTTGGATTACAAGTGTCACTGTTCTCATGCAAAGGTTTTCATACAACTTAGATTACAAGCCCACATTTAGAGGAGGAGTAAGTTAGAAAGGTACACATTACCACAATGAAAAACGTACAATCATCTTACACAATGATGAGAATGTTGTGACTAGACCTGATGAAAATTTTATTTCGTTGAGAAAAAAACATGATATTTGGCAGATAGACTAAGCCATTCCATGCTGTGTCTGTTCTCCAAGACACTATGACACACGTGGTAATATACTGTATCTGGCAGATATAATGAAATTAAAAGTGAGCAAAGAGTCCGATATTGTAGTCTTGGTATTTCCCACCACCTAAAATGATGACAGCAATGAGTGAACTCCTTAATACCATTTCTCAGAATGATATGGGGTTGTGTCTGTCTTTGCATTAGAGATGATTTTTTATATTCATCTGGAGAATCAACAATTGCCCTTTCCTGTATCATTATGGCAGCAGTCTTTTCCTTAGCTGTGAGCTTGTGATGCTGGCTTTAAAACTTAACTTTTGCTGTATGATGCCATACGAACAGCACAGTGGCAATGTGTCCATTCGTGATGTCCTCCCATCTCAAGGCTGCATCATGGATTGTAGGCTCTTTCTCCTATAAACCACATTTCATGAGGGCAGCTATTGTCACCTCACTTTTCTGACACAACCGCTGCCAATCCACCAGGACTAATTATTTTCTCTGTTCCTAACTCCATTGAAAGCTCTGGTTTTTTTCCATGGTCCTTTATGTACATAGTTTGAACATCATATGATTACATTAAGCAGCTCTTTTGTGTAGTGCATATATTTAATACTTGCATGAAGAATACTTGTCTATTTTACATTCTTAGATACCATTCATTCTTCATGAACTTTTCTGACCTCAGCTTTATACGTTCTGAAATCTGTTTGTCATATTTTCTGTTAATTTCTGTGTTCCTAGAATCATTTTCAGACCCTCTTTACTTACTTCTGATTTGTTAAGCATTTCAGCATGATTTCCTCTAGTACTTTTAGTATTTCAAGTCTTCCAGAAAGGCCTCTGGAATATTTTGTGCTTAATTTTGTATAGGTTGGGAAACGTGTATCTAATATTACTCTTCAGCACTTGGACAATTATTTTCCCAACATAAAATGTTCAAAGGGTCCCTCTTTTCCTTGGCTCCTCTTTGATATATTTTTCTTACATTACTTCCCTGCTGTGTGTTTATTTCTGGGTTCTCTGTTCAGTTCAATGTTCTCCATGTTTCTTCATGTGTAGGATTCTTCTGTATAATTGAGGTCCTGTGGTAAGCCTAGGAGAATTCTTTCTTGTGTTTAATTTTGATGTTTGTGATTATCCAATATGTATAGACTGTTTCCATTTCTATTTTTTGTAAAAAAGAGTATTTTGATGTTGTGGATTGCTTCTTATTTTCTATTGGTAATGTTATTTGTCAGTCAGAGTTTGTGGAAGCCAATTTCTTTGTAAACTATTATTTTTCATTTTTTTCCAAAGTACCTTAAAATTTTCTTTATATCCATGGTGGTCTGATAATGTAATCTTCTTGTATATTTCAATCTTCTGTGTCTGTTGAGACTTGATTTGTGATTGACTATACTGTCAATTTTGGAGAAGATCCCAAGATGAGAAGACATACTGTTGTGTTTGGGCGAAATGTTCTGTAGCTATCTAATAGAGGTTAGGCAAGGAGAGATGACAATTAGCTAGGACCTTGGATTGTGCCAATATATGATCAAGAACTTTGCCTCTGGGTGGGCACCCTTGGATGGGTTCCTGGAAATGCAGAGATGAAGACTGCTGCCATGTTAGCCCGATGTTTCCTCCAAGCAAGCAGGGTAGTTTTCCCTGGGTTGGCAAGATTGAGAAAAGAAGAGCTGACAGAGTTTTCTCAGTTGTGCAGGGGTGAGCAGAGGTTCCAACAATAACAACAACAAACCAAAAAAATAAAGCAGTCACATTCAGAACCAAAACCAGACAGCAGAGATGAGATCTAGCAGAGATGTGAAAACTACCTTTGACTGCAGGGCACCCTGTGGATTGACCTTTGAAATTCACCAGAGAGCAGTACAATGGGGGAACTACAGCCCATCCGAGGTGTGGGGCTGGGATACAGGCAGATTGGACATAAATTTCTGTGCTGCTTCGAAGGATTCTCCCCCAAAATTCTATTGTATCTGCCCACTAGGTAAACTTAGGTAGTATGAACTGGGGTTTACCAGGATATTTTTCTTTTCTTCGTTCATCTCATTGGTGCTAAGAATAATAATCTGGCAGAGTTTGCATTATCTCTTGTTTGAACACCTTGTTCTTATGTTATTGTGTCAATTACAAAAAAAAAGGAATTTAAATGATCCATGTTTTCTAATTCCTCTGTCCCAGAAGCAGAAAGACACACACGGTATATACTCACTTATGAGTGGATACTAGAACTATAAGATAAGATAAACATACTAAAATCTATACACCTAAAGAAGCTAAACAAGAAGGAGGTCCCAGGGTAAGATGATCAATTCTTACTCGGAAAGACAAATAGGATGGACATTGGAAGTAGGAGAAAAAGAGAAGCAGCACAGGAGCCTACCATAGTGGGCCTCTGAAACACTCTACATAGCAGTGTATCAAAGGAGATGCTGAGACACATAACCAAACTTTGGGCAGATTACAGGGAATCATATGAAAGAAGAGGGAGTTAGTAAGACCTGGAGAGAACAGTAAATCCACAAGGACCAAATATATCTGGGCACAGAGGCTTGTCTGAGACTGTTTCTTCAGCCAAGGACTGTGCATGGATATAACCTAGAACCCCTGCTCGGATGTAGCCCAAGGCAGCTCAGTATCCAAATGCCTTCCCTAGTAAGAGGAACAGAGACTGTCTCTGATATGAACTCAGTGGCTGGCTCTTTGACCTCCTCAACTCCCATGGGAGGAGCAGCCTAGCTAGACCACAGAGGAGGACACTGCATCCAGTCCTGGTGAGACCTGATAAGATAGGGTCAGATAGAAGGGGAGGAGGACCCCCCCCCCATCAGTGGACTTAGAGAGGAACAGAGAAGAGATGAGGGAGGGAGAGTGGGATTGGGAGAAGATGAGGGAGGGAGCTACAGCTGGGAAACAAAGTAAATAAACTGTAACTAATATAAAAAATAAAAGTGGAATTAAAAAAAGAAAAGAAAACCATGGAGTTGACCTGGTCTAGCTCCACTGAGAGACATGCATGTTAGGATTTTCAGGTTCGAATCCACAGATTCTGTGAAACTGTACGCTTTTCAGTGCCTAGAAAGTCAAGGCACTCCCTCAGGCAGGGAAGTGATCAAGCCATTTTGGGTTCCTCTGTATGTTCCATTAGAAGTCAAGGCAGCATGGAAGCTTGACAGGACAATTGGTTTTGAACATAAATCTTGTGTACTATAAAAAGTTTGCAAATACTGTATTCTGACTCCTACAATGTACTGATACTGGTAATTGTGACCATATTCTGTTTCTGATAAGTGTATAAAAAGTCTAATTGTTCTCCATAAAATTGTCACAGTCTTAGTCTTGCTATGGCTCCTCCAATCCAAACCTGGATTAATTTTGCACCTGCCACATCAGGTAACCTTGGCCTGGCAAGTAAGTGTAGGCACTTCTTTATCCAAGACAGTGGCCTTTGCCCCTAGGACCAGGCATACCTTTATCCAAAACAACTCAAATGTCATGTGAATACAAATGTCAAAATTTATTATAATCGAGCTGCTAGTGATAGATCAGGACCACAAAACAGACTTGGGAGCTGAACTGTGAACCAGCACCAGAATGATACAGAGCCTTAAACTTGAAAATGATGAACATCTGGGCCAAGTTACAGGAATATTTTTCCACCAATCAGCATATAGGGATAGCAGCTTTCCTTATGTGAATGATCTGTGTCAACTGACACATAATGGAGGTTTTACAGTCTGACCAATCAAATTCATTTGCTCTTTTGTATTAGGAACATTCATTATATTTTGGGGAACAAAAGGTGAATAATGGAAGCTGTGGTTAAGAACAGTCATTATGGTTTTGGGAACAAAAGATGAATAATGAAGCTGGTCAGCTATTAGGAAATCTGCAGCTCAGCTAGCGACTGGGACCTTGAACTTAGTTTCACCCTATGCTAAAAATGGAATCTGAAAACAAATGGTAGTACTCAGGACACATTTCTTTTTCTTATTCCCAAGTTTCTTTTGCTTGTTCTCAATAAATGGTTCTTCACACAATGGAGAGCATAGGCCAGGTTGTCTATTTTGTATCTATGACAGATGTAGAAATCACCCCCTAAGCAGCCTATGTAGATAGCAGATGCTCCACAAATGAGGCTAGCTCCCCTTGATTTTGGTGATAAAATGCCCAGTTTCCCATGTGCTCTTACTGTTATAAGTCCTTTGTGAACCTTCACGGCATGTTTCACTGAATACTATCTGATAAAATTTACTGACATCATTTCAAATAGTTTTCATGTAAACAGGTTGTTGAGGTTGTTTTGGAGCCAAATTTATCCAAAATGGCTTCTTCCATGGGGCCTTAATGTCCATGGACATGAGTGATATCTGATATTGTGGAACCTGAGTGTGAACTGCCATTAGATATATTCTCCAACACATGATTTTTACTTAGATTGTGATCCTCAGATGCAGAGCCTCTGGGAAGACAGTGTCCAAAGTCCCTCCAGTAGAAAGGATCCACCTAGGAAAAAAAAATCATGAATACACACTTGTGCTCTCTCTTGGCTACAGCCATAAATGCAGCTAGAATACATAGGTCCGCATTTCATATGCTGATCAGCATGGCACTTGAAAATCTGCACTGTTCGGGTGTAGAGCAGAACAAAGATGTTGACTTTGATTTCTTTTTTCTCCTGGACATTCATGTTCTTATAGACAGTTTCATCCATTCCAGGTGTTTTGGAGATTGAAGCAAAAAGAAGAAAATGATGGGGATGCCAGGAAAGGCTTATCTTCTCTCTTAGAGCAATAATGTGACCCATAGAAAATTAGTATTTCAATTACATTCTGGATATACAGTACTTTTATATTTTCCATGGATATGCTATCCTTAATACTTTAGGAGCTTTCTCAGTATGGAAGAAGAAATGTGGTGAGTCCTCTGTCCTGTTCTCCCAGCCTCAATACCTAGAAACAACCCCAAAGGGCTAATATCCAGAATATATTAAAGCTATAATCTTAAGTTATGCAATTTTCCATGTCACAGGGCCAGAAAATGTATTATGTATCATTTGCTGAAAGCATCAAACACAGAGGATAAAAGCAACCTCCTAAAATGAATATGCCTTTATGGATACTGGTTGATAAACAGGGATGTTCAAAAGTGTTTGTTATCTTGATTAGTTGGGATCAGTTGGAGCCAGTGACCTAATGTCTTCTAAAACTCTCTTAAAGATTCCTGTTAGAGTATCACATTTTTTTTTCCTCTTGTGTGATGCTTTCCTTTCTGCTCAATAAAAACAGAACAGCTTTTTGTTAGGGACATAAAGCCACATACTGACAGACACACAAAAACAACAGACAGACACATTCAGAGTATACAGACAAACACATGCACAGAGACATATGACAGGCACACAGGGACAGATCCACAAGATAGTATTCAGACAGGCACAGATTCAAACTCATGCCACAGACAGACAAAGGATAGAAGGTACAGGGAGCATAAAGCAGAGAATTTAAATTTGGACTGGCTCTTGTTAAATGACTCAAAGGGTAAAGGCTTTCTTTTCTTTTTTAACTCAGATACATTCTTAGTCACTAATGTGTTTAATCAACTCACATAGGCAGACTCAATTAGCTTGTAATGTTTTTGTTGGCATAAGCTAGGAAACAATAAAATGTTCCGCAGTGTGAAACAAGCAGCCCTACCATCTGAAATGTAGCCACAAAGTCAGAACCCCATGCTTTAAGAAAAGACCCCAAGCCCTGGACATCCTTCTTTGTCTGAGCTCTCACCTCCCTGCAGAGCTGGGATTCTGTTTAACCCGTCATGATTCTGACAGCACAGTCTGAACCAGAGAGCCCACCAGAGAATTCTAGTCTTCATTGTCAACATCTGTTTCTTAGGTAGAATCTCTAAGGAGATTTCAATGATTCTGGAGTCCCTTTTTCCCAGCCTTTGCTGATGTGCATACAGAGATTTGTAGAGGACAATCAGGAAACCATTTCTGACCAAATAGCCAAACAGTGTCATATTTATCATAGTTCTATTTCTGGGGTAATTTTTTTTTTTCAGAAAACCTAGAAAGTTTCCAAAGTGGTTGCTCTAGTTCACACTCCCACAATAGTGTAAAATATTGTCACTTTCCTTAAATTTATGTCAGAATATATTTATTCTAATAATGGCTATTCTTACTGGGATGAAATGGATTAATAAGGGAGATTTAGTCTGTATGTCCCTAAGAGGTGTGCTGGACTTGGTGTTAACAGGACTTGAGACATACCCACGCTAAGTTCACAGCCTAATCAGCAGACAGGAGCGTAAAGCACAGCTGCTGCCTTCTGACTTTAAAAGCCTCCAGACAACTACGTTGGAAACTCTAAAAGAAATGGTAGACCACCCCGATTCATACCACATAGCAAAATTACACCAACATGAAATAAACGAATAAGTATCAACAACCACCGTGAAGCAATAATAAATGCGTACCCCTTAAAAAACAAACAAACAAACAAAAAATGAGAGGCAGTTTGATTCATCACAGAATTCTGTCAAAACTAGCCCTTAGGTTCTGTTTCTCGGTTGCCCAGGAACCTATGATGTCATCACGGGTCACTTGCCAGGTGTGGTGGGTGCACCTGGCAGTCGGACACACCTGGCAGTTGGGGTTCAATTGTGCAGGAGCTCAGCTGTGCCTCTTAGCTCTCTCTCTTGTGCCCTCTGGTTCTTGCTCTCTGGTTCTCTCCTGCTCTCTCTGCTTTCTCTGTCCTGTGTGCCCTCCACTCTCCCTATCGTGTCTCTCTCTCCTTCCCTTTCTCCATCCAATAAACGTCTTTCACACAGTATCTGTTATGCACATCATCTCTAAAATAACATAAATCCCAACAGCAGCCACTGGAGAAATCCCCCTATAATGAGTCACCCGGTGTTGAGACCCTTTCCTGGCCTCCCCTCTACCCCCGCCCAGTTGGAGCTGTGTCACCCACACATTCGTGTGTCCAGGAGGGAGGTCAGGGGACCCTGGGAGCACAGGGCAGGCCAGAGACCCACATGACTGCACCTCTCTCTCCACAATCCTCTCTCTCTCTCTCTCTCTCTCTCTCTCTCTCACACACACACACACATGTATAGGGTCTCCTCCCCACACACAGTGGGGCAGGATCTCCACCCTGTTTACCTATCAGCTTGAGAAGCCTCAGGACTCCTGACAGGAGTCATGTAACCTCCTTGGGCAACTGCCCAATCTCAACTGAGGCCACTGTATCCTCAAAGGCACCTAGTGGTTTGGGCTAGTTTGAACAAGTTTGAAGAGCCCCTAGCCCCTGACCAGGACCCTCAGCCAATTCCTAGTATATTCCTACCCTTGCCTCTGACCAGTGCCAATCAGAGTAAAGTTGTTCCTGGAACTCCCTGAGTTGGCCTTGAATCGGGCTTGTGGGCACAGAGCCTTCCATAGGGTCAGGCCCCCTTTGCCACCCTCCCTCATCCCTCTAGTAGAACACTCTAGCACTGTCTGCTCTGTGTAGTCTGATGTTCCTGCCCCTCAGTATCCGCTCCCCCACACTGCCTCAGTGTCCCTCCCTCCACACCTTCCATAATCCATTGCTGCCTCAGTATCCTGTCCTGCTACCTCAGTACATCTCTAGCTCTGTCAGTGTCCCTTCCCCCACCTCAGTATGTCTCCCCACCTCCAGTGCCTGCCTTGGTGTCCCTCCCCACTGTCCCACTTCTTCAGCGTACCCCCCCAGCCTCGGTGCTGTCCTCACCCTTTCCTCCCACAGCAGCAGTATTCCCCTTCCTACCCCTACCCCTGCCTCTATCCCCCATCACTCCCACCCCCTGCTCTGCCTCAGTGTCCCCTTCCTTCTGCCTTGATCCTCCCCACCCCACTGTTTCACTATCCTGTGTTACAGCCCCCTAGGTGTGTCCCTCCCTGGCTGAGTGCCCCCCAGTTCCCTCAGTTTCCCCTCCTGACAGCCTCAGTGTCCTGTCTAATCTTGCATGGATGTCCCCTCTTCCACCCCACCCATTGCCATCCTCCAGCTGCCTCAGTTTCCCCCTCTTCATCTCACACCGGGCTCCTCAGGTCTGAGAACTGAGAACTGAGAACTGAGAACTGAATGCTGAGCTGGTCAGAGACTGTGCGACACCCCTGGTGGCAGTAGAGGGTAGCTGGGAGGACATGGTGTGGGGAACTTGGAGAGGAGGGTGGGGATACTGGGCAGAGCAGGCTGACATTACCTCTCAGCACATAAGAATGCCTTGACCTGCACTGGGCATGCAGTAAACACCAACTGTGTGCATGACCATATCCTGTGTGTGACATCACGGTGGCCACGCCCCCTGCAGGGTCTAGGCAGGATCACTCAGGGAGTCAGTCCTTGTCCTGCATCAGCTGTGAAGACCTGCAGAGGGGGTGAAGGTCAGTGACTGAAAGGAGAGGGTAAGGGGTCATATGGGGGTGAGGGGAAGGTCAGTGACTGAGGGGTAAGGGTCACATGGGGGAGTGAGGGGTCACAGGAAAGAGTGAGGGGTCACATGAAGGAGTTAGAGGACACATGGGAGGAGTGAGGGGTCATATTGGCTGAGTGAAGAGTCACATGGCAAGGGACTCAGGAACCCAGGGGGGTCACAAAGGGAAACTAAGGCAGAGTGTGGAAGTGTCTGAGGCAGAGAGGTCCCCAAGGATGAGAAAGGCCTAGAACCCAGCCCTGTCCAGACAGAAGTGGGTTCACCGGGTCAGGGGCCTCCTGCCTCAATTTCCCCTCTGATACATCCCTGAGGTGTGTGCCCAATCCCTGTGACTGTCCTGTGGGTGTGCTGGTCCCCCCACTCCATGGACTGCGCTGAAGACTGGATGTCGCTGCTGAGCCCACAGCTGTGGGACATCCCTCTGCACCAGCTGTCCATCCCAGGTGAGTGCTGGACAAGTCGGCGGCTGTGCAACTGGTGCCCTGTGACGTCCCTGTGAGCCTTCCACTGTCAAGACCCAGAAGGAAGGAGAGGGATCTGCACAGGACTGGGCCACAAGGTGGTTGTCACAGTGAGCTCACGTGCAAGATTCAACGTCTGTGTCCTGGAATCTCAGGGTCTCCATCAGAGTCCAAAGGACTCTCATGGGGCCTGTTCAGTGTGTGTGTGTGCTTGTGTGTGGTTGGGAGGTTGTGGGCCGTCGGGGTGGGTGCAAGCTGTGGGAGAGCAGCTGTCAATCAGTGTCAAGGACCCAGCAGGTCCCCACAGTGGGAGGACAGCAGCCTCTCCCCCTCCCCTGCCTGTCAATCACACAGAGGGAGGGCCTGGGACCTGTGTGGGGTTCTGTGGGGAAACTGAGGGAGGGATATAATGACTGTCCTGGCAGGGTTAGGACACCCCCTGGGCTCCTTGGCTGACCATTACCAATGATGTGCCTGTTCCTGGTACATATGGGTGATAACACTCATGTGTCTGTTGGAGACTGAGCAACACACACAGGTGTCTGTGGGAGCTTGGCCTGTGACCTCCACATGTCCGTGGCCACACGTGGGTGCTGACTTGTATGCTTGCGTGTAAACAGTGACGTGCATGTCCCTTGGGGCGAGAGTGGGTAACGTGCGGGTCTCTGTGGTGCAAGCGTGGGTGATATGTGATAAGTAAGTATGTGGTCAGGGATGCATGTTTCTGTTGGAGCAAGAACTGGTGAGGTTCTCACGTCTGTGGGTGTCCCGTGTGTATTCGTGGGAGCGATCATGGGTGACTCCGCGCAAGTGAGCGTGGGCGGTGACATGCGTGTTATATGGGCATGTGTAGGCTGTGGTAACGGGACTCCGTTGTTTTCCATGGCCGCGGATGCCCGTGATCCTGCAGGCAGCCATGACACGATGACGTACTGCCTGAGCAGGGAGTTCCCAATCTCCCGTGAGCGCTCCAGGATGCTGCACCTGCTGGGTAGGTTCGCGCCCTGCATCACATGGCCTGTGGTGCTGAGGTGGTCGGTCACGCAGGTGAGTCCAGGGGAGGGAAAGCCCCTTCCTGTAGACGAAGAATAGGAGCCAGCCGGGGGACAGGGTGGGGGACCACGTGGTGTAGCAGGGGTCAGGGTGAGTCAACCCCCACTCCCCATACAGACCCCTCTACCTGCTTGGTCACTTGGTCCAACACATGCCCTGCAGACCCTGGATGTGACAAAGCAGCTGGACACCGGTGTGCGGTACCTGGACCTGCGCATCGCACATGCGCCCTGCGGGTCAGCGAAGAATCTGCGCTTCGTGCACATGATGTACAGCTCGGCGCTGGTGGAGGTGAGTGGGCATGCGGGGTGCTATTGCTGTCCATGGTGGTGTAGGTATTGCGAACCCACGTGATCTTACAGCATGTCCCTCCCTCCTGGAATTGAGGAAGGGCTTAGGGTAGAGGGAGGAGCAACTGACTGAGTGGTGACATAAGCCCGCAGGGTGACTTCATCCTGTGACGTCAGCCAGCCTGTGGTGTGAGCCTCTGACATTTTCCCGGGTGGGGGTAGATGGAGACTTAGGGTTCGGGGGCCTGGTGGTGACATCAGCCCTTGACAAGAGCCCATGACACATCCTGAGTTATGGCCCATGATGACATGGTCCAGTGACACGGCCTGTGATGCCCCAGGACACCCTCACGGAGATCTGCGAGTGGCTGGAGTCGCATCCACGAGAGGTCGTGATCCTGGCCTGCAGGGACTTCGAGGGGATGACGCCCGAGCTGCACGAGTACCTCGTGGGGTGCATCAAGAACATCTTCGGGGATGCGCTGTGTCCAAGAGGGGTGGGGACAGGCGTGGGCTCGAGGATGTTTAGGGGTGTAGGGGGGTGAGCATGGGCTTACGGGAGGGGGAGGGCTTGGGCTCCAAGGGAGAGGAAAGCATGGGGTTGGGGATGGGGAAGCGCAATGGGTGGGGCAGGGAGGGGCGTGGGCTCTTTTGTTGGGACAGGCATGGGAGGCAGCCCCATACTCCCACTCCCTCACCTTCCGCAGCTCCTTGCAACCCTTGCACCCTGCCTGTGCCACCCCCACCCCGCCCTCACGTGCCCTCCTCCTCATGCAGGACATCCCCACGCTGCGGCAGCTGTGGGCGTGCGAGCAGCAAGTGATCGTGTCCTATGAGGACGAGGCCACAGTGAGCCGCCACGAGCAGCTGTGGCCGGGGATCCCGTACTGGTGGGCGAACAAGCAGGACACGCAGGACCTGCTGCACTACCTGGACACCATGAAGGGCTGCGGCCGCCCAGGTGCCACGCGGGAATTCGTAGGGGTGTGCTGGGGAGGGTGTCCTGTCAGTCACGTGGGGCAGGTTGGGTCGTCATTTTCTTGTCAGTCACGCATGGGGCCAGGCTGCGCTGACCAGGTGCCTCGCAGAAGGGTTTAGGGGTAGGGTGGCTGCAGTCAATGACTCGGATCAGGTCTGGACATTAAACTGACAGTCACGCGGGAGGCGGCGGAACATCAATGACATAGGACAGGGCAGGATTCTGGGGGACAATGCCATTCTCACATTCCAGTGGTTTATGCTGAGAGTGTGTGTCTCTGTGAGCAGCTGCGGAAGTTACCCTGTCAATCATATAGCACAGGGAGGGACATCATCCTGTCAATCACATGGGATAGGACAGGACATCTGTGATCTGTGGGGCAGACACCCTGTCATATGGTGACTCTAGACACTGATGTGAGGGTGTCTGCTGACATCACCCCACGTCTCAAGCTGGTTATGACGCCACGACCCCCCATCGTTCCAGGTGGCCTGTTTGTGGCGGGCACGAATCTCACGGAGAACCCAAGCTATGTGCTCTCCCACCCATCCGGGTCAGTAGAGAAGATGACTTTGCAGGCCCTTCCTGCCCTGACCAACTGGGTGTGTGCACAGCTTCCGGGGCAGGAGTCCTACTGTACCAACATCATCGCAGGTGACTTTGTGGGAGCCAGCAGTTTCGTGAGCGATGTCATAGCGTTGAACAGGAAGCTCCTGCCGCCCTGACAACCTGGCCCCACCCTAACAGGGACCTCTGACACCTGCTGGCTCTGGTATCCAAGGAGCCTCTGCCTGCCAGTCACTTCCGATCACTTCCCACAGCAGAGACTCAGGGAAGCATAGTCAGAACCCTGAGGTCATGAGACTTGCCACATGCTGCCCACATCACTGGCGCCCTCCTTCATTAAACTATTCCAAAGCTAACCTGAGTACAAGAACGTTTGCCCACTTGGGACCTTACTTTTGTGCAAGGCAGTGAGTATGGATCTCTTTGCATTTTTCTACATGTAGATATCCAGTCAAACCACCACCATTTGTTGAAGATGTTTATTTTTCTATTATATTGTTTTGGCATCGTTGTCAAAAAACAGCTGTGCGTAAGTGTGTGTGTTTATTTCTGGGTCTTCTCTTCGAGTCCAATGATCCAAGCTGTTCCGAAAGTGCCAGTACCATACAGGTTTTATTGCTGTTGCCCTATAAGGAATGGCGATACCTCCAGCAGATCTTTTATGGTAGAGGACAGTTTTAGCAGTTCTGGGTTTCTTGTTATTCCATATGAAGTTGAGATGTTCTTCTTTCAAGGTCTACACAAGTGATGTGACATGTGGCCTCAGGTTTCACTTCAATGTTGCAAAGCGTACACTCTCCCACTCCTGGTGGACTCCTCTCTCCTCCCTTTCCTTTGCTTAGCCCTCCCTCCCACTCCCCTCTGTCCTACCATTAGGGGTGACATGGGTGGGGTCATGTATAAAGGGCATGAGAAAGAGGAAGCCACAGAGCAGGAAAGGCTACAACGATCAGGTGATGGCATTCCCACAGTGGGGTCCTGCCCATCACACCCACCCCATGACCCTGAATGTCCACAACCACTTCCTGCAGGTGGCCTTCATCACCCAACCCCAGTGCCCCTACCCCCTCTCCCTCCATGTGATGCTGACAGTCTACACTCACATTCCCAGGTGACACGGACCTCCCCCAAACCCCTCTCCACTGCCCATCCTAGACTATAACCCTGAGAGTGGACACAGTGCAAGTCCTGTTTTATTGAGCAGCTGTCAGTCAGTGTGGGAGGCAGAAAGTGGCGGGGCTCCAGGATGGCCCACACCCTCCCACTAGCAGCTGTCAGTCAGTTCAGGAAGGAGAGGAGAGCGGAGCTATGTGCTGTGCGTAGCCTAAACCCTCCCACCAGCTGGGTCCACTTCTGGTCCACTTAGGCCAGCTTGTCACTTAAAGAACACCAGGGAACAACTTCCGGAACCTGCAGAGGGCAGCCTGGCTGATGATGACGGTCAGCTGGGCCGTGCACTCATCGGGCATCTCTTCTAGCTGCTGCACCGTGGCCTCTGCATACAGCCAGCTGTGGGGAGACAGGTGCAAACTGAGACACACAGATGCACACTGGAGGGGTACACACAGGTGCACGCTTTGGGAAAACAAGTGCACACTGTGACCCACAGATGCATGCTGGGACCCACAGGTGCATTCTGGTACCCACAGGTACAAGTTGGGTGCATATGGGGGTTGACACACAGGTACATGCTGGGAAGGAGGGGCAGGGAAGCACAGGTACACAACTCACCTCAGCTCTACCCCACCTAACGGCACTTGGAGGGTGACAACTGTCCGGCCAGTGGCCTGTAGCACCAAGCCCTCCAGTGCCTCCTTCAGCTCATCTAGGCCAAGTCCCGAGGTAGCAGACACAGTCAGTGCACCTGACACCGTGGGTTGGTACCTGGGGGGGGGGCATCAAGAAAAGGGACAGGTATAGGGGGGACACAGGTGTGTGTGGGCAGTTGGGGGGACAGAGACACAGGTGCTGGGGGACACGTGTGGGAATTACAGGACATGCAAATGCATGTAGCAGGTGGGGGTGGACAGGTGTAGGGAAGAAAAAGGTTGGAAAGACACAGGTGTGGAGGGAATACAGGAGGAGGGACACAGATGGGGGAGACACAGGTGGAGAGACATAGGTCAGGGAGGACACAAGTAGGAGACAGACAGTTGTGGGACACAGGTGGGGCAGACACAGGTCCAGGACAGACAAAGGTTGGGGATACACAGGTATGGGGGGACACAAGTTGGGGAACACAGTTGTGGGGAAAAACAACTGTGGGGGAGACAGGTGTAAGACATAGATGTGACACAAATGTCAGTGGGGACAGGTGTGAGGAAGACAGGTGTGAGGAAGACAGGCGTGGAGGAGACAGGTGTGGGGGAGATACAGGTGGTAGGGACAGAGGTGTGGGGGAAGTATGCACAGCTGAACAGGGGAACACAGGTGGAGGGGACATAGGAGGGGGAAACAGTGGGGGAGCACAAGTGTGTGGGACCGGTTGGGGAGACACACTGGGGGACACAGATGTGGGGAGACATGGGGGTGACAGGTGTGGGGAGACACAGGTGGGGGATATGGCTGCGGACACAGCCCCCACTCACCCTGGCACCAGGTCCACCTTATTGTGAACCTCGAGAACAGTGTCCAGCAGGGCAGGAGGCAGGCGCAGGCCCTGGAGTGTGGACAGGACAGTTTCCTTCTGCAGCTCAGTGTCCGGGTGTGCCACATCCCTCACATGCACAACCACATCCTGGGGGAAAGGGGCCACAGAAGGTAACTGAGGTGTGATCCGAAAGGGCAGATGGGGCAGGCCTGTGAGGACAACATCCCCCAGCCGGGACACGTGTGACCACACCTACTGAGTGAGCCACGTCCCCCAGCGTGGCAGAGAAGGCCTGCATGAGCCCATGCGGTAGCCGGGACAGGAAGCCCACAGTGTCCATGTACAACACGGGCACTCGGGATGGCAGCCACCCCGCATGGGCGGTCACATCCAGAGTTGCGAACAGCTGGTCTCGTGGCTGCAGGGCAGCGTCCCCAGTCAGCGCCTTGATAAGCGTGGTCTTCCCTGTAGTGGGAGGACAAGCATGCAGGGCACACACAGAGGACAGCCTTCCTCCCTCCCCCTCTAGATGTGTCCCCACCACCATGTCCCGAGATGCCTAGGGATGTCAACCCAGGCCAGGTGCCCAGGCTCATGTGTTCCCCACGCGCCCTCACCGCTGTTTGTGTAGCCCACCACAGACACCACAGGGAACTCTCGCTTGGTACGCAGCTTCCGCAGCAGGTCACGCTTGTCTCGCAACCGAGCTAGTGCCTGCCGGATCCGAGCCTCCCGGTCCCTCAGCGCCCGCTGCCGAAGCTCCGTGGCTGACACCCCTGCAGCACAGGGACAGGTGTGTCCATCACAGGTCGGTGTCCTGTCCATCACAGGACAGAAGTTTTGTCCATCATGGGTCAGTCCTGTCCATCACACGTCCTGTCCACAGTCAACCCTTTCTATCACAGGTCAGTCCTGTCCATCATGTCACCCTTACCTAATCCTGTGAAGCTAGTTACCAATCCTATGATATCACCCTTACTGGATCACACGATGTCACCCTTACCTGACCCCATGATGTACCGTGAACCCTGTCCTGGCTGGTTCTGTGTGGTTGTTCTAGTGCTGAGGGTGGACCTGGGGCAGAAACAGAAGTTGTGGAGGTGGGGTTGAGCCTATCTCCAGGGAGCTGGTGTAATGGGTGGTGCTGGGGATTCTGGGAAGGCACCTGAGCAGGATGACATGGGAGTGGAGTACTGCAGGGGATTCTGGGAAGGCACCTGAGCAGCGGGATCTCTGCCAGTGCCAGCTGCAGCCGGGCCTCTCGGGTTCGTGCGTTACAGCGGAAGACGTGGAGGACCACGGTGAACCTGTCCAACACGGGCACGCCCCACGAGGCCTCCAGGGCAGTCTGCAGGGACACGGGCACACATAGGGTCTGTGTGGACACAGGCACTCATGGGGGTGAGGTCACCACAGTCGAAGATGGGCACATTCGTGGACCTTGGTTTGGACTGACATCCTCTCCACATTCAGGAAGACACACGTGATGTCCTGGCTCCCTCGGATCTTCTCTGGTGATGGAGACAGTGATGTTAGAGGAGACATGGGTGCGCAGGGGGGATGGTTGGGTGGCAACAAGAGCAGACACACACACACACACAGTCAAGCATGATGACTCAAGGAAGGGGCGAGAGCCACTCACCAGTGACGTCCCGGAAGTTGCCTTTCCCGAACACCATCTTGCTGTCGGGAACTCTCGTGGGTACCACCAGGGTCCTCGCCACTGACCACCCTGGCAGCGTACACACCAGAGAGGCTGCTTCTGCCACATCATTCTCAGCTGCAGGGACAGAGGACTTTGGCAGGAGCAGAGACATCCAGGGCCGCCTCAGCCACCTGGTCCCACCCTCCAAGGCCCTGTCCCACCTCTAAATCTTGGTGATCTAGGCCATGGCCCTAAGTCTACCCTGTGTCCCAAGCTCACCATATACCTGTCTATAGAACAGCCCAAGGCTCTGCCAAAGACCACCTAGGCCACACCCCGGAACCCACCCTGACTCCACCCTACATGCACACCCAGGCTCCGCCCACCGATGCCACAACCTCAGAGTTATGTTCTGGCACAAAACTCTCAGGCTCCTTGAAACTCCGCCCCAAGCTGACCCAGGCCCCGCCCCAGCCGGCAATAACCTGCCCACCAAGGCCCTGTGCCATCCCTCACACTTGAAAACTCCGTCCTGTGTCACCAAGACCTTGCTCCCCACACCTTGTCCAATCCCTCCACCTTAAGCTCAGGAACTCGGCGCTCCACTCTCCCTAACCAGGACCTCTGCCAAATCTACACCCAGACGCTGCCCTCCACACTCACAATAAACCGGTCTTCAGAACAGATTCAGGCACTGCCCAGGCTCTCCAAGGCCCCTCCCACGCACGGTCCCACACTTAGGCTCTTAATCCCTGCCCCACGCTCACCGAGAGCACGCCCCTCCACCCAACCTGACTCAGGCCCAGGATCATCTCGGCTATCTTCACGACAGCCCTAGGCCACTCCCACGCGCCTACCCAGGGGGCCTCATGGCGACGCCCATCATTTTCCCCCGCCCCCTAGGTGTGTCCTCCAACTCATGTGTCCTGTTACCCCTCCCCTTCCAGTGACCCAGCCCGTCCGGGCCACGCGCCTCCCTGGACCTGTGGAACGCATCGTCCTTGCGGCTGGGCCTTTGACGTCAGGGTGCAGGATGCACACGCGATGTGCGGAGGACAGCAGCGGAAGCGGCGGCTCTGCGTCCAGCAGCTCCTCTTCCTCCTCCCCGTGCTCGGTCGGCTGCCCCTCCCCGTGCGCGCGTACGAACCCCGTCCAGGCGCTCCCGGGGCCCCGGAGGCCGCCGCTGACGTCTCGCACCGGCCATGGCGGCGGGGTCTGTGCGCGGCTCTGGGCTGTAAGGACCCGCCGTCCTCGCAGGAGTCGGAGCCCCGGGAGGAGGGCGGCGCGCAGGGGCTGCATGGGAAGGAGCCCCGTCAAGGGAAGTGGTCCTGCGCGTGCGCACGCGGAAGGGGCGGGGCCAAGGAGGGCGGGGTCAAGAAGGTGGTTTGGGGCCTGTGCAGGCAGAGACGGGGCGGGAGGGGTCCCCCCAGGAAGCACAGCAGGTAACGTGGGTGCTGGGACGGTCTGCGCGTGGGGGAGCCGTGACGTTATGGCGCTTGTCAAAGAGGTTGTGTCTGGCGGACTCGAGAGGAAACCGCTGAGAAGTCTCCGGATTAGGAGCCTCCCCGAAGGGTGACTTCCTCGGCTGGAAGTCACGTGCTTATCGTACTATAGGGAGCTGATGGGCCTGTGGGATGTCACGCCCGGTCCCCACGCACCCGTCACGTGCCTCAAGGACACCTAGCACCCCACGCATGGGCTTCCAAGACTCATAGGAGTGAAAGCAGGAGGCGCTGGAGCGCTGAAGTCACCGGGACTGGCATGTCACCGTCCCTGTTCCTACACAGAAATTCCTAGATCCGGGTGATTACGTGACTGGCTGACATTTCCTCTACCATGTGTCACACACAAGCATCTGACTGTGCTCTGAAGTCCTACTGTCAGGTGTCACACGTTAAGCCTCCACTGTCATGTTTAATGTCTAGGTAAAGCTTAAGCATAAATCAAGCTCTCTTTTTCCTTTTCTTCCTAACTTCCTTCCTTCTTCCCTTCCATCCATCTGTCCTTCGGTCCCTCTGTCTTTGGTTTCTTGGTTTTAACCTAGCACACCCTGAGGGACCAATGAAATTGTACGGCTTCCCTGCAGAGATTACCTTGGGCTTTCAAGACTGACTGGCAGGAGCATCGTGAGGCTAGCTATATTGGAAAGTCTGCCTAGTATAAATGATGGCTTCTCATAAGCGTATAGGTAGCTCCCCTTTGGTTAACATCTGTCCCTTGTGCAAAGTTCACTTGTGGCTTTTGTTTTCTAAGTTACTAACTACATAAATAAACAAATAATGAGAAGTCAGTGGAAGAGTTGCTCTTTTTTTCTCTTCATGTAATCTGTTTGACTAGTTCTGTGTGTGTGTGTGTGTGTGTGTGTGTGTGTGTGTCTGTTGGCCTACCTGCCTGTGTGCGTCTGCCCCACCTCAAAGATACACTGAGAAACCTTGTCTCAAGTAAGCTAAAATAAGTCTGCCTAGCACATAGAAGGAGTTCCACCCCAAGTAGTTATGTTTTAATTACAAAAAATAATTAAAACAAGCAGTTCATTGCTGCTCTGCCTTAGATTCTCCCTGTAACATCCTCCCAAGTGGGCTCACTGTAACAGACTCCATAGAGGGATCACTCTAATGTCCTCCACAATCAGGTCACTGTAATGTTCTCCCTAGTGGGGTCACTGACATGCACACAGTGAGCTCACAGTGATGAACTCCCCAGTAGAATCCTTGTACTGTCCTCCCCGGTAAGGTCACTGTAATAGTTTACACAGTGGAGTCAATGTAATGTCTTCCCTAGTAGGTTCAGTTAATGTCCTCCCCAGTGGGGTCACTGTGAAGTCCTCCCCAGTGCGGACACTGTAGCTTCCTGCACATTGGAGTCACAGTATTGTCCTCCAAAGTGAAGTCACCATAACATCCTTTCCAGTGTGGCCACTGGAATGTCATCCTCAGTGGGGTCATTGTGATGTCCTTTTTAGGGGGTGATCAGTGAAATGCCTTTCCCAGTAGAGTTGTATTTAGATCCATCCTGTAAGGTCATTATGATGGCCTCTCTAATATGGTCACCATGATGTTCTCCTCATAAAGGTCCCTATAGCATCTTCCTCAGTGGGATCACGGTGATACCCTCCCCAGTGAGGTCATAGTGATGTCCTCTCCAGTTGGGATACTGTAATATCCTCCCCAGTGTGGATATTTTGAGTTTCTTTGTAGTAGGACACTGTAATGTCCCCTCAAGTGGAGTTACTGTAACAACCTGCCCAGTGGGATCACTGTACCTCCACCCCCCCACTGAAGTCCCCCCAGTGGGGTCACTGTGATGTCCTCCTCCGTGCTGTCACTGTAACATCTTCCCAAGAGCGATCATGTTAACTTGCACACAGTGACCTCACTGTGATGTTTTCCCCAGTTAGGTAACTAATGTCCTTCCCGTTGTGTTCACTGTAACATCTCCTCAAGGGGTCACTGTATCACCCTGTCTAGTGAGGTCCCTGTCACGTACTCCTGCCTGGGGTCAGTGTAACATCCTCCCCTGTGGGGTCACTATGTCCTCAGTGTAGTCGCTATAAAGTCTTCTCCGGTGGGGACACTGTAATATCCTCCCCAGTGGGGGGTCACTGTATTTTCCTCCTTTGTGGGGTCACTTTAACATTCTCCCCAGTAGGATCACTGTAATGCCCCCCCAGTGGGATCACCATGATGTGCTCCCCAGTGGGGTCACTGTAATGTCCTCGCTGTTAGTGTCACTATGTGTCCCCCCTGGTGGGTTCATCATAATGTCCTCCCCAGTGGGGTCAATATAATATTCTTTCCAGTTTCATCCCCGTAACATCCTCCCCAGAAGGTCACTGTAATGTCCTCTCAAGTGGGATCACTGTAACCTCCAGTAAGGTGACTGTAATATCCTCACAAGTAGAGTCTCTGTAACGTCTTCCCCAGGGAGGTAACTGTAACATTCTCCCCATTGGGCTCACTGTAATGTCCTTCCCACTGGGGTCACTCAGTTCCCACTGTAATGTCTTCTCCAGTAAGGTCACAGTAACGCCTTCTCCTGTGGGTTTACTGTAACATCTTCTCCACTGAGGGAACTGTAACTTCCTCCCTAAGGAGCTCATTGAATGTCCTCCTTAGTGGGCTCACCACAGCACCCTCATCAGTGAGGTGACTGTAATGTCCTCCACAGTGGAGTCTGAAACGCCCTTTCCAGTGAGGTAAGTGTGACATCCTCTCCAGTGGTGTCACTGTAACATTCTCTACAGTAGGTCACTATACTCCCCAGTGAAGTAACTGTGATGTTCTTCCCAGCATGATAACGATAACATTTTCCTCTGTGAGGTCACTGTAACCATGTCCTAGGTGGTGTCATTTTATGTCCTTTGCAGTGACATAAAACATCCTGCCTAATGGAGTCACTGTCTTTCCCTCCCAGTAGTGTTATCATGACGCACTCCCCAGTGAGGATACTGTAATGTTTTTTTCCAATGCAGTCACTGTATTGTGCCCTCCCCTCCAAGTGCATTCACTGTACGTCCTTCCCAATGGTGTCACTATAACATCCTCCCTGTGAGGTCCCCCTAACATCCTCCTGAGTGGAGTCACTGTAACATCCTCCCCAGTGAGGGCACTATAATACCCTCCCCAGTTGGTCAGATTAACAACTTTTCCTGGGGCTAACTGTAATGTCCTCCTTGGTGAGGTCACTGTAACGATTTCCCTAATTGGTTAAGTGGAATGTCCTCCCTAGTGTGGACATAGCGATATCTTCCCAGGTGAGGTCACTGTCTTCCCCAGTGTTATCTCTATACTGTTTTCCCCAGCGGGGTCACTATAATGTGCACACAGTGAAATCACTGTGATATCCTCCAGTTGCATGGATTGAGCAGCTACCATGTTCTCAGCCTCCCAGTGTACAGAAGGTCACTGAGATGTTCAGCCTGCATGGTGTATGCCAGTCTAATGCAAAACCCTTTATTTACTTAGCCATCTTGCTGGTCTAAGAATTCAGAAATGAAGTTTCATAAGACTCCCTCCCTCTCCACATTCTTTCTTTCCCAACTGCTCCTCTTCCTTTCCTTTTTCTTTCTTTCCCTCTTTCCTCTCCTTGCTCTCTTCCTTTTCCTTTCAAGTTTAGCCTTTCCCCTAGATAACAGGTGAACTTTTTCGGTCTTATTTTAAATTATTTTTAATTTTTTTTATTAATTACAGCTTATTCACTTATTCACTTATTCACAGCTGTAGCCCCCTCCTTCGTCCCCTCCCAATTCCACCCTCCCTCTCCCTCTTCTCCACCCATGCCCCTCCCCAAGTCCACTGATAGGGGATGTCCTCCTCCCCTTCCATCTGACCTTAGCCTATCAGGTCTCATCAGGACTGGTTGAATTGTCTTCATCTGTGGCCTGGTAAGGCTGTTCCCCTCTCAAGGGGAGGTAATCAAAGAGCTAGCCACTGAGTTCATGTCAGAGACAGCTCCTGTTCTCCTTACTAGGGTACCCACTTGAATACTGAGCTGCCATGGACACATCTGTGCAGGGGTTCCACGTTATATCCATGCATGGTCCTTGGTTGGAGTATCAGTCTCAGAAAAGACCCCTTTGGCCAGATTTTTTTGGTTCTGTTGCTCTCCTTATGGAGCTCCTGTCCCCTCCAGATTTTTCATCTCCCCCTCCTTTCATAAAATTCCCTGCACTCTGCTATGTTTGGCTATGAGTCTCAGCATCTACTTTGATACCCTGCTGGGTAGGCCCAGCACCTTAGTTTCCTTTCCTGTACTTTTCCAAAATAGCCAAAAGAGGATACCAACTACAAAGGATTCCATGTAGCTCCAAAGTTCTGGCGGCTTTCGG
Organism: Psammomys obesus; assembly: GCF_907164565.1. Classification (NCBI taxonomy): domain Eukaryota; kingdom Metazoa; phylum Chordata; class Mammalia; order Rodentia; family Muridae; genus Psammomys; species Psammomys obesus. The sequence goes on along the minus strand of NW_026585504.1, from coordinate 55,497,535 downwards.
GGAAACCTCAAAACCCAGATTCTGCCTAGTCTCCTGGCCTATTCCTAAACTGTTTGGAGAGCTTAATCCTCAGTAGAACATGATGTTAAAGGGTGAAAGGAAAGAGTGAAAGCAAGCCAAAAAGCAGAACAATACCTAGGAAACGGACACAACACCATCCTTTTCATTGTGTCAAGGGGCTCCCTGGTGTCAACTGCACAGGCCTGTCCCACACCCTCCTTGAGTCTGGCCCTGATGACCATGGCTTCTTTTATGTGGTGCCTTCTGTCTGTATTATCCTAGCTGTTACCTCACGCTCAGCCCTGGGCTTTCTGCTTCATCTTCTCAACAAAACTCAGCCACTCAGCTTTCAGCTATTCAAGGTGGTTTCCAACAAGCAAAAACTGGTGACTCCACAGCATAACAAATATCCCATCCTTCCTATGAGGCGAAGAGAGAGGGACAGAGCTGTTGGGACTGTTCTAGTTGTCAGCACAAGTGGCAAGGGTGCTGTTGAGAGGGCCAAGGAGGTCCAGAGCCAGGCACAGGAGCCTCCATTTCAGGGACCTCATGGCTTTGTCTGCCAAGCATGGCCTGTGGGAGGGCCCCCTGTAGAGTTCTGGGAGTGTTTTCAAGTTCCAGGAGCCTCTCATTTACCTCTTTCTTCCTTTCACTCAAGCTCCTCTTTCCTGCAGATCATGGGCAAGGCTATCACTGCTAGATAGAAGTTTTGTTCTCTTCAAGAGATGGGACTCCTGGGAAAACCCTAGCCTAGGGCTGGCTTTCTTCATGGAAGTATGTCTGTCTGTCTGTCTGTCTGTCTCTGTCTCTCTCTGTCTCTCTCTCTCTCTCTCTCTCTCGTGTGTGTGTGTGTGTGTGTGTGTGTGTGTGTGTGTGTGTGTGTGTG